>NC_140622.1:19776803-20116803 GCF_057382275.1 Copadichromis virginalis | reverse complement strand
CAGGGCTGCCTGTGCTGAGGGAGAGAGAGTGAAGCCTATTGATTATTTTAATCCTCCTATTTGTGAGTCTGTGATCCTCTCGGCTCAGCCTTCCACAGGGGGATTGCTAATGGGGCTGAACGCTTCCCTCCTCAGCCCTCTCCTCTCCCTGTCCAATTAACTTAACGCTGGAATCTGCAAGGAGGGAGTGCTGGGACTCAGAGGGAGGGAGACACTGCTGAGATACATGCCCAACAACCCCCCGTGCAGCATTCCCCTTACCTACTGTCCACATTCAGCAAGAACCTCCTCGTTCTGAATAGTATAAGCGCTCACCTTTAATTAAAGATCCATCTCCTTGTTTTTATTCCAGGGAGGTGAGACTCTTTCATGTTTCAATGTTTCACTTTCAGTGGGTGGCTTCGGAAAGGGCCAGAAGCAGCAGCAGGTGAAGAAACAAGTCTGATAATGGGAAAGCTCTCTTCAAGCAGGTTGCTGTAGCAGCAATTAAGACAAATCTTTGACATTTCAATAACTATTTGCAACACTAGTACGTTCAGCTCACTCATGAAGAATTTTAGGCATCAAGCTTTTTGATCATAAACCTGAAACAAAGGTATTCACCAGGCATTGTTTTATGCAATTCAATTTTATATGCAGGCTCCTCTGTCTACACTGGATGTTTGTAGGCAGTGCAAAAGCAACCATGTACAAACCACAGCGCATTTTTCTTATTTATATTATTTTTGATCAATAGTTGAATTTTGTGCTTAGTACAAAAAATGTTAGCATGCTAACATGGATGGAAAAACCTTCAAAACATCAACATGTTAGCATTCTAAGCCTGTTTGGATGTTAAAGTTAGCATTCAGGTCAAAGCAACACTTTAAAAAAATCAGAATATTGTAAAAAGAAACATGTCTACGTAAATACTGCCTGTTAAAGATATGCCTTTTTTTTTTTTAACAGAACAAAATAGATCAGAATATCAAATATGCGCCCATTTGTCAACATTGTGTGGCTATGGATGCCTGTGGCTGACATGCTCCTGCTTAACCAACTCACTAAATTTGGAATAACTTATTTTTGTGTATGTTTTGTTTTGGGGATTTACTGCCACTAAAATCCTACAAAGAGAAACGCACAGCTAAAAATGTCCACAAATACATGTAGTTTACAGTAAAATCAATGTTTTTGCACACATACAACGTGTTGCAATTCCACCTTTACAGTGCTTATTATCCTGACCAATTTGCACATTGCCAGAAATGTAAATTCAGTTAAATTTAATTTTCCACATTTGCACGATAATTTGCAAAGCTCATAAACCCATAATTTATTCACAATAGAACACAGAGAACTTATTAGATGTAGTTTAGAATTGTCTTGCTGAAATATTATAGGCCTTCCCACCCTGGTGGGAGCACATGTTGTTCTAAAACCTATATATACATTTCTGCATTTTTGGGCCATTCCAGTTGTGCCAGCTGCCAATTCAATAGAAAATGATGCATCCCGTACCATCAAAGATGCAGAATGGTCCCTCTCTTCTTTAGACAAGACCTGTTCTCCATGTTTTCCAAAGAGATTTGTCTGTACACAGACCAGTTCTCCACTTTGTCTCAGTCCAGATCTCAGAGATGATGGTGGTGTTTGAGGATCCTGTTGAAGCTTTAATCTGCATTTGTGTATGGCACAGCAAACTGTGTTCACAGAAAATGATTTCTGGAACTGTTCCTCAGCTTGTGCAGTGATTTCTATGCCTGTATTTCACACAGATTGCACACAGAGATTTCTCCAGATTCTCTGAATTTTTTGACATTATGCAATGTAGACGATATTGAAGAGATATTCAGTCTTCAAACTTTTATGTTTAGGACCATTGTCCTAAAATTGTTCAGCAGTTTGTAGATACCGTTTTGGGTTTTTGTTGCAGATTGATGAACATTTGCCTATTTTTTCTTCTGAGAAACTGTGCCACTATAAAATGTTCTTTTTATACCCAATCATGTAACAGATGAACTAATAAGTTTTATTACTCCAATCTAATTAACTTTTTTTAATTACCACCTACTTTTCCAGCCTTTTGCTAATATGAGTTAATATTTTTCACTGGACAGATTTGCTAAACAGAGAAAGTTAAATAGTGCTCATAGGTGTAGTTAGTTTTACAGGTAATTTTAAAAAGTTGCAAAGCTGTATTTTAAACACAGGTGTAGACAGATTATTATTATTGATGCAAATACCAGTAAGCATTAGGAAACCAGTTTGCTTGTTTTAAAGATTCTCCTCTCTCTATTTTGTGCCTTGAGAAAGGAGCATATCAAGTTTTTTGGAGTTAGGGTTGTATATTTTTAAATATACAATATATATATAGATAGATAGATAGATAGATAGATAGATAGATAGATAGATAGATAGATAGATAGATAGATAGATAGATAGATAGATAGATAGATAGATAGATAGATAGATAGATTTGCTGTTCTTCTTTTTCATATTTATATACAAAAAGTGCAAGACAGAAAGCCTCTGCATATAATGCAGTCAAGCAGGGACACACACACACACACATTGTTGTTCAGGATTTTGAGAGAGTTGTGCATCTCAAGGCAACTGTTGCAATATTATGTGAGCAAATAACTGAACCTGAAGAATGTGTTAGACCTCAGTGCTGCAAAAAAAAAAAAGGATTTTTTTTTTTTAACATATAAAAAACACCCTGAAAACTTCAAAGACACTTTATCATAACAGGTCTGCAACAGCTTCTTTGTTTTCCTGTGGAAAGAAGACAGAATAAAAGCAATAAAGAAAGCACTGGTTCCGCCTGACAGTAAAATCATCCTGAATCTTCTTTTTTTTAAATTGTATTTCATGGTCTCAGCTCGCAAAGAACAGTAAGAGCAATGCTCGGGAACAGAGGTAGCAGCGCCAGAAAACACACACAGTAGGATGCATTGTGGCGCAGAGGTTAAATGAAGCCACACATGGGGGATGTCTGTGTACAATATACGACATTAAGATGGTTTTTTTTTTTTTCAATTTCACCACAAGACTAATAAGAGTAAGAATAATCCACATCCAAATATCTGGGTATGGTCATGCTACCTCAATAATACCGTCTCCTTCACACGTTTTAAAGTGAAGCCCTCTACTTGCACGGCACTAAACTCTAACAAATGTGTTAAAAAGAGTTTTACGTTCAAGGTATATTATTAAAAAATGTTAAAAAATTAAACGTGAAAATTCGGATCCATTGAAATATTACAATTTTTGTGGATGCAGAGTTTCAATTACACCGTGTCATGCTTCTGTTATTGATTCCCACCATACAGAATTCATCTTGGTCTTAGTTTTGTGGCCTTTTATTTACAAGGGTCAGTAACATCCAGTTACACACAAAGATTCGTAGTCACTATTTGCAACATAAACGTGTGCATTTCATTAAGTGAGTATGCACTAACATTGTAAAGACAATCCCTCTTATAAGTAGTGTGTCTGATTTCGATTTGCATGACGTGGACCATCTTCTTCACTTAGCTTAACAAGGGAAAACCATCTCATGCATAAAAAATAAAAATAAATTGATAGTATAAGGCACAGAGAACCTATAGGTATGGCACATGGCAGTAACATCAAGAGATTTTTCACATGGATACATTCACATTAAAATTAAAAAGAAAAAAGCTTCACATTTTGGGAACTAGACTGGGAAACTGTTTTTCTTGCAATCACACATTTACAACCGCTTCACTCTTGTGATTGGCCTGCTGTGAGGAGGTAGGGAGGCTCTCTCTTTTTTTAAATCCATTGCACAATTTCAGCAGAGCATTGGCTCAGGCAGGCCATGAAGTCAAGCTCAGCTGCAGTCCTGACACATCAGCTGATCTCGGTGCCGGTCAGCATCAACTGATAGTGTTGTAAAAGCTGCTTTAGCTTGCTCATCTGCAAGCCGCTTTGCCACCCACCTCTCATCCCGTCATGCATCAGTGTCCTATCTGTTGTTACTGATGCCTGCTCTGTTCTGTATGAGGGTCTTCCTGCTGCTCTCCCTGCTTTACGCTTTCCACATATGTGAGTTGAAGGGTGGAGACACTGATTTCTCGGCAGAGCCATGCCACGAAAAAAAACATTTCTGCAGATAGAAAAAACACAATCTATCGAATTTAGTGGCCATGACTGAAGAAGTGGGTAGAACATTATGGAAGCCTTCATGTGAGACTCTCTAAAAAGAAATAATATCAATTCTAAACCTCACTATGACAGCCGGCTTTTAACACAATCCATCAATCTCAACATTTAAGGTGGGCAGATAGCATGTCAAACTAACTACTTCAGCTATTCGACTGCATCCCATGATCTTCATATGGAAAAATCTTTCCCAAACTATCACTATTTAAAGAGGAAAGATTTGTGTGTCGCCCAACAGGTGAGGCTGTAGAAGAAGCCTCAGCTCATTAGCAGGATATGATGAGGTGGTGTCAGGATAAATCTCAGTATTGACATATTGGGTTTGTTAAAGGTCTGTTATCAACATCTCAAAAGCCCTCCTCCTCCTCCCTCTTGCAGGAGTCAGAGACTGTGCAAGTCATACCATTAGTAACATGATGCTTTTACACCTCAGCACAAAATAAAGGGCAAGCACAGGCGTGTATGCTGCATCAACACAGACATACAACACACCGGTTTATGACCATAAAGTTGGCTCTAATATAAGCTCTGATCAATATATTCATGACTTTTCTTGTTTGACGTCTACGGCCGTATTGAAAATCCATCTCACGGTAAAGGCGAAAGGCCGCACACTTCGGTTGACAATCTACATTCAGATATCATTCCAGTTGATTTCAGAGCGGTGGCCGGGACGATCATCCTCTCTCAGAACGACAAGTAAATTTCACTTAACGCGTGGACACTCGCGTGTGTACAGGCAAACGTGTGCATATGAAAAAGATGTATTTAAATTGTGTTTTAGCCATGCTTACACATACTGTACATGGCACATAATAGTGATCACACAAGTGTATTATATTGAGTAAATGTTATCTGGTAATATGTACAATATTATACTCATTTTTACACAAATTCTCTTCAAGCTCTATCTATTAGCTGTGGTCATATTATTACAATGTTTCATTTACTGAAGGGCAGTTAAATGACAAATTACATTATGGCAGTGTTAGATGAAGAAAGGAGATGAAACTTTTTGCTTGATTACAGAGGGGGAGTATAGGAATGTGAGGACATTGTCAGTCAGGGTAGATGAGGAAGCCGGAGAAAGTGCTGTATTTGTTGGTGTTTCCCCCGTGAACTTTGCCCCCGTCCAGCTGCACGCACACTTCATCCCCCACGTCCAGGTGCAGGATAACACTGTTGGAGGCATAGTCGTAGTTCTGATCTGCGTCTTGAGCGATTGCACTGGCCCTCACCTGCGAAAAAGCACAAGTAAGGAATTGATAGGCGGCCAAGATTGAAAAAAGACCATTAAAGAAGGAAATGCCACGTGGAAAGCAGACGTTTGATGTCACGAGTGTGTTTTGCAGACATATTGTTGTCTGCGGTGAGGCTGAATCATGTTTTCATGGGCGACAATGGTCTGCACGCACTCTCAACAAGGCAGGAAACAGCAACTCTTCTTTCATGCTGACACAACCTGCTTTTTTCAGAGAAATTAAAGATCAGTATTAGCTAAAATGTAACTATGCTGCACATCCATTACCTGAACATTTGTGTAAATAAAAAAATTACTGTTAAAAATATTTTCTGTTTTTCTAACAGCTTTTATGTATATAATCATAAACCTACTTATAGACACCAAATGTGATTTTCAATGGCTATTTTTTAATATTTCATCTTCAGTATCCAGTCTCACCTACAAGTTTCTACAAATCTCTCTTTTTAATTGGAGGTCTCCTCTTATAGCCTTCAAACACTAATTATCACCTGCAGAGGAGACATGTTCACCACTGCCATCTACATGTTAATTAACTAGTCAGCATGACAGAACTATGGACCTCACACTAGTCAAAAATGTGTTATACAGTCCAGTTATCTAATCCAACATGTTAAGAACGCATTTACTTTTATTTATATTTAAATTCGTTGTTGATAATAACTGAAATTCCTCTATTTTTTTTTACATTTTCCCTTTAACACTTTTATCTTTTTCACCACATTATCTCACCTACAACCAGTTTGTTCACTACTGCTGTTTTATTTCTTGTTTCACTCTGTGATCGTGGTGTAATGTAATCAGTGCTGATGCCTTCCTGTCCACTGGGTAGATAAATGAGATGTGCAGTGATCTTTGGCCTCACACTTCCGTCTCAGACCACCAGCTTTTTTAGTCACCATCAATTTTTTTTTTTTTTTTCCAGAGGATTGTTGCTGTCACACCTGATCCACCTGTTGCTGAGGACAGTTTGATGGGAGATTAGCAGAAAGGTGTCAAGGAACACATCAGTTCATTTTTTCACACAAACACAGAAAACACAATGAAGGTTCACATATTCTGATCACTGCTATATGTGTTTGCTATTGCTCATCCATGTCAGCATCATTAACTGAAAACAGCTTTCAGTTTTATTTACCTTTTTTTTGGCTTTGCTTGTCATGCATTGACAGTTTGTGTCAGAGGACAGTGCTGCTCTCATCACAAGAAAGGGGTCGTAGACAAACTGTGAATACCACATTGGCTTATTGTGACCTTTCAAGTGGACGTGGTGAACTTGTCTATTTACACATCCAGTAGCTATCTCCACTACCCACTAAAACTATTATTTGCTAAAAGCTCAACTCATCAATCCCTAATGCTGCTTGGTACTGCTAAAAAAACAAGCAAACAAAATAAATAACCCAGAGTCATCAGTGATGACAGTGTTGAGAGTTTACCAAAATATGTATTGCATGAGGCTTAAAGGTGCATGACAGGAGCTGTAACTTTAAATTTTTGTCCCATCTCTCTCACCCGTTATCTTTACCTTCGCCCTAATGCAATCCGGTTGTTCAGTGATGACGCGACGAATCCTACTTCCGGGTCTAAAGTAGTCTGCGTTTAATATGGCTTTTGTGTTGTTAACATGTTTAATGTTATGTATTTTCTTCTATTTGATCTCAAAAAGCTCCTAAAACAGTCAGTGATCCCTGTTGACCTCCCTCGGCTTTTATTACCACTAATCATTTATTTAAGCTCAGTCTTTAAAACCTTAGGATGTAACTACAGCCCAGCCTATGCAGCAGTATATGAATGACTAACCTCGTATTGTGGATGGATTATCTCAGTTGTTCTCCTGGCTGAAGTTTGGTCCTTTTACAGCATCCTGCCATGCGATTACATTTGTTCCTGACCACCGAGAACACTCACGGTAACTTTTATCGAGTGGAAAAAAAGTTAGCTTGTTTATATTATGCTAACATAGCTGTGTCGCTAGCGGTCACCTAGCACATCATTATATACCAGCTAGCCCAACTTCAGTAACCCTACAAACGTCACTGCTGTTTAGTTTTCTGTCTTCATTTATGCTGGAAGTGATAGCAGAGCTGTACGTTTTAATTTGTTTCCAAAACCCCGCAGTCAGGACATGCTATATTGTATTTAGATAGAAGCTAGCGAGCTAACTCCCTGCTAACTTCTAACTCCGTTAAATGTCATAAATTCCGTTTTCATGGATGCCTGGATGTTAAACTCAATTGTTACACCTGGTAGAGCAGAACGCTGATCATTTTATTAAAGATGAAAGACTTTAGACAGTTTTTCAACTCTCAGTAATGCCATAGTGATCGTTTGATATATGGACCTGCAGCGGAGTTTAGACCCAGACACGGCTAGTGACGTCAGACTGAACAACCGGATAGATAGCTTCTTGTCTCTGAGCCCGGTTCTGCTGAAGGTTTCTTCCTGTTGGGAGTTTTTCCTTCCCACTGTCACCAAGTGCTTGCTCATAGGGGGTGGCTTCATTGTTTGGGTTTTCACTCTATTATTTTAGGGTGTTTACCTTACTTGATTTGGGACTATAAAAATAAAATATAATCGAATTGAATGCACTGAAAGTAATTATCACTCGGCTTTAAGACACTAACTCAAGGAAACGCGATAAAACCATAATTTCAAGACAAGCGAGATGATGAAAATGTCCGATGTTTTGATGAAAACATTCAAAAGAAGAATGTCGTCCCTGTTTGGCGTCAGATATGAATAAAAGGCATAGCCAAGGACATTTGAACGTCAGCACACTGCAGCCTCAGAATCACTAAACAATCTTATCAACACTCCTGTAAGACAAAACTCTGCCACCCACTAACTGCTGGTATACAGAGCTAACACATTATCCGGTGTGAAGGCTGCAAACCATGGAGCCTTGCACAATTTTAAAAAGTAAATCTGCTCAGATGAGGCATTATTTACTCTTCTATCAACATCTGGACAGCTTTGTGATTGGAGAAGGAAATGCAATCCACATGATGCTCTGTCTGTAATGATATGACCAGTCATTTAGGAAGAAGTCATTACATCTAACGATACATATTTACATGCATACTAATATGCAACCACTTAGCACTGCCCTTATATTACACGATGGCAATGATCCCATACATGTTGCAGAAGGGAGCACAATTACCAGACTTAATGTTGTGTACCTAATTCTCGAAGACCAATCCAGTATCCCAGGATTTAGTTGAGCAGCTTTTCTGGTGACAAAGGAGCGTCTTTATTTATGATGTTGTTAAATGTGCCTGTTATTTCATCCGCTCTCGGTAAAATCTGAGTTGTTTTCGCACTCGGTAAGCAAATCTCCTTATAATAAATTGCACTATCACTGGCTGGGTAACAAACTATTCAAGCAGGCAATCCATTTAATAGTGGAAAATAAAGTGCACATGTGCATACATATTAATGAATGCAAATAGGACGCCCTAACTCTATCCTTGTCTCCTCCTGTGAGTCTGACTAAGGATATGGTCCATCATCTCCGCCAGTCATCAAACTTCACTGATCTCTTGTGATCACAAAGACAAATCAAATCAGACTAAACTTCCCCCTTTCTCCTCCTCCATCCAACATTTTTATTTTGCCCCTTTCATCAATTTTATCAAATACATTTCTCTCTGTGGGGTTTTCTTTCACATAAAGAAGGTGAACATTTTTACTCCCCTCCTTAGGACAGAAATGAATCAATATCTTTCCTTTGTTTTAATTCAACTCACATCACTCCATTAATTGTTGTCTCTCCCTCCACACCTCACGCCCCTTCCATCATCCCTCTCTCATTTGCCACCCCATTCCTTTCTCTTCATTCTGGACCCATCTATCCATCTTTTTGTGTCCGCATACTGGAATAAGATGCAGGTCACGCACACGCTTTCTCTCCCCTGCCATGGCAGTGTTGGCGGGGGCAGCGTCTAAGTGTGTCCCTGTCCAGTCTAAATCGGATTGATTAACGACGTGCTGCTGTGGCAGGTCTCCTGAGAACCCCTACCCAGCATCCCCAACCCCACTTATATCCTTCCCCCACAACCTCTTACAACATCCCCTACCCCTCTTTACCTCGGGGCAGGCTGTACATAGCTGCTGGCTAGTAATTGGTAGGCAGACAGCTATGGCAGCTCCTCGCCTAATAGGTCCAACTCCTCAATAACTCCATACAATCACAATAAGTGGGAGCACAAGATAGGCTAGAGTGGTCAAACGGGCCCACCAAATACTAGCATGAGGTCAGGATACAATATGGCACATTCACAAGCCACCCTGCCCTCTTTGTGCATCTTGATAACCTCACATCTCCTCCTTTTTTGTTTTGCGAATCTCAGGTGAACAGCTAAGGAAAGAACAAGAACAATGGAAGACATTTTGTTCCTTTACAGTGCTAGGCTGCTTTGCTCTGAAGGGACTGAATGTCTCCCCTGAGGAGAACAAGTAGGTTTAGGAGAAATATTACAGTAGAGGGATTGTTACATCTTGTACATCCAACATCTGTCTACATGGTTGAACAGCAAGATTCCCCTGACAGTATACTGTCAGCTGAGGTAGAGGCTGGCCGGCTGCTGTGAGGATTGCTGTATAGTACACCAGTGAGCAGAAAACATTATGACCACTCAAAAATGGAGGGAATAAGGATTGTCTCATAAAAACTGTGCATGTGAAGGTCAGTTTTCTTCAGTTTTTCACCACTGGATCAATGAGTAAAGACTGAAGCACCTTTACCTTGTTATGGCCGGAGGGCTGATCGGAGAAAATGTAAATGTACCTACATGTTCAATGGAGGAGCAGGGGATGTGCTGGAAAAGGTGCGGCCTGCTCCTGAAGTCTAGACCCTGTAGGAGCGTCTAGCCCTCTGAACTGTTTTTAGGGTAGTGACAGACCAATAGCACATCAAACAGGAGTGGGGAAACTGTTTTGCTGCGTAAAATTACAGCTAAAGTGAGTTTACCTCTGCATGTACATTGACAATATTATCGTAAGCAAACCTAAACCATGCTTGAAATAAAATAATGTTAACCTGAATCAGCATTTAAGGGTCACAACAAAAGTTGCAGCAGTGATATTCACACCACCTCATTGAATGGCCTTTTAAATGAACACCAGCTAATTATATTTGCTAACCAAAAGGACACACTGTTATTTATGGCTTTTTATGGTTGACTTCTTTATGAGGCACGTAGGTTTACTTAGCCTCTACTCAGACAGTGGAGATGCTGACATTTAATGTGCTACGTTTATGATTAATTCATGGCTCCCTTTCCCCTCCTATATACAGTAAACTAGTGGACAAGTTGCATCTTTGTACATTTTATCTACATATTTACAAGAGTGTGACCTTTTAAATATTATCAATATTAATACGATTGACAGTAGAAGTAATTCATGGATGAACATAAGCTGCTTCACGAATTATATGTTACATTCATAACAACAAACGAACAAATGTATCTGCGTGTAAGTTGAACTCTGACATCACACGATGAAATGTGTGACCTATTTTACTCTGTGACTTGTAAAACCTGAATTGCAAAAAAAATACTTTTTTTAAAAACTGGAGTTTATTGAATGTTTATTCTTCCACATTAAAAAAAAATTCTCACTCTCCATATATAAGTTTTAATTTTTAATTTTAGAATTTCTACTTAATTTAAACAAAAAAATTATTTAAAACATTTATTTTTGTGTCAGGAACAAAATCTTTCAGGCACTAAAGTTGCATCTGTCCCCAACAGGGAAACAAAAGATAAAGTTTTGTAATGCCTGTAAAACACCAACTTATTAGACTTATTGGAGACATGAATGGGGTTCAGTAAAATACCCCAAAGACACTTTTAGAAGAAAAATGGTGAGGAAATGTCGACAAATACAACAGCTCACCAATTAAAGAAAAGCATTTCTTAATGGTTTTTTCTTATGTTGCATCATTAAAACATTCAGACAATTCAGAGAAATCTCTGTATGCAAAGAACAAGGTTAACTGGCACTGCATTAGAAATGCAGGATTATGTAGTGAAAAACTGGGTCTGTGCCATATCATGACATCCACAATAATTTACACAATTTAAAAGAAGTGTGATTTCTCCATATTAATGATATAGCAATGCAATGCATTTATGTTCCCTAGAAAAATCAATGAACATAAACCCTATTTCACTAATGCTGTGTCATCACTGACTGTAAATCATTGGAAAAGAAAAGTAGGAATAAATCAAATTGATGTGAATTTAAAAACTGAACATTCAAAATGTGAAATTCTAAACAGGAGAAGGATCACCCAGCTCGTTATAGATTAAAAGCCAGCATCAGTGATGGTATTGGGGTGCATTAATCCACACGGAACAGGTAATTTGTGCATCTTTCAAACAACTTATGTTGCAGATGATGTTTTTCCTGGCTTTTTTAATCATGCAATGCCAAACCACATGCATGTATTCCCAATATAACAACTAAGTATGAAGAAAACACTTCATCTAACCCACTGGTCTCCATACAGTCCATAGCCACATGCTTATATTGCCCTGTCCAAGCTTTGTAGATATGTGCTGCATTAATTGAATTGTTATTTTCCCTCCTCATTATGTGAATATTGAATTTTTATTCCACCACTAAAAGGGCTTTATTTTTCCCCCATCGGGCCATACTAAGATCGTATTGTGTTGTGACACTGAAACCGGCACAGATGAGTCTGCAGGTTCAGCTGTCAGTAACAATCACAGTGAAACCTTGTTTTCCTAAAGTGGGCAGGAGGCACTGGGGCTTTGGGAGTGAAAACAAGAAGCAAAGGCAGATCAGGATTATTGTCAACAGCGGCGGAGATTGATAGCGACAAGGGAGTGAATTTCTGTCTGTTGGCCCAACGCTGTTCTGACGTGATCTGCTGCTGTTGGGAAGAAGGAAGACCCAAGGGACAATAGAGAAGATTACACTGCCTACACTTTTCATTGGGGCCACATTAAATGTGGAAAGAGAGCCAGAGAGCGGTGGTAGGAGGAGAGAGAGTGAGGAAACTGACAGCATGGAAATAATTCACCGACAATCCTAAATGCTCAATAAAATCTACATTTTCAGCTGTGTGCCACTCATTCATGTGACATTTTTTTAAGGGCTGACACATGTATTTCACATTTATTTAGCCATAACGCATTCACCATTTTTATAGAGGCGTTGATAAAATGTCTGAGAAAATTGATGCAAGGAGGGCATGGGGCAAAGAGAAGAGAAGTATGCGTAATGAAAAGGTGGGTGTGAGAGCAGAAATTTGGATTAGGTCGCACAGACGAGTAAGCAGCTGCGTGCGCTTTAGTAGTCCGAGCACAGGATGCGAGTAAAGGAAGCCAAAGTTGAGGGAGGCCTTGAGTGATGGAGAGGGAGGATGTTGGATAACAAACTGATCAAGCATGCCTGTTTTAGAGGAGAAGGGGGGCTATAAATGAGGTTTGGGAGGTGCGCTGTCCATGTAGTGTGTTATTTTTTTCTCGGTTTTGTTTTGTTTCGCAGTGGTGCCTTGATCCTTTGGTAATAAAACTGACAGGATTCATTCACTGTGATGTACAGACCTCTCAGAGCAGAGCGAGCGATTGAGACGGGGTCTCTTAAACTTACCTGAGGGACCTCTAAAGGTGAACAGGGAGAGAGAAGAAGGGCAATTGAATTGGCCTTTTTTTTTCATAAAAGCGTCTGTTTTCTCTCAACCTCCACCCATGTGTACCAGCCTGAGGTTTCTTGTTTCTATTATGCAGGTCGACGCGTAACCCCTCTCCTGCACTGCAGACTCAGACACTAATTGGCATACAAAATGCTAATATTTCGCCATGACACTCAGGACCCAAGGTGTCAAGATGTTGATTAGAAAGTCTCTAATTGGCTCTAGACTGAAACCTTTGACAGTAGAGGGGATAGCTTAATTGGATATAAATGTGTTCTCTTGATGGTCTACCTGAAGCACATCAGCTCCCTCAGCTCTGGCATTATTTAATGCCAGAGCTGAGGGAGCTGATGTTTTTTCTGTTTTTAAAACCAGTGTTTACTATCTTGCATTAACTGGAAAAAACTCTCTTATACTCAGAAATAGAAAACAACTAAACACTAATTCACCATGCAAACCCTGGATCACAGATTAGCCCATTCTGATAATTCTGCTCTAACCTCTAAAAATGATAATAACCCAGCGACATTTCAGAATTGTCCCTGTTAGTTATGAAAGCAGAAACACTGTAGCACACTGCTGCTTATGAAAGAGACAAAATACAGTTTCCTTGATGAGGAGGAATAATGATATAATGGGAGGCAAAAGGAAAGCACAACAAAGGCGCGGCCAAACACAGTAAGAACCAGCCATGTCCTTTTAGTCTTTGGAATATAATGGCCTCGGCCATTACAACAAGAAACATATAGTTAAATAATGGCCGTGCACACCGACAAGTGCATAAATACATAGAAGACAAGACAAGAAGAAGAGAAAAAAAGCAAGAAAAGCTGCAGGGTATATAGGACAAATTCTTTAAGTTTGCTCTACAAGAAATCTGTCTGAAAAGATGGACTTTCATCCTTTATCGAAAAATGTTCCCCATTAAAATGTCGGGCCGTTGTGACACTAATGCAATTCAAAACACAGGAGAAAATGTTTATTAATGATTCTATCAAGACATGCACAACTGTTGGAGGAGGAAGAAAACAGCATGCCAGTGTGCCAAAATAAAATAAAATTAAAAGTGCTTAATGAAGTCCTACATGAGCCTCATATTGACACCTTGTCTGGCTCACTGTAATTAGCAGCTTCCTCTTCTCACAGCAGCCGCATCACACCTACCTACTGGAGGCGAATTCATCTTTCTCCTAATTGAGTCCAAGCTTGTCATAATCATGACTTTTAACTGTGTTATTTAATTAACAAGTTAGCTCACAGACCTCATTATAGACACACTTTAGCTGGGCGTTTCAAGAACATTTAAAAAAATAATAATTAAAAAAAGTATTGGGGGCATGCGATGTTTATGAGATTCAAACTGAAAAGCATTTGCAAAAATATCTTTGGTGCTTTACGCATAAGGAAAAACCTCGCTTTTATTGTTTTGTTTTTTTAAATCAAGACCTTTCTTTAAAAGCTTGAAACTGAAATGAAACATTAATCTTTTAATCCAAAGGTTAGGGACAACTTTTAATCAGTTTCTCAGCCTCACACTTCAGCTTTATAAGGGCCCAGTTTGTCCACCAGCCTCATAGATACAACCAGTGGCACTACCAAAGCGAGGTTGTCTGAGAAAGTGAAACGCAACAACTACACAGATGCAATCAGAACCACAGACTGACCAACTGACCAACCCTAATTCCACCATATTGGACCAGCTATAAATATTCATACTCCCACTCCATGCTCATCACTGAAAGGGCAAAGAACATATTGGTGGTGAATTATATATCCATTGAAAAGGTCATCTACCTCAACACCAATCTCTTGATGAGTTATGGGACGCAGCCAGGGAAGAAGATTCTTTGCACTGAGTGCTTAATCTCTGCAAACGTGGCGTAAGCTTATCAGCTACATAATTCATTAGCCATTGTTTGAGATGAAGAACCGGCCGCACGTCTGATATTTTTTTGTCATATACTGTCTGGCTGACTGCATTGCTTTGTGGTTAGTCTTCAGCTCATGTCTTAATTTAGAGAACCTCTGTCCATTCTCCTGAGAATATCCATCCATCTCTGTCTCTCTGTCAGCCCGCTCGTCTGTTCTGTCTCGCTCTGCAGTGATCTCTCCCCAGGATGTGTCTTGTTCTCTGCTCCCTTTGACAAGAAGTGGATCAACACTGTGCCCGTCAGTCTGACGATTGTCGTAGGCCCAGTGCGTGCACACATACACACACGCACGCACACAAGTCACCTCATGCTGTGAAATATGTTAAAGGCAGACTTTAAAGGAAATGCTTTTTTCCCCCTTCAGTACAGCAAGGATGCAGCTGGACCCAGCTGCCAGTGAGATCAGATTTTATCTGTTTTTTTAAAAAGTGTTCAATTAGCACAGAGTAAAAACAAAAATCTGCAAAACATCTGAATAAAATGTATAAATGTCTACTTTAGCCAAATGTATTGTGCTCTGTAAACAATGACTAGAGACAAATTGCAAGTGCAGAGTGTCTATAGGACGCCTGATCCTAATGATGTTATAGCTTCATTATAGCTGAAGTTAGGGGGTTATAGCTGAAGCACACTTTAATAAAAATGGATAAGTATATTCATCAGTGATACATGGCCTTACCCACAAATGGGTTTTGATGGGCTTTAAAAATAGAGCCGAGCAAAGTAAAAACACTTCAGTCACTTTTTTGACTCATTACTCAGTAATAATGCTGGTTTAAAGAAAGTAGCCTCTGGAAAGTAAAGCTTAAATAAAAAGTCTTAACCTTATGTTCTTTTTAACTGACGAGGGGGGGACAGATTTTCAGGCTAAAAAACATGTCAGGCTGTATAGAAGTCAATACACTACTGTTTATTTGAATTATAACCTCAGTAAACACTTTCTTAATGAGTTTATGATCAATGATCATCTCATCTCTAGTTTCAGGTCTTTTTAACTATAGCATGAAAATACTGGTCCCATTTAGAGAACAACAGGTGACAAACCAGTGTATGATTTATGAATTGGACACCTTGTAGTGTAGTACAAGTCGCTACCGTGTGGATGTGCAATGTCTGTTAGTTTCTCAGCCCGAGCTACCCCTCGCGCCTCACTTTTTACTTCAAATACCTCCATCTTTTACTTACAGTCTGATTAGGTAATGAATCAGTTCAGTGGATTGAATGGATTCAAAGGTCTGGATCCAGTTCAAGTTTAACTAAAGATTTGGTTAATAAACACATGAGCTGCTAGTAGCTGATTATTAAACCATTCTTGTTCAGTAACAGGAATTAAGTTCAACATTACACAAAGCATCTTCAGCAACCTCGAACTTTGTCTCCACCCCTCGTCCCCTCCCTCTGATGTACTTATTTCTACTCCTTCCATCGTGGTCACTCCCATTGAAAATCTTAGGATCCTCAGCTCTGCCACCTCCAGATGGCCTCCTGTCAGTTGCACAATCTCAAAACCATACATCAAAGCACATCTCATTACCATTTTCTAAACCTCCCCTTTCACTCTTGCTGCCATCCTTCAGTCACAAATCAGCCCTGACACTCATCTCCGAGCATCTCCACCCTGGCTGCACTCTCTTCCTCACCTCTCCTATGCACTGTACATTGCTTTGGATGGTTGACCATAGGTACTCATCTTCCCCTTACTATCTCTACTCCATGGTTCACCTTTCCACCTGTCTTCTGCTCATTCGCACACGTATTCTTTCTTCTATCTATCTGGAGACATACTAACATGGTCCACAGTAGCAGTAAACACCCTTTGTTGGTCATGCTTCCATTCAGTGTATGAAAGAGCGTCTGTATTTTATCTAATAGTGTCCTTGTTTATTTTGTTGCCATATTTTACTTATTTTACCCTGAATTGGCTTTAAATGCTGTTCTTTTAGTTTTCATTGGTTTTTAAAAGCACTTAGCCAACAGAAAACTGTTGAAAATCACCCATTTGGCTGAAACTGGCCTGACCTTGAAATGTGCTCTTAAGATTTGTAGTTTTGGGTAGAGTAATTTGTGATATGAAAATCTGTGTTTCAGGAAAGAGCGTACAGGAAAGAGATTGGTATCTATCTTTTCATCTAAAACAAACAAGGATATTTCTTCTTTTTGTGAATATTTTAATTGATCATTTATTTCTCATATAATAATACTGATGTCTTATAAGAAACAGAATTAAATCTTCCTTGAAGAACAACAAATTCACAATAGTTGTAGTGTAGTGTAGTGTAGTAGTGTCTTGGTTATCTCTCAAGAGAGAATTTCTGTATTAAAGTTTTCTCATTGACCTAGCAGCTTCACCAAGGTTCATGAGCACCTGTCTATTAGCAGAAGAATAGAAAAAAAAGGAAGGCGGGTGCAATGAAAAGGGCAAGATCAGCACTGAATTGGGTTTAATAATTTAGTTGTTGGAAAAGATAATTAATGGGGAAGGAGTCAATAGCTAGTGTGGACAGGAAAAGTGCAAGGTGCACGTGTGTATGTGTGTGTATGTGCGCGAGCACATGACTAAAGGAGGGGCACAGGTGAAGGGGAGAAGATCTCATCTAAAAGCTATGAAAGATTTAATAGCAGGAAAAGACAGGAATGACAATGTCTGTGAAGGCACGCTGCAACAAACCAGGTCCCCCCCAATTATATCTGGCATTAAGCTGTCTGTCCTTTTTACTCTGCACCTTAGGTACATGCTGTCAAATCAATAATACTGGGAAAAGCTTTCTTTATGGACTCGATCAGTCACATAATGTATATTCAATATACTACATGTCTGGAAGCAGCATGAAACAGACTAAACAGGTCTGAATTTGAAAGTAATGGTTAGCTCAAATGTACGTTTACACAGCATCAGCAAGTAAGATAAGATAAGATAAGATAAGACATTCATTTTAACTTACTGTTTTTATTATATGGGCAGACTATGTCGTTTTGGTGGAAAGTATGATAACTGGTTAGCAATATCAGTCGTTATGCAAGCCAATGAACCAAATATTGTTTTCCAACATTTCAACTTTAAATATTAGGTGCTTTTTTCCTGCAAACAATCATTTGGAAGATATACTATGCTGTTTCCAGGGCTGGGATAAGTTTTTTTTTTTTCAAAGTGCATCAATCTTTCACAGGCTGTGATGATCAATTTGTCACAATAAAATATAAAATGTAGGCATAATAATAAATAATCAAACTCGCTGTGGCACTAATTTATGACTATTATCTGTCCTCAGATCTGCAACACACACTGCAATAGAAAATCAGGGGATGCCACATATTTCATTCAAAATCAGTAAGAAAAAGAGAATGTTAGGCTACAACAAGCACATTTCCAGTAAAAAAAACTTTTTTGTGCGCCAATTTTTTATTTCTTCAACTACTTTGCACTACGTCTCAGAGCTTTGTGACACAACCCACTAACCAAAAAAGAAGCTGACATTGGGGAACATGGGCAACTTGTAAATATAGCTTTAGTCCACCACTGCAGTAACCCTGGGTTTGTTTCCTTGTAGCATCCTCCGTGATGTTGCTGCTGCTAAATTTCGGCCAATAGTGGAAAAGCTAGCAAGGTCAGATGTGTTTTCTTGCTGCTGGACAAGTGACTCCCAGTGGTTGACCTGGGGGTAGCTTCAGGTCATAAAAAAGCAACAGCAATCTGCCACAAGCACTTACAGTAGACTGGGCAAGGGCTGCTGACGAGGCCTACAGGGATGTCGGTGCTTCAGTATTGATGAAAACTAGAAATCATTTTGTCCTAATAGTTAAGACACATAATTCGTATGTGCAATGTTTGATTGAAGTAAGAATAAGATTTAACCCTTATGTTAAATCTGCATCTGTCTGTTTCCACAGTGGCGATTCTCAAATTAAAAACTAGCCCGTGTTCTTCTGGTAAATCCTTCTTAGCCTGCTGATTTAGATGTAGATTTAATAAAGCATACCAATGAACAGCAGCCCAGCACAGTGATGCTCTGCTCAGTAGCATATTGTTGTCAGTTCATGTACCGTGTAATCTGTGTGGACAAACTGTGTTACCATTATACCTTTGCAACAATGCAAAGCATGCTTCCCCCCCCCCCCCCCCCCCCTTCTTCTTCTTCTTCTCCAGTAATCCCCAGGACATCACTCTTCTGTTCTGTAGCACACATGTCAGAATCAGAGCGCCTCAACAGAGCGAGGGCTTAGTACTTCAAGCTTGTCACTGCTCTCCAGATGGAAGCATTCAAGGCTTTTTCCAGGCATTTTGTACTTGTTTATTTATTAGTGTTAAAGTCAGAGTTTCTCAGAGGACAGTAGCCAGCTGTTGCATTTTGGCTTTGCTCCACCGAGACGCAGAGGATTGTTATCCTCTTGATCGCTTGGCTGTCATTCTCTCTCCCTCTTTTTCTCTCTTTTTCCACATGCAAGTTGTGCAAATAACTACAATTTCTTCTAAACCATTTCTTACTCCCACCTCCTTTCCTCTTCTTTTTTGCGTCCTTGAAGTCTCTTACATTTTTAGTGTATTTCAGCTTAATTATCTCTCTCTATATTTGATTTGTCTAAAACTTCACTGTGATTTTCTCAGTGGAGTATTGTTTGGAATTCACTTTTGGGGGATTTCTTTTTAACCATGTTCAAAATCTGAGTGGCAGTCACCACCTGCATAGCACAATGAAGTCCACTTCAATAGTAAATAACACAGCATCTTCCTGCATTTAAACTATATGACAAAATGTTTCTTAAATTAGTGAATTGCATCTGTTACCTGAAGTTCTGATCTAAGCATGTTATTTAGTTATATACTTTTATATTTACTGCTCTTGTATTTGAACTCACTGATGCAAAAGATTCTTACTAATGTTTGTGTGTTGGTTTGATTGCAAGGGGAGGTCAGTCCAGTTCAGAAACACTGCAGCACAAACCCACCTAAACTCGCACTCACCTGTCCATTTTTCTTCAGGTCTGCCCACATGCTCGTCCCATCACCTCCTCTCATCAGGACATGGTAGGTGAAGTAGTAGATACCTGGCAGAGGGCAGGTGAACTTGCCGGTACTCGGCTCATAGTAGTTCCCTACATTGGTCACCACATCGTCAAATTTGAGTATTTCACTCCCTTCGTGTTGCTTCCGGAGGCCGGCGTAGAAGGCAATTTTGGGGCTGTAGAAGGAAGGGCCGTAACCACCAGGTCCAGGCCCTGGTGGGCCAGGTGGGCCGGGCTTACCGGGCTCTCCAGGGGGGCCTTTAGGACCTGGAGGACCAGGAAGTCCAGGGCTTCCTCTGAACCCCTGTTTGCCCCTGCGGTTTGAGAAGTCCGGGGGCTGAGGGGAGACAGCTGTCAGCTCTCCCTGTGGGGGGGTGAAAGTGTCACACACCATCTTGCAGCTACCCAGCATCTCATAGTGCGTGCCTCCTCCTCCGGACCCTCCCCCCTTGGTGGTGTGGACCAATAGGGGAATGGCTACCAGCAGGACCAGAACCATGGCCACGCCGACTCCAGCCCCAATGACACGTTTCTTTCGGCTGAGCCGTGAGGCTGCCAGTGTGAGGAAGTCCTCCTCCCCTTTAGCTGGAATGGTTGTGCCGGCCAGGCTGAACTCTGGGTAGAAAGCAACCACTGAATTGAGAAGGTGGAGCAGGGAAATATGTGATTGTGCGGGACGCACAAAAGAAAGTGCTATTCAAGGACTGGGAAAGACTGACGCATCACACAGGAGGAGAAAAAAATCAAAAGTCAGGGGGAGACTGGAATCTAGGGTTTTCCATTACTTGGCTTTCAGTACACGTGTATCCTTTTTATTTTTCACTTTCCCTTAGATCATTATGTCTTCAGGATTTTATCATCTTTAAAGGTATACATCATATAACACAACTATTCTAAATTACTTGGTTCAAAATGAGTGAAACCGCTGAGATGCTGGATTTTAGGCAAGCTGCTTTTTATACGAATCCACTTCTGTGGTTGTAGAAGCTCCAGTGAAAATCCTTCAGTTGCTCAGGCAGAGAGCTGTCAGGTGGGGTCTACAGTATTCCCACTGGAGTTCATCTCACCCACCACATAGAGGGAAGGGCGCTTTACTTGTCTGTCCAGGAATGAAAAGAGAAGAGCAAGGAAACTGCTAAATTTCTGGTCTTTTTTTCTATCTCCCTTACTGCTGGTGCTCCATTATATTTATCGTAAAAACCCATTCCTCCACTCAAACAACAGATTTGTTGCAGCTCATAAGAATGGCTAAGAATCTAAGTTTTCTAGAGGTAAAGGTAAAGCAAAAATATATACCGGTATATATATATATATATCACAGAAAATCAGCGAATCCATTGCACTCTAAAAGAAAAAGAACACACACATATAGCCTAATCATAACAGGACTAAGAAAATGTGATCTCCTTATAACACATATTTATAATTTAAATGTTAAATATGGAAGGCATTTAAGAAACATTTCATATTGCAGTAATTTCATATTTAAAGGTGTACTTGACAATTATAAAAAAATGGAACTAGTGTGACCCACACAGGTGGATTGTTTTTGTATTAATCACGTCCAGGTCCTCAAAATTCATGTTAAAACATTTTGTATTATTCATAAAAGCAAACAGGTTAACACTAGTTTAACACAACAGACACAAAAGCTACATGTTGATATTATTCCAGGCCTGCTGCATTGTTCACAAGCTCTTTGCTCACCTAACAGCATAAATGCATGAATTATTTTAGTATTTTCATTTAAATTAAAATTGAAGTGACCAAGCTTCAATATGGCCAGGGTGGGTAAAAACGATTCCGAAAGTTTTTTATAAACTAGTGCAAAAATAAAAGTACACTGCAATAATCAGCTCACCCAGATGTCTTCTTTCTTTGCTCCTTTTTTTTTTTAAACCCCGGTCTTCAGTGGGTTTTCATCCCACGGGTTCAGACAGAAACGCCGCAGGAAAGCTGGTCCAGGACCCGAGCGAAAGACTGAGGCGCGTCTACTGGCGCTTCGGCTGAAGTTGAGCTGCGGTCCAAACTCTGCTCGGCGGAAACAGAGTCATAGTAATACTACCAACTTACAACATGTCATCCTGGAGTCCTGCGTGCTGGCGGGACCGCACCGTCCGCCCGAAAAGAAAAAAAAAACCATTTAATTAAAAAAGAAAAGAAAAGAAAAGAAAAGAAAAACGCTCAAGGCAGCGGGAGCAGTGGAAGCGATGCCGAAGTGGTCGATCGCACCTTCAAAGAGAAAACTACATATTCTGACTGCTTACTTTTGCAGACTTTCGCCGTGAATTAATCCGGCGCACGGCGACTTTATTTTCAGAGCAACAGTTCACTCACTTGTTGTTTTTTCCCATATCCTGCTTCTCTCTCTCTTCAGCATCTGCCCGCTACTGCGTCCCCCCCCCTCATCCTCCCTCCTTAACACCTCCAGCCACACACACAAACACACACCCAGCATCGTCCTATCCAGCATGTGACCTTTTCACAAATCAAATGACTACATCTGTTTAACGGTTTAATCAAAGGTTTTACAATATTACTTGGTAGATTTAAAGCATATTTGTTGGATATTCTGTGATAGTCTTTCTTTTTTCTGCCTGACTGTAACCTTACAGATTTTCAGGTGGCGTTAAGAGGTATAGACACTTGTGGAGTTGTGTTTACGGAGAACAGCAGGTGTGAAAAGACTAAAGTCTAAGTACAAAAACGTGGGCTACAGATGTGAGACTGAAACACAACAGGCAGGCAGGCGAAGTGAAAAGATAAAATGAAAGGAGGAGAGTGGTGTTCTCGGGGTCTGTTGTCAATGTCTGTGTTTTTGTAGCTTTCAGACCTTGTTAGAGATGAAAGATGTATCACTGCTGACAACTCCCCCACCTCCTCCATCTCGTCCTGGTCACTTTCTTTCCATTCTTCTCTGCTTTATTTTACAGTTTTCATCGGTTAATTAATTCTCAGATTGGACAGAATATTTAAACTCTAAATATTCTGGGATTCCCTGCTGACATGGTCTATCCTTGTGTCAGCTCTCATTCAGCTGCATGAGAAATACACCTGACATCTGAAATACATCCGTTATGCAGCTCATCATTATTTCTACACTTGCGTATCAAAAATGTTGGTTTGGGGGTATTTACACATAACACAGCCAAGTAAAGCCATTTAGGCACTCCCAGTCCTACACTCAGAAAAATTATGGTTCTTAAATGGTTCTTCAGATGTCTTCATGGTTCTTTAAAGAACCATCATACGTCAAAGAACCTTTTGATTTTGTGGATGGTTCTTCAGCTATTACAAATGGTTCTTTAAAGAACAAAAGGTTCTTCATCCTTAGCAATCTAAGTTTGATGGTGTAAATAGCATAAATATTTATTCACTATAATGAGGCTGTGTGTGCAAAGGGGGAGGGCGGGATACCTGGCAATTACCCTTTAAGAGAAGATGGTAGGAAACTGAATATTCAAATAAAAGTTAGAAATATTTGTAAACAGTAGACACAATACACACATTCAAGTACTGTACTTTAGTTTTAAATTTTAATAAAGCATTACTATTTTCTACTCCAAGGCATTACTTTTGAGATTATTATATATTTTTGAAAATATAGTATAATGATAATACTAGTTATTGTAAACTTTACAAACCACCCAGCAGTATGTAAAGTCAAATTATAAAATACAAGTAAATAACAATTGCAGAACAGAATGTCAGTGTAATGAACACACACTTCGTTTTGACAAAGCGCACTGCTTAGGTAAATGATCTGAGTAGTTGTTCATCACTGAGCAATTTGTTGATATGTGTTTCGAGCCAAATAAATGACAGGGAGAGAGAGTGACGTCAGAACACGTCATACTATAACCTCCCGGGAGCGGACGGAGGGGGTCAGTCGTTGGGATGCGCATGCGCAGACAGAGTGTGCGAGCGGCGGGCCTTGACCTTTCGGGAAAAAAACTCACGGACGGTGACAGCGAAACGGATAACAGTCTTCAGTACCTGCTGGACTTTGAAGCTGTGGATTCTGGGACTGTTAGAAAAGGTAAAACATTTCCATTAAAACCTTATTACTGTTTTGTTTTTGTTACTCGTCATTGTAGCTTGCTGTTAATGTTGTGCTAACAGTAGCGATTAGCTAGATACGTTAGCCGTTGAGGTCAGCGCAATTTAGTATCCAACTGTTTTCCTAACAAAACCACTGTTATAATTAAGTGAAGCTGCTCCCAGCTAATTTGAACCTTTGGCTTCTAAAATATGTGGTTCAATTGCGTGCTGCGTACATAACCTAATGTCAGCTAGACCGAAATTAAAATGTAATATATTGTTAAAGTCACTAAAATGGCGCCTGAAGCCTGTTGTGACGTGAGCTCTGTGTCTGCTCTAGAAACTCTGAAATTCTGTAGATCTGAGCCGTACATTAAATACTCACATGAACCTGTACTTTGAATTCTGTATGAGCTGTATAAAATACAGCTATGCATAAGAGTTTTGAATGAATAATTAGATTAGATAACTCTTTATTGTCTAATCTAATTATATAGAAATGTGACATGAGAAGGTGTGTCTTTGACTGTTCCTGCATAACTTAGTTTCGGACTAGTTGACAAGTTATGCTCCGGTCATTTGATGTTTCCAAGATAGATGTTCTTTTGTAATATAGTTCATTTTTTTTGTATATCTCATTTATCCACCATCATACATACAAGCTAAGAAGAGGTCGTTATACTAACAAGAGGTATCAACGCTGGGCCAAAGTTCAGCACATGGTTAAAGTTTGTAATCCAGCCAGGGTGTAAATATCACTCAGCAGCCAGAGCTGAAGCAGGTAGCATCAACACATAAATCTACTCTACCTGGCTTAAATCACAAGAGCACCTCTGACCAAAAAGCTGTAGATTTTTCTTGTTTGCACAAATTAATCCAGATTCACATTAATTGTGTTCACAGCTCCAACAAAATGAGGAAGAGGAGGGGGAGAAACACAATTAGGTTGAATTACAATTGGATGGAAGGCGAGGACAAGGAGAAGGAAGCTTAGGATGAGGAGGAAGAGAAGCAGCAGGAACATCTTTAGGGCTCCCTATGATGTCATTGAGGTTTGTTTCATTAATATGGTCCTCTCACAAAGAAAGATGACTTGTTTTAGTTCACGTACTTCCTGTATTAAATAGTGATGTGCAAAATGTTGTGAAAAACCATAGAGCAGGCACGTATAGTGCATCTGCAGGTAAATGAACATCAAATCTCTAAGACAGACTGAAATCTGTATATTTATCACCCTTATGATAAAACCCACGTCAGCCATTGGTTTATGGACTTTGTATTTTTTTAGCCTCAGCATCTGCTTTATTGCTGTTGCTATGTTGGGACCATATTAGGATGAGGGATCAGAATCTGGAGTCATGCACACTATTGTTTCATTTAGTGTGTATCCATAAGATTCGTACAGCAGATCCAAGTTGTGCCTTGAAAACAGGAAAGTCGTCTGCATAGAGGAGAACTGTAATAGCAGGCTTGTACAAAGTGAGGCTTTGTGCACTCGTTTTACTTCTGTCACCCTGTTTTGATGCAGAATTCATTTGAAATCAGGCAAGAACTGGACTTATTTTTTACAATGTGTTCTTGTGAATTGATTGTGTATCGCATATGTTTGATTTGACTTTCTGCAAGACAACAGTCGTCCACTGGCCAAAAAAGTTTTCCAAATACCTCCACGTGATCAAGCCTGGATTTAGAAAAGAATAGCAAAAAATCTGCACCTCCTGCTTCAGATGCAATTTGTGTTTCTGTGTTCAGAGGCAGCGGCGAGAGGGGAGACCTCGGCTCATCCAGCTGGAGAGCCTGACCAGGAGGAGTCGAACATTAACTCAGCTCTTCCAGGGCACCCTGCAGACTCGGCTGCTGGCATCGGCGAGGGATGACGTGAACGCCAAACTGGAGTCCATCACAGGTCAACTGCAGGTATGCGAGTCAGACCTTCTGAGGAGGGTTTCACTTTTCTCTCTTCTTTATAATTGACTCTTTTCTCTCTCTTTCAGCTCCTTGTCTCAGAGTGGGAGGGATTTGAAGCACAAAGGGAGGAGCTTGTCGTTTGGTTGGCTGATATGGATGTCCGCCTGAGAGGTTGACCAGCTGACAGGAAACACCAGTGAAAAACTGAAACAACTGCAGGTGTGGGCTTGTTTTGATATGACATATATTTGATATGAAACATACGTCAGAGACATTGTCCTAAACTGGACTAACAAAGGACCATGAGTACAACATGAAACGTACATTACATAGTGTAAGGCTGAAGTTCATTGATCATTTTAATCATAAACTTGTTGAAATATTTTTACTGAACATGCAAACATCTGCTGATGAAAATGTGTTGATTTATTGGTCTGTTATGAAGCTATTGCTATTTCTAATGTGTTTTATCACTTTCTGATGTTTTATTAATTAAACAATACATGTATTATTTGTTGTGTTATCTGTAGCTATAGTATTTATATATATATTTATTTATAGTATAGCAAATATATTTAATTATTACTGTTTAAAACACTAATATGTGACATGTATTAGTAGTGATGTTGTGCTGAGGGTTAAAATGCCTTTTTGTCTTTTGGTAACTACAAAATGACAATAAACCATTAATATATGTCTATGCTGTGCTCGTATTTATTTTACCCTACTCAAATTCAATTTATGATGCATTTTATTTTGAAAGATTTAAAATGGTTTTTTAAAGAACCACTCAAAAAAGGTTCTTTAAAATGGTTCTTTTAAAGAACCATTTGAAGGACCTTTTTAAAAATGGTTCTTTGAAAAACCATTAAAGGTGCCCCAAAGAACCATTTCTTGATGGTTCTTTGGGGCACCTTTAAAGGTTCTTCAATGAACCACTGAAAGAAATGGTTCTTCAAAGAACCATTGTTTGAAAGGTTCTTTGTGGCACCAAAAAAGGTTCTTCTATGGCATCAGTCTAAAGAACCACTTTTGGTTCCAGTTGGCACCTTTATTTTTCTGAGTGTAGTGTACTGTCAGTTCTGCTCATTAATTCATCTCCCAACTTTACTGAGCTGGAGAGTGTAGCAGATATTGAATATGGATCAATAGATCACTCCCCGGGATGCATACTGTCAGCTGACTGAGCCCTCAGGCAGATGCCAAGCCTCTGGTCACATTTGCATTTAGAGATAGAAAATAAGTACTGCTTGTCAGAAAGTGGGAAACTGTGTGGTCTCTGCATTTTATAAAACTGGTAAATCAGAAGTATAGAGGCTGAAGAAGTTTCTGTATTTTGGGGTGATGATAATTTACAGTCTTTAATTATTTCTACATCTATATAAGTAGACCTTGCTGGGCTACTCATGAGCCTTTATGGCAAGTGTGAACACCTGCAGGCACACATGTGTGAATACATCCACATGTAATTTAAATGTGGGCTCTGACACGCTGATTAAACACTAAAATAGCTCAGTGAATTTAAGTTAATATTGCAAAGAAGGAAAGAAAACTTTGAAAGAATGTTTTGTATAAAGCCACCTGACTCGATTTCCTTACGATACATGAATTCATGGTCTTGTCTGCACTGCACCATCCTCTGTTTGATTAAAACCAAAGAGTTTACAGGAATAGCATGAATGTCATTTTCTGTTTTATGGTACAGGATTTTGGCTCATAAAATATTACTTCAAAGTTGTTCTTTAACCCGGTCCTGCATCACATCTTTCTTAGCCTTGACTCTGTAATACAGAGTTTTAGTTTCTGATCTTCAAAAGTCTGAAGCACAGAAAAGATATGAGCTCTATTTAAGGCCAGAAGACCAGACCGTAATAGGAAATAGTTTTAGGTTGGACATATTTTTGTTATTACATTGGGCCACTGATTCAAACCCATGAATAACTTAAACTGAGAAAGCTGGTACATGGTAGCTTCATGTAATCAAGGCATTTTATCATTTGAGGAGAAAAATTGTTTAAATGTCAATTTTTTTTTTCAATTTTATTTATACAGCACCAATTCACAGTCCCCTACAGGTGCTTTAGATCAGGGGTCCCCAATCTCAGGCCACGAGGGCCGGTGTCCCTGCAGGTTTTAGATCTCACCCTGGGTCAGCACACCTCAATCACATGATTAGTTCATTACCAGGCCTTTGGAGAACTTCAAGGCATGTAGAGAAGGTAATTTATCCATTTAAATCATCTGTGATGGATCAAGGACACATCTAAAACCTGCAGGGACACTGGCCCTCGTGGACTGAGATTGGGGACCCTTGCTTTAGATTGTAAGACCACAATATTAGAAAGAAACAAACAATCCCCTATGAGCAAGCACCTGGCGACAGTGGGAAAGAAAAACTCCCTTTTCACAGCAAGATACCTCTGGCAGAATTAAGCGTTATATACCTTTGTAACGATGTGTAAAACAGAAAAAAAAATGAAAGTAAGCTTAGGCAGAGCAACACAAGACATCTTCTATCACAGATCCACCCAACCATCCATGAAATAAGTAAATGGTAAGAACTTTGGTAAATAAATTGCTACCACATATGAAAATTATAATCACACAATTCATCAAGCAACTTACTTTTAATTGCTGTTTAACCCAAAACCCGATGATAGATAACACTTTTGTCCACACAAGAGGCACATTTGGAAAGATTCAAACAATTTAATGATTTTTAGATAGATTTTCACCACTTGCATTATCAATTAAAAGAAAAATCAAATATATACATTGTACATTTGTACACATGCATGCAGATATGCATGCACATGTATCTGCACAAAACATTTGTGTGCAACTGTTTTATATATGGGTGGGCCTTTAGAAAAATCTAATTTTTATTAGAGTATATACACATAGGAACAGATTGTGACATCTACATTGCTCTAATATCACCATTCCCAGAGGTGGTGGGAAAGCTGTGAAGTTTCCAATCATGACAATTTGAACCCATGCCTGTGCAGACCAGTTGGCTTTTCCTCTGGATTTCAAAATTAAATAAATAAGTAAATAAAACAGGCTCAGTGTGTTGGAATGACTCATTCCGGTTGATACTTTCTGGTCTTCCAGGAAGTCGCACAGTGAGATAGATAAGCCTGGACAGAGGTAATTTACCAACAGGACAGTCACTCTGTCTGTTTAGAAGAATCAGTAAAAGCAATCAGGGCATGAGCAGAGTCACCATGTGATCAGAGAGGTTACCATGGCATTAACTGGCTCATTCAAGGTGGAGGTGCTATCAACGCTGTGAGACACACATATGAGCCAAGTAAGTAGCGGAGGAAAGGGCTTAACCTGACCTACAATCTCGCAGGTCAGGCAGTGAGCAAGAGAGCGAGAGTAAGAGGAGGGAGAATGTAGAGACAGCGGGGCTAATGGAAATGTAAGGGTCAAAGCATCACACTGGCAGTAACATGCAGTTGTTCAGCATCTCTGTTGTGTTTTTACAACCATGTTTTCAAAAAAAAAAAAGCTGGGGCACAGTAAAAGTTTGAAAACAGATTGCAAATGATTGTCAAAATCATTGCATTCAAATGAAGGCATTTTAAAAGTTAACACTGAAATCACGGGCGTGTGACGGATCACTTCTTCTTTTGTTGTTTGGTGACTGAGAAGACCAGATCTGCAATTCTGAAGGTTTGCCATCCTTTGTTGCTGTTGGACTTTAGCTACTCATGTCACGGTGCGGCATGGCACACCGTGGAGGGAGTGGGGAAGGAGGACCCAGGCGCAGTGCTCTACGTATAGACAGTGTTTATTTACAGAGGGTGATATCAAACAACAATAAATCCCCGTGTTTCTCCCCAGACTCCCGTGTCGTGTCCTCCAAGTGCTCTCTGCTCCCGTGTCTGCACTCCCAGTGCTCGCTGCTCCTTAAGCCTTCCACGCTCCTCCTGCGGGAAACAATAGCGGCAGCAGTCAGGACACTGAACAATGGCAGGCATACACTACACGACCAAAACCTAAACTGGGTAACTAACGTGGAGTCCCAAGCAATGATCCCGCATCAGTGGGAGCTCCAAGACTCTCTTAAGTAGCTCCCCCGACGAGGCCTGATCAGCAGCAGGTGTGTGGCTTCGGGTGTGGCCAGTCCCCTTGCAGGGCCACACCCTCCAGGCCTGACGCCGCCTATAAACAAGTGCTCAGCCACCCACACACACATATACACAAGCACAGGGAAGGGGGAGCAACACCAAAATACACAACAATAATAATAATAATAATATAATACATGACTGCTCAGGGATCCTGGGTCGCCCAGTCCCAGGACCCTGACAACTCAACAGTTATGGTCATCTTTTATTGTAATTGTCATTTCATGAAGAGAAAAATGTTTATATCGGACGGCAGGGTTTGGACTCTTTCATGTTGTTGTATTCAAGGAGAACGTGGTTTGGCATTGTCTTGCTGAAATAAGCAAGGCCTTCTGTAATGGTTTCTGGGCCTTTGACCCAGGGTTTTAAGTTTTTTGGGTGTTTAGTATTTGTATTCTCGGGTCTCCTTGGTTTTGTTATCTAGGTTTTAGTCTGTTTGTATTCTGTCTCTTAGTTCTTTTATCTTGGCTCCCGTCTGTTCCCCACACCTTGTGATGAAGCCAGTCTTGTCTCTGTGTTTGGTTCCCTTTCAGTCTTTCATCAGTTCTACATTTCTGTTTTCATGTTCTGTTACTTCCTGTTTTATTTTGATAGTCTCTCATCTCATGTGCGTTACATTCAGTTTTGCTTTCCCTTTTCTCATCATCTAGATTCAATTCAGCTGTGTGTTCCCCAGGTGTCTCCACTCTGCTCTCCTCTTGTGTATTTAAACTTGTGTATTTAAAAAGTTTGCTTGTGTTCTTTGTTGTGGTCTTCCTTATGTGGTCTCCAGTAAGAGTCTGTCTGTCTGATTATTTCTTCCTCACCTATGTTCTTTTTATAAGCTTTCTTCTAAGTCCTGATCTTTGAGTTCTGCTCGCTACACAGTGAGCCTTGATACTTACACCAAAAAATGTAATCTGGATATCACCATATGTTCCTCAAAAGCCTGTATGTATATATATCTAATGTACTGCGTTAATGTATTACAATTATACTGAATCAATATGGCTGTGGCTCAGGGTGTAGACCAGGTCATCTACTAATCATGCAGACTGGAGCAGTCAGTCTGCATGCCAAAGTATCCTTGGGCAAGATACTAAACACTGAGCTGCTCCCAATGCACTCAATGCTAAATTTTAAAAAGTGATGTGTGAATGAGACATGTTGTATAAAGTGCTTTGAGTGCTCGAGTAGAAAAGCACTATATAAGAACCAATCCATTTACCTTTATAGATGAGCAAGTTAGAAGATCCCTGAAGGAGATCTCTTCCTGTATCCAATAGTTCTCATAGGGTCTGGATTCCTCCTCAAATATTGTAGGGTCTTTACTTTACAATGGATTTAAGCAATGTAAACACAATGAGAACTGTTATTGTTCTGAATTGATGCTTTCTGAATAAAACTGAATTGAAGTGAAAAAACTGTAAATGAATAACAACCACAAATCTTCCAGAGGCCTTTGTCACTGTTTGAGGAATTACAAGATCTAGTAATTTAGGTGTGTCAGGATACAGGACATGAATATTTACATTTCTGCACAGTTTTCAGCATTATACTGTTGAAATGTTTGCTTTGTGAATCCTACTAAAAAGTTTAAAAAAAAAAGACAATCCTGTTTACTTGTACCCTTAAGTGGCCAGTTTAGTGGTAGGATAGTGACTCCAGCAAGGAACATAAGTATCCTAAAAATATGTGTACGTGCACGAACCACACGCCGGTGCATCTACCTCTGTGTGCAAATCTGATTATGGTCCTTGATTGCAAGTGACAGTGTGCAGATTGAGTTGCACAGCCTCTCTAATTCTCTCTATTAATGAGTTGCGCTCCACACTGCTGCCCCGGACCCCATCTATTAATCACAATTTGTCATCTGTCTTGCTCTCCAACCCCCCACCCCCATCCTTCTATCCTTTCCCCTCTCTACCTCTCCTCCTCCTGCCCGAAGCACATTTTGCTCCCTCTGTGTCATTCCTACAATCTTCGGCTTAAATCTCATCCCTCGGTCTCTTCCTGACTTACTTCTCCGTAGATTATCATCACAACATTCATTGCTTAAATCATTATTTTTTTGAAAGCATCTTCTCTCTTCTTCTTTTGGCACCTGTTCCCTTTCTTACCGTTACTACTTGCATTTCCAGCGTAAGTTCATGCGCTCCTTTTTTCCCCTCCCTTGCTCTCCTTCCATAGCATGGTCAAGCATACAGAGTGAGTTTTCCCCTGAAATCCACATTTTAATTCTGCCAGCACTCCAAGGTTAAATAAGCCCTCTTACATCAGTAAATAATGATTTATCACTCCAATTCATATCCCTATATTGCTTCTTGGTAATTAGACATTTTTATAACACAACCTATGGACATTTGATAAAACTAATGATCAGCTCCGTTAAAGGTTAGCTTTTAACATTTTGAGATGCATTAGTGTCAAAAGTGTAAAAAAGTTTTTCTTTTAATAGATTATATTGGATTGGAAAGCATGGCTAACAATGTGATGTAACTGCTGTACTCTGTCTCTCTGTAACTGTACAGCTGCTGCATTACACATTGAGCAGTCACAACCCATGTGGGCATTGACTGGGATCTTCTGGGGGTGTTCTTAAGTGTCTTTGGATCTTGTGGATCAATCATGTTCTGGTGAGTCCCATGAATGTTCAATTGGAGAGGCATCTGGCAGTTATTTGAATGGTGTTTTTGCTGTGTGGATGGGGTGTGTGCTCAAAAAAGCTGCTGCCAATGGGGAGGGTTGTGCTTGGTTCATGCCAGAGGAACAGCCACAAACTCCCTGCAGATTGCTGCATTTTAACCAGATGGTCACTTTACCTCAGTGATTTCAATGTTGTGGTGAATTGGTGCACTTCCAGTGAGTCCGGTGACTTTCTCTGTGGATAGAAAAAGGAGATAAGAATACTATAAGAGCCAAGTTCATTACTTGAATCGACTGTAACTACTAAATCCCTACTGAGCAACTGTGTCAAATCCTCCCCCCTACACTGAACATTAATTAACGCTCTTGTCTGTCCCAACAACCTGCTGCTCCCACCAGGATATCTGTGTGAGAAACACAGAGTGAAACTACACCCGAGTCATGAAACACAGACACACAAGCCTGGAACAGATGTGAAGCAGTACTGTAAATGCTGTTAGTTAAATAAAACGCTGGCATTTTATATGAACAAAAGCCTAGATGTGTAAGGGTTTCTGATTTCATGAGTTAAAAGAAAAAATGTCTGTCTGAAACCTTAAATTCTTAGTTTATACCTCTTTTTTTCTATTTCTTTATTCAAATACAAAATGAATGAAACAACAATTAGGGGAATCATCACTAAAACTGTGATATTTTCTTAGCTTTATGGCAGGGATTACTTCCTCCATTGATTAGGCTGATCACAATTAGAGAGACGACGCTGGTGATGTGCTGACATGTGAGCACAGTATGTGTTAGCAGGTTTCACACTTGTGTTTTTTACACTACTGCAAAGAGATGCCAGTGAAATAAAGGAGAAACACTGAGATCTGAATGCGGCATGCTAATGTGCTAAAATAACACTCCACATAAAAACATTGCTACTGGGGAAATGTTTCCAAGAAGTATTAGCATGTAGCCCAAAGCTTGTTGTTCCAACCTGTTTTCATCAAACAGCATCAGATACTGCCATGTTGCTCTTGTCAGCACTAGAACTGCTAGTTGGTTCAACTAAATATTTATGTTTTATTTCTGAATACAACACCAGTAATTTGTTGGATTGGAGATGCATCGCAGTCCCCTGCTACTAGATAAGGGTGTGACCTCTCTCTCTCCAAGATGGGAAGCAATAAGTGGAAACTATGACAGACGAAGGCAGCATAGTTTTGTACTATTTTGATCAAAAATAAATAAATAGTACTGAAACAGAGCCATTCATAAACACATTCTGCAAAGGACGTTTAAGGAAAGAAAACTGCTGGTGCTAGCCTCGTGAAGAGTGGCAACATTCAGCAAAATAAGCTGACAGTGTGTGAAGTGCTGCACAGCAACACATTTCAGTGTCATTTAAAATATGATGTGGTAACTTAAGAATTTGATTAAAAGTTTAATTGCATTTATTTGTTAGTTTGTTTTAGTACACATACAATATTTACACCCACCCTACAGGTTATATATAAGATCTGGTGCCTGTGGAGGCCATTTAAATGCAGAGAACTCATTGGTGTGTAAGAAAACCTGAGATGATCTGAGCTTTTCATGGTGCATTATACTGCTGGAAACAACCATCAGAAGATTGTACATTGTGATCATAAAGGGATGGACGTAATCGGCAACAATTCTCAGCTAGGCTGTGGGAGTTAAACAATGCTCAGCTCATATTAGTGGGTCCAAAGTGTGCTACCACTGAATTATTAAGGGCAGGGTAAATCGATGCTTTTATGTTGTTTATGAAATATAATTTGAAGCTTGCAGCAGAAATCAACAGTCAGCAGATGAGCGACACTTTCCAAATGTTCTATTGTCTCATTTTAGTGAGCCCTTTGTGAAATATAGCCCCGGTTTCCTGCTTTTAGTTGGCATCCTGTGTGGTCTTCTAGTGCTACAGCCCATCTGCTTCAACGTTTAGCATGTTGTGCTTTCAGAGGAGCAGCTTCTGCTTGGTTATTATGAGTGGTTACTTGAGTTACTGTTGCCTGATCAGCAGGAAGAAGCCTGGCTATTCTCCTCTGACGTGGGACACTTGCAAAATCAGGTGTATCTAACAAAGTGGCCAAGGAATGTATATAGACATTGGGCAAACCAGGGGTGACACAAGTGTTGTTATTGGGAGCTAAAAAGGATTCAAAGATTCAAGGATTCAAGGAGCTTTATTTGTCATTCGCATCACATGTTAACATGAGGTGGAACGAAATTATGTACACACGGTCCCGAAATGTGAAAAGAAACAAAAATAATGAAGAAACAGAATTTTTTTTTTGTTTTTTTTTAAGTTAAATAGTTAAGTTTGTTTGTTTGTTTTTTTTAACAAACAGAAATGACAAGTAATAAGACAATACAATAAATAATACTATAACTAGCGTGCAATAACCTGAGTACCAGTATGGAGTATGGGTATAAATATATATAGGTGTAAATAAATACTTTAGCAGCAAAGGGCATGATGACCAGCATTGATAAAGTGACAGTGTCAGTAAATGTCAAGTAGTGGTTAAGGTGCTACAATAACAGTTCTTATCCATTTATGCACTGAGAAGTCTTCCTGCATCTGGAGGTGTATATGTCTGTGACGGTTGGGAGGCTGCCTCCGACAACTCTCTGTGCAGCCTTCACCACCCTCTGTAGCGCTTTCCTCTCTGCCGCAGTGCAGTTTCCGTGCCACACGTTGATGCCAGAGCACAGAACACTCTCCACCACACATCTGTAAAAGGAGATGAGGACTGAGCTCTCCATTCCTGCACGCTTCAACCTCCTCAGGAAGTAGAGCCTCTGGTGAGCCTTCCTGATCAGGCTGGAAGTGTTGTTTTTCCAGGTGAGGCTGCTATCCGGGTACGACTGCAGATCCTCCAACCTGCAGGGGTGTGTGTGTGTCTTCCCCTCCTGAAGTCCACAATCATCTCCTTAGTCTTCTTCTCATTGTTTTGCCTGCATCAGTCCTCCAAGTGTTCCACCTCCTTCCTGTAGCCGCTCTCATCATTGTTTGTGATGCAACCAACCACAGCTGTGTCGTCCGCAAACTTTACAATATGACAGCCCGGGAGGTTGGGTGAGCAGTCATATGTAAGCAGCGTGAACAGGAGGGGACTTAGCCCACAGCCCTGAGGGGAGCCCGTGCTGAGGACTATGGAAGATGAGGAGAAGTTGTGGATCCTCACAGACTGCAGTCTGTTGGTCAGGAAGTCCAGGACCCAGTTACAAAGAGAGGAGCTCAGTCCCAGGGTCAGTAATTTGTCAACTAGTGTCTGCGGGATAATTGTATTGAAAGCGGATGAGAAGTCCACAAAAGCCAATTACTTCACATCACTAAATACATAAAAACACACTGGTGTGTCCCGCTCAGCAACTTTGAAATATTAGGTAAAGTATTAAGTAAAACAGAGGTGCTGTGAAAGTGAGAGTGGTTTGCTGTGCCCGAGTTTACAAACATTTGTAAGGTCACATTCATTTCAGTACATTGGCTTCCCATGTTATTTCAGATAAGCCAAATGCACACCCAATCCTCTGCTGCATAGTTGCAGTCACGGTATAAAGATGGAGATCTGTGTACTAAGATGACCAGAGGTGATATAGTGGAATTTATCTGTGAGAGCTGTGAAAGCTGATGCAGCTTTCAGTCACCTTAGATAGTAGTGCTGAAAACAGTCAGACATTCATTTAAACCAACCAAACTGCCATGTAAACCACACTCTGAAATGCTGAAATGATTTAGCAACTGTGTAAGCAGGTCACAGCCTCTCTTAGTGACATGGATCTGGCGGTTCCATGCACGTCTTATTCTTCTCAGGGATATGGTGACAAACCTGGTCCGGTCTGGGGCCCTTGTCTTGCGCTGCACTCAAGGTACCTCACAATTCTTACTTTTTCAGTTTGCAAATACTTCCCTCCATGGACCGTGAATGTAGCAAAAATAAAATCAGTTCAGAGCAGTGGAGTTAAACAAGGAGCAGGATGCAATACTGTAAAAAAAGAACGAAAAAAATGGAACACAGCAACCCGTGACGAAGGACAGAAAGACAGCCGGGTTGGAAGAGAGCACGAGGGATCATCCAGTAGGGATGACAGGGGCAACAGAGAGAGGAGAGAAAAGGAGGGAGAGATAGTGAAGCGAGACATCGATGACCTTCTTTTAGCTCTTAAACCATGCTGTTCATGCCATCGCATCACTCAGAGACAAGAACACCTCCTATACCCTGCTGCCGCGACATGAACATGACAGGGCTGTCTGATATACTGGACAATGCTCTCTAATAGACACAGCCACACACACACACACACTCACACGCTCAATGCACACATAATTTCGCTCCAGAGGCTTTCTGTGATTACATGTACAGTAAAACATCAGATTTTCATGTTGGTTCATTTTCATGTTGTGTTTCTAAATTGAATTGCCACAAAAGAACATTTTCATCTACGCTGAAACATAGATTATAAAGACGACCTCACAGGATCAGCTGGATTTGTTTTAATCCAATATATCCAAGTGAAATTTATATAAAATTACATTAAATTAGGGAGAAAAAGAGGATTAAACCTATTGCTTCATTGTGTTTTTATGTGTTTTAATGGGGGTTTTGTGTGTGTGTGTCACATGATCCTGAATTGGTGCATAAATAAATCCGACATGTTTCCAGGATCATTCTTTGATTTTCAGAGCACTGAGAGTCGTACCCCTGTGGCACAGGTTTGTATCATTTCACTTACTGATAGTTTTGTGCAAAAGTGCAAATTTTATATTGCCGATACTTTCAGCTTATGTAGGAGAGAGCGTGTGTCGTGATTTATGACATCAATCATCATCGATTTGTAAATTTTAAACACGTTTTATTGACCATTAAATCACTGTGATTTTTACTTTCCAAAATAACGAGTTGACACAATAAAACACACTTTTCAGCTTTTCATGTATTTTGAGACTTTTCTTTTTGTTGTTATTTGGAGACCTGGAATATAACATTTTATTTTATTTCATGTTATTTAATTTTTCATTTATTTAACATAATTCAGGGGGCTGCATACCGAATTTAGAGGTTTTTGATCCCATCAGGCTAGTATACCAGTGTTGGTTCGGTATTTGCATCGATCTGCTCACTTCTACTCACAGATATTTCACAACATTCAGAACATTTCACTTTTTATTTTTTTAAATGATGTTTAAATGATGTTACATATATTTGTCTGTGTTATTTATAAAGAAGATGGATGCATGGATGGATGGATTTTGGGTGTTATAATAATAATGGATTGCATTTATATTGCACTTTTCAAGGAACCCAAAGCGCTTTTACAATTCCACTAGTCATTCACTCTCACACACTGGTGGAGGCAAGCTACAGTTGTAGCCACCGCTGCCCTGGGGCAGACTGACAGAAGCGAGGCTGCCATATCGCACCATCGCCCTCTGGCTTCACCAGTAGGCGGTAGGTGAAGTGTCTTGCAGGACACAACGACCAGGACAGAGAGCCCAGGGATCGAACCGGCGACCTTCCGGTTACAGGTCCCAACCGCCTGAGGCACGGTTGCCCAGGGGGGTTGTTATGGTTTACATTACAATCACCGCTTAAGAATAAGAGCATGGGCACCAATTATTAAAACCAAGGTAACTTTTTACATTTGGATTTATTTAATGCTACAGTGTAATGATTCTTTTATGGGATATTGTTGAGCTTTTATTTTTGCCCTCTATAGGTTTGAGACATTGTCAAAAATTCCCCAAAAACAAGGAGACCACACAGATAATGGAGGTTAAATAACCTAAAGCTGAATTAAATTAGACTTACTAAAAAGTTGAATGGCTATATCATATTGTGATATCGCAAGTAAAGCGGAGATGTCTGCAAGAAGTGAGGTTAAACAAAAAGCAAACAAAACCAAGAGGAAGCATGTGCCTGCTGGAGAGAAGAGAGGGTTATAGCACATCCTTTTAGGTAACAACTCCAACACAAAAACAGGGGAAAGTAAGAGGTAAACAGGGAAACTGGAAGGGGTCATCACCCACATTAACTGCAAATGTGGGCTCTTTTTACATGGTTTACATTTAAAACTGTCTGGGAACATTAAAATTGATCCTGGAGGTAGAATTTCAAAAGATTAATTATGGAATTAAGAATTAATTTCACATAAAATATGAATTTAAAACTGAAGTGAACTGATTGGTTAATTCACTGCTACCAGATCTAAACGCAGACAAAATCAAACTAAATATTGTCACAAGGGTTTTGACTATTGCAGAGTTTCATTCTTTACATTTGGTATCATTTATACTTCAACAAGAGTATTGCTTCTTTTTGAGTACTAGTTACTTTCAGGTTTCTTGTATTTGATTTATTATTCCTCTATGTTTATGTCTGTAGTTTTTTTTTAAAATCCTAATTTAGTTCTTTATCTCCTTTCTTTAACTCTTTAGTTTACATTTGTTTAATTTGTTTGATGTTTGGATTTGCATTCATTAAATTTACTGGTTTCCTTCATTTATCATCTTATGTTTTTCCTTCTTTAAAGCTCACCTGTGCTCAGTGCATCACTTTTCGTCTTGAATCACTTCCTGTTATACTTTATACGTTGTTTCTCTTCCCACCTTCATGCCCCTGCACAGACTCTTTTGTTGCTCCCCCTCTTTTTTCAGTGAGTTAGTTTTAGTTATGTTTCGCTTCCTGATGTACTTTGTTAGTTAGTTGTCTAGTTTTATTTCTAGTTATATGCCTCATTATCTTGATTGTTTTCAGCTGTGTTTAGTTTCTTTCCTATTTTCAGCACCCTCGTTACCTTCTGTGTATTTATAGCCTCTTGTGTCAGTTTTTGTTTTTTTGTTTTTGGTATTGTACCATTCCCCCTCTCTTTGTTTCCACACATGGTCTTTCCTGGATTCTTGCTGCTTTGCTCAATTGTGGATTTCATGTTTGGGACACTGCATGCCTTTATTCCAACAATATCTGAATCTGTACATTTCATTAGGCTGGACATTATTTTATGTAGACTATTAAAAGTCTAAATAAGAATCAGCACCGTACACTAAGACTAAATGGTCATCCGTCTTTCCTCTTTTGGTGTAAATGTGCAGTCTAACTGAAAAGCCATCCATCCCATAATCTGTCTCTCTCACAGTGATGTATCCATCTGTGTCCTTCATCTAATGCCTCTACCTGTCTTCGCTCCTGGGTAAACAAGTGCTCTGGACACAATTACTGTAACAAATCCCCCCTCACCACCACCACCATTACCCTCCACCCCACACTATTTCTATTTTCCTCCTACACAGTCTCACCCGTTCTCCCTCATTTCAAGCTTTACCTCCAGCACTCTCTTGTTCTTGATCTCTCCTCACACCACAGTACCGCTGGCCTCATTTGTTTTTATCTTGTGGTTATAATGACATTTCATTTAGGCTCTGCTTGGCTGGGTAGGTAAACCAAAACTCTTCATTTTTCTCTGTCAGATGGAGAGAAAAACTTGTGCAGCAAATGGGCACTGCTGCAGCTTTGGGGATTCAGATTTTCTTAAAAAGAAGAGGAGCCTAATTGTACTTTTTTCATGTCGAAACTTTGGGAGTGAATGCCTCCTAGAGTTCACAATGGGTTATTGATCTTTTCAGTTGATGCTAATGAGTCTTCACATATTTTTATTAGCTGTCTAATGGTGCATTTTACTGTAGACAAGGCTTTAGTGAGGCATTTTTAATGGACTGATTGACACACTGAATTAAGAACCCGGACAAACAGATGTCACTGCTTCATTTCTGAATACACACTTGGCTTTTGAGAAAGAAAAAAACCCCACGAAGACACTGTACAAACAAGGATGTGGGGGCACAGGAGAATAAAGCCAAAAGCCAAAAAGGAGAAATGAGATGTGACATAAAAAGAAATCATTGTGAGAAAAGAAAAGAAAAAGACACGAGTACATTTGTGTCCCCATTAGCACATATCGTGTCTAGAAGGGCAACTAGCCTCTCTAGTCTAATCTTAGCTCTAAATTAATGTACAAAGTCCAGAGAAGCCTTCCTCCCTCTGCAGCATTAACCCCTATCTTCACAGTTTAAAAGTGTTTTTATTCTATTATGCCTCTCCTCTTTCTTAATCAGTGTCTATGTGTTTTCTGCTCATTCTGGACACCTGATTAAGAAGCTGCTTGTATACCTGCCCCCTCTAAGTCATCAACTTTAGCATATGTGTGGTTCAGACGCAGCATCGGTTCTTCTGTTTCATATGCACAGCTTTTTCACTTTACAGACTCTTTGTTAGTAAGTACCTCCAGGGCATACGGCAGCAGCTTGTTAAGCAAAATATTGTGTTTTACGTTCTTTTTCTTCCCATATTAAGTAATAAAAATGCAGCATGTGGTCATGAGGCCTTGGATTGTTTAAAGATATGTTTGATTGAGCTTGGCTTGAACTTGAATAATAAAACTGAACTAACAAGACAGCCGTAAAGCTATGCGCAGAAAGAAAAGTAGTGTTCAGATTTCAAAGTAAACATTTCCATTTGAGTTGAACTCACAAAGAACAGGACTAACATATGCAGAGTAAAAAGGTTTAGAGTTGCAGTTCTTTTACAGATTATTAAAGATGATTAAAGAACCACATAGTCTACTTAGTCCACTGAGTCGAGGTTCAACTTTAAATCACACAGAGAAGAATAAAGAAAGATTTAGTTGAAGTATATTTCTTAATTTTAAAATATTCTCACAAAAAGAAACCCCTAATTGACCATTAAAAAAACTGTGGCCACAATAAATAATACTTTAGGATATTTCACAGTTGTTGTTCACAGTCATTAATTAATATATGTGGCAAAAAGGGTGTAAAGAGGAAGTAAAAGTGATTATTATTAGGGGTAGGATTAAAAACAGCTTATGCCTCTTCCTACTCCTCTTCGAACATGTTATTTATTAGGATTATTGTTTGTTTTCTTATTTTTCTCACATCATCCACTTCAGTTCATCCACTTTTTGTTTCAGTTCATCATAATGCACAGCTCTCTTAAGGTCACAACATTTCACACATGTCGAGGTGTGGACTTTGAGTGGACCACTGCAACCCCTTGTTTCTTTTGTCTTGATGCATGCTCAATCATCCAGGTAAATAAATCCCCAAAGGCTGATTCTGTTCATCTGGACGTAGCGTTTTCAGTGGGAGAAACATTTTGTGACTCATCCAAATGACTTCTTCAGTCTCAGCTGACTGCAGGTTTCCCCAACCTTATAAACAGTACATTTGTTTGTTTTCTTTTTCAGCCATTCTGTTGTAGATTTGCCGCTGTGTTTAGGTCCATTGTCCTGTTGCATGACCCAGTTTTGGTCAACCTTTAGCTGTCAGACAGATGGGCTCACATTTGACTCTTCAATACTTGGGTTTAAAGAGGAGTTCAATCAATGAGCACGAGGTGCCCAAATCATCACACGTCCATCACTGTGTTTGACAGTTGGTATGAGGCATTTATTCCAATATAATGCTTGGTTTTTGAAAAACATCCCCACTCTGGTCTTGTCACTCCAAGGGACATTGCTCCAGAAGTCTTATGGTTAGTTCTGATGCAATTTTGCAAGTCCAAGCCGTGCTGCCAATATTATTTTTTAAAGAGATACAGCTTTCTACTAGTGATGTGCGGATCAATACTGAAATATCGATTCCTCCGATACCAGTCATTTATGTTCTAGAATCGATTCTCACATTAAAATATCGATATTTTAGTAATTTAGCGTAAATGTGTAGTTTATCATTAACAGGAACACAGTGGGAAGAACCTATTTCATTCCGATTGTCTACATTGGAAGGAACTACTTCCTCTTCCGCCTTTCATAGTCATGTGCGAAATACAGCTGTATAAATGTGTCAGCTCCTTGGCGTGCGCACTCACAACAATGGCTGAGCGTAACTGGAGTTATGCGCGGCCATATTTTACATCCACAAACGTGGTTTGCGATACATGTGGCAAGAAAGTGAGGTGTTGTGGCAACACCACTAACCTCGTCAAACACCTCAGAGTAAATCATATCACAGAATATGACGAGCGTATGTTGAGGCGAACTGAAGAGGAGGACAGGGACATGTGCTGCTAGGGCGAGACAGACGTCTCTCACGGAGTCCTTTAGTGCTGCAGGCGGGCAAGGTGTTCAAATAGCGCACAACTTCAGGTTTTTTTATATCTATTTGATGAACTCTGCATTGTTAAGTGATAAGAACAAGTAATCTGATGTCCTGTAATCATTATGACGTTATAATTTGAGATACAATAAATAAAATACGTTTTTGTACAAAGTATTGTATCGGATCAGTATCGTCGATACCACCCTGAATTTTACCCTTCATTCTAATTTGTGTTGTACAGTTATTTCATTTTTAACCTTAATTTATATTTTATTCCTTCCTAGTTAAACTTACCCTTTTTAATTTTTCATATTTATTTCCTATCTTATTCATAGCCTTTTCCTTTTTTGTTTTCTTTAGGTCACGAGCAGTTGTCCAAGCATTTCACTACATATCGTACTGTGTATGACTGTGTACGTGACAAATAAAATTTGAATTTGAATTTGAATTTGAATTTGAATTTGGTATCAGATCGGAAAGGAAATCAGTGGTATCGCACATCACTACTTTCTACCTTCCAAACAAGCCATACTTTCCAGTCTTTTTCTGTTTGTATAGTTATGAACTTTAACATTTAACATGCTAACTGAGGAATGTAGCCTCTGAGATGTAGCTCTTGGATTTTTGTAGTTTCTCTGAACACTGCACAGTCTGACTTTGGGGTGAATTTGCTGGAACGTTCACTCGGGGAAAGATTGGCATCTGTCTTGAACGTTTTGCACTTGTGAGTAATCTTTCTCGCTGCCAAAATTGTTTAACCCTCCACAGACCTTAGAGAAGCAGCAACAGTTGCTTTTCTAAGATAACTGCTTATATCGCCCCTTCATGGCATTGTGTTAACAAATACTGTACCTACACATAATGCACAAAACCAGCAAACTCACAAAGCTTCCATAGACATGCTTGATGTTGATCAGTTAATCAAGTGCAATTGGTGCTACTTACCATCTTAATTCCAGTGGAAATAGTGAAAGTGTATTTCGTTTTCACACATATATATTTGGCCTATTGTTTGTTTAAAAAAAATGGCATAATGTAAAGTTTTAGGCTGTAAAATGCTCCTTACCACAAAATGTGTGACAGGTTGGGAATGCAGGTTAATAATTTTACTGAAATGAAACTCTCAAACTCTTCTTTGGTTATAACTATATCTATAGCTTCCTGTGTACCAGTTTATTGCAGGAGTAGATGAAGGGGTAGGGGTTGAATGGCGTATTGAAAGAGCAAAGACAAGACAGCCATGGATTTTAAGAATATATCAAAGCTGCTTAGCTGGTGACGACTTATTTGCTGCATTCACAGCCGAGACAGTAAATCTCAGCCTCCCCCACTTTTGTTCATCTATCTTTGTTCTGCAGCCATCTTCCAAAATTTCTCTTTGTTTCTTATGCTGCCTCTTTTTTTGAAAAATAACTTCATTTCAGGAGATTGCCTTATAATTATCACTTTAACCCTTTTCTCAGATTTTGTCAGATTATTTAGTGCAAATCTGTGGTGCATTGATTGTAAACTCTTTATCAGGCTAGCTAGATGCCCACAGACTGAAATTCAGCTCTGTCTGCGCTCAGTGTGAGTGAAATGTGGGGTTGGGTGGGCTACCATTGGACCTGAATAATTCATGCTGGCTCTGCCTCTGTCCATGTGTTTTAAATACTGGTTATAGACTAGAAAGCTATGAATCATTCATCAGAGGCGATTAAAGTCTGCTGTTAATTAACCCTTATCCTTTTGCAGTAGTGGAGAGGGTCAGTGACTGATCCCTGCCCTGACCTCTCAGACCACCTGCTCACTCCCTCCATCTTTCACTCCTGAATTTCACTATACGTCCCGTTAGCATGTGAGGCAGTGTGCAGTTGTCTTTTCTTGAATCAAAACGGCGGATCCAATTGAGATACAAGCAGTTTTTCTCATTATAAGTCACCCGAAACATACTATTTTTTTATCTTATGACTTTCAAGAATATATTGCCGCGCTCAAAATAAAAGACTCTTTGAAATGTGTTTCAAGTGTACTGAGTATGTTAAATGTGTGTAAGTGTGCGAGTGTGTGTGTGTGTAATTGCCGTGACGAGACAAGATGTTGAGAACTCAGCGATGCATGTCGCCAGAGCGGTTGAACGCTCCACGGATGGCCCACAGAGAGGAGGAATGAAGGAGAGACAGAAGGGGGGTAGAATGATGAGAGGAAAAGTTAGGAGAGACAGATATATATGAATAAACAATGTGTATTCTTTAAACAACAGAGAACTTCACTGAGACACCACACCAAGCAGCTGCATGTGCGATTTCTATTTTAGCTCTTCAAAGTGTGTGTGTGCCAGGTGTGTGAGGTCAGCATAATTACACTGAAAGTTCAAAGTGTCATTAAATGGCTAATAGCAAATTAAAACAGCTCCATTCTAGTGTACATATGTTCTTTGTGTGCATTTATATCATATGCATTCAGATGTAGAAGTGATATACATGTAGCTACTATTCTTTGAAGCAGTTAACAGACAAGATGTTAATATTTGAGTCAGAATTGTCAATGCGTTTCTTTCTGCAGCAGTAAATCAAAAATGCAATTCAAACCAATGCAAGTTCTTGCAATGGTTTGAAGTCATGCTTCATTTGTTGCACAGCGGTTGGGTCCATTTGCGTACCATAAAGTTCCTTCGCGGAGACTACAGAGAAGGATTTTCAACCTATGAAATCATGCTTCTTTGCAGCCCTTCAACAATACAACTGCACATAGCTCAACGTAGATGACACTATGCACAGGCTGAATGGGGATTGGTTGGAAAACAGGAGAAATGTGAAAACACATCAAATATCAAAAAGTAAAGCAAGAGAAGCATAGTTAGTGGCTTTACTGGACTCTTTTACCTGGTTTATTTAGTTACTTTTTATTGTTTTTAACACTTTGTTTCAATGTAGACCTTCCTATGCTATAACAGCTCAAGCAAGCACAGCTCACAGACTGCTTGTTCATGATGCTGCCCCCTGGTGGCAGTAAACGAATAAAAATGTGTAGATCAGCGGTTCCCAACCTTTTTTGCGCCACGGACCAGTTTATGTCCGACAATATTTTCACGGCGAGGCCTTTAAGGTTTCGCGGATAAATACAACAAAATAAAAATCGACTGGTATAAAAAAAAAAGCGGATTTATTCACAACACACGGGAAAAGACCCAGGGAAACTGAGTTAACAATAAAAATATTTAAAAATACAACAATAAAAACCATGAAAACCATAAATTTTCCAGTACTAAACGACTCACGGACTGGTACTGGTCCGTGGCTCCGGGGTTGGGGACCACTGATGTAGATGACTTTTGACAAAGCTGCTTGTAGGCTGTGCACTGCTCGCCTGAAGAAACCATGTTGGCGCTCTTAGTCTGCGTGAAGCGTGATTTGCAATAGTGGACTCCACTCAAATGGTTGCCACTATATATTATATTCTTGCATAAAAGTAAAGTTACCAAGTGCCAGTGTCATTTTGTAGTTAAATTCCTTTCCTGCAGCAACTACGTCACCATCTGTGGAGGAATTTCTGAACATCTAGGAATATAAGAGAGAAATGCAGGTCGTCTACACTTGACACCGTGATTACGACTCTACATGTAAGATTACAGAGAGGCTTTAACAAAGTCATGCATTTCTTAAATTTTACAGTGAACTTCCAGGCATTTTGTTAAAACTATATCGTGTCACCAGTGTTGCAACTATGCAGAGTATTCTGCGCTCATCTTACATGCTCTCATTTTGCAGAGGATTCATCTTTGTGAGAGACAGAGGACCCTGTTGAATTCTGAGTGAGCAGCATTTCAATTCCACATGCCACGGTGAAGCGACTCCACACAAACACCGACAATCGCTTTTTTACATGTACATTTCTTCTGCCTTTCTGTGTGTGTGTGACTGTCACACATGTTAACAAACACACTTACTTCATCAGCAGTGCTGTTAGGAGCTGTTTGGAGGAGATTGCTATTTGCCACCACATTCTCTCTGCAAAGGCAAACTGTAGATACGTTGGTGATTCTACGGACAGTATTTCTTTGACAGGACTTGGGACTGATGGAGTGTGTTTGTGTATGTGTGTGTGTAGCTGCTGGTGGTGGGGGAGTGACAGGCAGTGACGGTGGGTACACAGCGTAACCTTTAGAGTGGAGCCACAGGAGCATGACGGCCAGACTCCAAGGTAACAGAGAGGGAGAGAGACAGGGAGAGGTGTTGTGGGGGTTGTTGGGAGGAGAAGGAGAAATTCGACAGGTAGGGGAGATAGAAACTTCAAGGTATCTGTGTCATCTGCTCTTCTGTCTGTTTGCTTTCCTATGTCCCATTGAAAGACTGCTAGCAGCCAAGAGGTTGGAATACAAACGAAAAAAGTTTAACGCTTTAGAAAACAGGTGTATTTTTACGACAGCGCCACTATACACATCAAATATCTGCTAGATATAGATAAATGTATACCTTTTTTCCTGTGACTCTCCTATGAAAGATACTGCACCCCGACGCATTCTTGACACGGGGAAAAATGTAACTTAGCACACATATAAGGTAAAAGAAGAAGGTAGAATATGTGTTTGCTCACTGCTATGTATCAGTAAATCTGAGGAAGTGTGGAAGAAATGGGTGAATTTCTTCGTTCCCGCCCTGCCTTGATTACACAGAGTTTTAATCATTTCTCCTGTCCAGCAGGTCCAGTGCTAATTAATTTCTCTGTGCACATTTTAACACACACCCTCTACATATGCAAAGACATGGTGCCTATTTACGCTTTACACATGCTCATGTGGACGCAATGACACGGCTGAGTGTCTCCCTGCAACATTTTTCTCATTAGGATCTCTGTCCTGTCAATCGAGGCTTGGTGAATAATTTATAGACGTTGCAGAAAAGAGTTTACAGGGGGGAATATGTGCATGTGTGCAGCCAAAGGCAGTGATTTCAGTTTTTAAGCTTCCATGAGACTTCGGGGGGGGGAGGTTGTCCATGTTTCCACAAGCTCAGATCTCCAATTCATTCATACAGACCACATATCCACATGCAGTGTAGAGGTGAGCACACACACTGAGCAATAAACATAGTGGTGGATTTACGTGAGGCCCCAAACGCAGGACAGTCTGATGCTGATAAAGCAGGGCATGAACAAAGGCGAATGTCCAAGAAACAAACTGCAAAAACGCAATCCAAAAAATGAAAGAAAAAAAAACTTGGACTGCAGGGCTCCAGGGACACAGCTATGTGGGATGACTCAACAAAGGACAAGGGGAGACTGGGCCAATATTTGCAAAAGCTAATGAGAGAAGTAGAAATAGCTAAAGCTTATAATAGACGAATCATTTTCCATTCGTCTATTAGGCACCAACAGAAGATCACATATCACTCCAGTTTTGGCCTCCCTTCACTGGTTGCCTGCACGGTTTAGGTTTCATTTTAAAATTTTAGTTTTAACCTTTAGGGCCCTAAATGGTCAAGCTCCCCAGTTTATACCTGACCTGCTGAAACCGCGTTAATCGTCCCGAGCTCTAAGGTCATCAAGCCAGAGTCTGCTGGTGGCCGCACGCACTCGATTTAAAACTCGTGGTGATCGGGCCTTTCAAGCAGTGGCACCACGGTTGTGGAATTGTCTTCCACTGTTTTTATCCTGTTACTGACTCCATTGATTCTTTTAAACAGCAGCTGAAGACATTTTCAGTATACAAGCTTTTAACTAATTTGTTGTTTTTATGTTGTATTTTATTGTTTTACATTGTTATTTGTTGTATTTTCATTCTTTTTCATTTTCATTCTCTGTATTGTGAAGCACTTTGTGATTTTTATCTGTGAAAAGCGCTATATAAATACATTTTACTTACTTACTTACTTACTTACTTAACAGTGTGCAGCTAGGTGGCTACAGCCGCCAGCTAATGCTAGTTCAGGCAAACTAGCTAGCAAGATGTAGTTCACTCTGAACGAATTAAATGCAATGCTAGTTTTAGAAAATGCTGAACAATACAAAAAAGGGTACCACCTTTCATTCAAAGTGATTCTAATAATTTTAGGGTAATAAAAACCCTACTTACTATGAACAAGAAAACTCTGGAAACCAAACCACACTGTAGCAGGTTGTACAATATTGTATTTCTACTTCTATCTAAACGTGTGTGTCTACAGAGATTAACATGCTTCTAAAGAGAGCCTCGGTTCAATGTTTGGCACTTCTAAGTTTTCTTTAGTTTTCCACCCTGCAGTTTGCTGCTTACCTGCCGTCGCTCTCCCACAGCTGCACCAACTGGGAACCACATCCATGACGAAAGAAGTCTGCTGTTGGCTTAAGATTCACCGACATACACAACATGCCATGTTTTATTTTTAAAAAAATCCAGGCCTGTTGCATCCTCTAATAATCTTTCCCACTAGTGATACTTTCTGTTTTCTTAATCTCTTCCTTCTCCACCTACTTTATTCACATGTGGTTACCATGGAATACAGTTTTCGAAAACCAGACATTTTCTTTTGTTTTGTTTTTCAGTTGCAAGTAACATTTGTTATCATGTTCTTTATGTTGTTTCTTGTCATCTTTTAGGAAATATACTGCTGATATCATGAAAAAAATAATACATTTCATCTAATTTAATTTTATTTTATTTTATTAAACTTTTGGTCTTAAAATGGTTAAATAATTTAAAGAAATAACAAATTTGCATTAAATCAGTAATTGTTGCAAACAAGCAAAGGAATAGTTCATACAGAGGATGGTTACAAAATTGCCTAGTAAGAGCAAGAAATAATGTGAAGTTATCAAAAACTACAATATATGTTCAATGTATAAAAACATGTTAAAAAAAATTGCATGTGTTAAGTGTGTGTCAGAGAGTGATGGATGATTATATTTCTGATAAAGAGGAACACATTACTCTCTTGAAGACAATGGTGTTGTTACTCTTTCCGCATTTTGAGTTGAATAGTTTCCAAGTTTGCTAGTGGTGATGTTCAGCTGTGTCAGCTTGATATGGTTAAAGGGAAATTGGTTTCTAAAATTGACAGATAAGTTCATTTAAATATTTCCTCATAAACTGACTTTATGCATATATATTTATCCAATTTAATCTATATGTCAACACAGACACATCTGAACATTATCACATTTTAAAGAAAATGCACATAATTACATATTTGTCGACTGGGACTGATTTATGTACGTTTTCTTTTCTTTATTTGTGGGGTTTTTTTTCCAAGTTAAGATTTATTCATTTAGGTTGATCAGTTATGGTTTAGTTGTGCCAGCATGTCGACATGCAGAGAAAAAAGCGGCCAAACGTTATAAATGAAGTGCACATACACATGTTAAAACACACACACACACACTGCTTGGACCTAGGCCTGCGACTATGACAAGCCCTGCTGTCTGCTTCGGTCCTCTCCCAGGCTTTGGGAGAGGATGGGGAGGAATGCTAAAGAAACCAGGAGAAGCCAAGCATACAGTTTTGCTGTGGGGGTAGAGGGAGGCGGAGTGAGGGAGGAGGGATGGATGCTGCTCACCACACCACACAACTCTCTTTCTCCATCTCCCTTCCTCTCCTAGCATCCTTTCAGTCTGCAGAGACCCCATGTGTGTCAGCCAAGCAGTGGAGCATTCCTTCTGTCTATTTTACCTATTTTTGTTGTTTCTCCTGCTGTCTTTCTCGCGCTCCTCTTTTCCACTTTCCTCCTTTATGTTTTCTTTTATTTTTACATTTTGCTGCTTTTAAACATGTTTTTCAGCAGAGGTGTTACAGACAAAAACATAAACTCTCAAGCTTACAGTGTTATGCACACTGAGATTAAAAGAGAGCCAAACTGGAGGAGGTGTAACAGAGAACAAGAGTTATACGATGAACTCTAGATTCTTTGAAATTCCAGATTAAATAAAATAGAAATCACTAAAATTGAGAAGAAGGAATGGGTGGTCGTAGAGAGGCAGCTCTAGCCAGTTTGGGTCTGTCGATTTGTTTCCTGTTAAACTTCTCCACAGCAGGTGTCAGCTGAAGAAGGAGACTTGGAGGCGGAGACATTGAGGAAGAAGGCAATTATTGTTGGGGAGCGTTTTGTTTTGTTTGTGGAAGCAGCATTGTGTGGCCTTCTGCTAATGAGGCCCAGCAAGCTTGTTAATAATGAATTGGGGGGAAAAGGTGACACAGAGTGTGTGTGTGTGTGTGTGTGTGTGTGTGTGTGTGTGTGTGTGTGTGTGTGTGTGTGTGTGTGTGTGTGTGTGTTTGGTGAGGTCATCTCACCAGAGGGTGTTGACATTCTCTCTGATAGGCCCCTAGGATGAATATGGTGTCACAGCACTGTTTGATATTGATCTGGTCTCACTCTCTCACACGCACACACGCACACACACACACACACATTCTAACTGGTTTACTTCTATCAAAAACAAATTTGTTTGCCGTACTTTTCCAATATTTGAATTTTAAAAAGAATAAACTACTGTAATACATTCATTTCATTTCATTTATTTGTTTCACACATGGTTCAACAGTATTTCATTTCTTACTGACAAACCCTCGTTCCCATTAATATAACACTGCACCCATGAGTGAAAAGGAGCAGGACGAAGAATAAATTCTTATTAGCACCTGACCCCTATCTGAATTCCAAATAAATTTACAAGTGGGCACCTACAACCCCAAAAGCACTCTAACATTTATCTACACTTATCAATGCAAAATGTAACAACAAAACAACATAATCAACAGTATACAATACCAATAGATGGCTGCCTTTGTGTGATCCTGGCAAACTGATGCTTAAAATAAACTTTCCTTTTACAGTCCCCACTACCTGAACACAATACAAATAAACTTCGAACTTTGGAGGTAATGTATTATTTTTTGCCTTGAACATGATTAATTATGTTTGTAATGTCACTAAATCTTCTAATTTCAACAATTTTATAAACAGATTATTTGTATGTTCTCTATATTTAACATTATGAACCATTCGTACCACTTTCTTCTGTAACAAGTATAGAGGTTTTATATTACTCGCATATGTATTCCCGCAAACTTCAGCACAATAACTGAGATAGGGGGAAATTAGTGAGAAATATAGAATACGCATTGTCTAATAATCTAGTATGTCTCTAACATTAACTGGAATATAAATATTTTTAACCATCTTTTTTGAGATTTCTGTACTTTCTCTACTTTGTTTAATAATTGCCCAAAAGTTCTCAATACATGTCGACATGTGTGAATTTCTTTAGGATAATTTTGTCTGAAATCAAACACAGCAAGTTGTGAGTGTCACACTGTAAATGGCTTCATATTAGTAACTTGTCTCCTTGCAACACAAAAAAGTTTTTTTCCTCATAAAAAGTCAATTTCAACTCACATAATGGCAGTACCGGGAATAAAATAAGAAATAAAATAAGAGTAGAAAACACTGGGCTCAAATTTCAGGCTCATGTGTAGCCCTCTGTCCTACTGATGACATATTATGTGAAATTATTTAACAATAAATTAATGTTAGAGCTGGTGATAGATTTCATTACTGGGTTGATTTGTAGAGCTGCAACTTTTTTTCCTACAAAATAAAACTAATCAAAGTGCAATCAGTGTGTCAGTAAAACCAGCAGGTTACATCACTACTGGTTCTCTCCATGCCTTCATCCATCAGGCATTGTACTGTTAATTTTACAGTGTTTTACAATATTGTTTAGTTGTGACTACTAAAGTTGTTTGTTGGTCTTGCTCATCCCATCAGTATGGTGACCTTTCAGCATGAGAGCCGTGCAGCATTCCACACTCATTGTTTTCACTCCTCTTGAAGCTGTACTTGTTAGTTTAAATTAAAAGCGCCAGAACCTAGAAGGTAAGAAGGGACAAGCAGACATAACTATCAAATGGGCCTTCACACGTTACATGGGATGTATATATTTGCCATCTTTAGTTAAATTTTACACATTATAAAAGTTCCAAAATATGTTTAGTTCACAGTTCTGTGTTGTGAGCCAAAGCCTAACTTTATTTATGCTGTATACATTTAACAAATGAATCCAATTTTAGATCAGAAAGGTGAGTGTTTGAAAGAAAAATCAGTCTGGAATTGTGTTATTTTGTCAGCTGTCTATAGCTTTCCTCTTCATGTTGGTGGTTTACTCAGGTTACAGTGATGAGCACAAAAATCTGATCTTATATGAGAGGCGACCACCACAGTAAAAGTGCAGACTGTTCCATGCTTACCTTTGCTCAGCGTGTGTGGGTTTGTGTGAGCATGTGTGTGTACTTCGCCTCGATGGGTGTGTCTTTGCCAAGTACAAGGAGTGAGAGAGAGAATTATTGCTCCCCTCACTTTGGTGTCCAAACGAAGCCCCTTGGATTCTTCCAAACTAACACCTCCCCGAGGAGAGAGGATCAGACAGTCTGCAAGAGGAATGAATCTCTGCGTGTTTCTGTGTGTGGGTATCAATACGTGTGAGTGTGTGTGTGTGTTTGCGTGCATGTGACCAGCAGCTGTGTTAGAAGGTTTAGGTTAGCATGGACCACAGACCGCTGACAGCTTCTCCTCTGTTACATTTCCTTGCCTTTCTCTGCACTTTGCTCTCTTTTGTCGTTTTCCATCTTCATTGTGAATACAGCCTGATCCTTCCATTTCTCCTTTTAGTCTTTCAGTGTACCATCTGACTGTTAATAGCCTCTGTCAACACTAGCAGTCTTTTCTCTGACTATCTGCCTGCTTTTTCCCCCCTTACCTCTAAAAGGTGAATGTTTTCAGCATCCTGCTTTTGTCTATATGGCTGTCTGTTTTTGACACTCTCTTCTGTTGCTTTAGAAGCCCTTTCTCTCTTCCTCTCAGCACCACTGAGACAGTGACCAAAAATATACAGTCTTATTTAACTTGCATGGTTCTTGCTTCCCTCCAGCCATTTAGCTTTTCTCTCGTCTCGTGTCTCCTTTCATTTCTTTCTTTTACTCGTTTGTATCAAACAGGCTGGAGGAGGACGTGAGGTGCATTGAGTTAATTTATTTGTCTCTTCCTATCATCTTCTTCACCCATCTTCTGTAGATCAAACTCTATAGGCAAATACTTTAGACATATTTAAGTGTGAATTTGCTTTTGCCATGCTCTCTAATGTAGGGTATGTGCATGATGTGACTACATAGTTTGGTGTTGCCTTTCTGAACAGCTTCACACATTTTGGAGGTTTGTTATTCTCGTTCTTTCTTACCATCTCACCAGCCTGTCCCCCTGGGGTGAGGCAGAGGAGAGCCCAGAACACCACAGCAGACCTTGTCTATTTCCATCCCCCTTTCCCGGTCGCTTCCTGACGACACAGGCGGCCTCCTGGTACCATGGCTGACCCCTTCAGTCAACTCTCTTCAGCCAGACTGACAGCTGTCAATCAAATGTCTGGGCTGCGTTGTGACATGCAGAGGCATTGATAGACAGCGGCTATGTTTGTTAGTGTGTATTTGTGTTTATACTCATCAGCAATGTGTGTCCTTAATATCAAAGTTGTCCAAATTCATTGATTAAAAAGCTGATGTGAGGTTCATTCATGGAGCTTTTATAGATTTAACATTTTGAAAAATTTTGTCGAAATAAAAGTTTTGTCCTTTCTTTTCATTGCTCTCCAATGTACAGCGATAAAAGACAAAGAAGTGCTTTACTGGACTGGTTGTATTTAATCAATATACTAATGACTAAACAGGCAGAGAGGTGGAATTAAGCTCAGTAGCTTTGTTCATTTTAAAAGCGCCTCCTGTGTTGTGTTATTGAGTAAGGCAGAAATTTCCAGACGGTTAAAGGTTTTGAAGCTGTTGTTGGAGCTCTGAAGATTTCTCATCTCGCCTCTTTTTGTTTGTGTGGGAGCAACAGACATTTCCATTGTTTATCTGCATTATTATTCTCCACTGGCACCTAAACCACTAATGGCACAGCGTTCAGATCAAACGGCTCTGTTTATGGCAACCAGGTCGGATCTCTAGTCATAATCAGAGCAAACAAAGTGAAGACTGTAGACTGAACTGTATCAGACAGTGTGGGTCAAGGGCAAGAAATCATCTGTACCTTCAGATATTAAAAGTATCTAGTTTGGATTTAAAGTTTTTACTTTACACAACACCAACTGAATGTTATCTCTATAAATTATCAGATACCGCTGACTGAAGGTAAAATGAAGAAGCACTGAGATCTTTTACTTGACTACAATTTTAAAAATGCTCATAAAAAATAAGGCATTTGTGAAATAGTGAAACTCAGCTTTTTAGTGTTCTGAAAATCACATGCATATAGATATACAGCGAATCATAATTGTAGGCCCATTATGTATGTAGCATTTCAATGGTATCAAGCTATGGCTAATATTTGGCAGTTTAAACTATATCACATTTTTCATTTGCAAGACATGAATAGGTGGAAAATTAGCCATTCAGCGGTGGACTTGCCAGGGTTTGGTATCATTGTCCTACTGCAAAAGTGTTCATGAGCTTCAGCGTATAAACTGATGATCAGACATTCTCCTTCAGGATTTTGTGGTAGAGAGCAGAACTCATTATTCCATTAATCACAGCAAGCAATCCGGGTCCCCAGACCCAGTGGTAACATTTTTCAGACAGAATGAAATTTAAAAACTGCACTGTATTTACTCAGGTCATCTTTGTCTACTATTACCATTTGTTTGATGATCTGAAGTACACAAAAAACAATTAAAAAAAAAACTTTTTCCCAGCAATTTAGGTACCTAATATCAAAAAGAAACACCAATTAACCCCATAAACCCAAAAACCTTCAAGTAGTAGAAAATTGCATCAAATCTAACTTCAGTTGACACAGTAAAGCTACTGAGGTGCAAGTCATTGTGACATAGTGCAGCAAAAATGTTTCAGTTCATTTAGGTTTGCTGCATGGACGTGTCATGTCTCACAGTGCTCAGAAGTGAGATGACCTAAAACAATGTTCTTAAGTGGGAACCACCCAGGCATGAATATATGCAAAGTGAACTGGTATCTTAAGATTTTTTCAAAAAGTAAAAGCATTTAGTTAAATAATACTTTGTTATCATTGTGTAATGTTGTTATGTGTTCTCAAAAACAATGTTCCTTGGTAAATCAACAAATTCAGCTGGCTTAACAATTCATTATTACACGTAATGAAAATCTTATTAGCTGAGGGCAGTACAATTAAGACTGTGATTTATATAACTGCAAATTAACATATCAATAAGCCTTATAGGAAATGTCTCATTAATTAGTCATCCCTTAATTGGCCCTGAATGCCATTAGTGTGCTGTGTGTGTTAACCATGCGTTCATTAATAACATTACTGCGGGACACGGATCTGCACGGCCAAGCTAAGTTTAACTGTTGTCTCTTCAGCTGTTGCTGTGTGTGTGTGTTTGTGTGTCTGAGAATGGTATGACACCCGTGGCCGTGCTGATGCGGGCTGGTTTTTCTTTGACCGATGGTGCCTGGCATTGGGAGGGAGGAGGGGTGGGGTGCTGGAAGGTGCGGTGGGAATGAGGAAGGGGTTTGAACCTCCCACTGGTGCTGATGAAGACGAATGAGCTAACAAGACATGACGGAATTGCTTTTGCAAAGAGGGGGGCTGAATGCTGTGTAGTCATAGTGTTAAGGGCGGCTAACGGGGCAGGTTGATTTATTGTTCCTGCAGCAGATAGCCACCATTTTGCCCCCTCCTTTCCCTACTTATTCAGCAAGACCCCTCGGTCTTTAATTACAGCCCCCAGCTTCCTTCATTCTCTCATCCATGTCCTTATTAGAAGAGTCATACCACACATCATACATCCATGCTAGCAGAGGACAACTGTGTATGAGACAAAGCCTGAAGGGGAAAGGCTGAAGCCCAAAATGTCATCGCTACATTGAGTTTGCATTCCATTACTTTCTCATGGTCAGGAAAACAGGAAAGAAATACAGGAATGGGAGAGAGTAATGAAACAAGGGAACTGAAGGTCAAAACTAGAAGAAAAAAACACAGAATGGATAAAATTGAGGAGAGGGGGAAATGGAGTGATTAAGATATGTACATAATGGGAATGAGGGGATTGTGGATAACAAATGCAGAAATAGAGCAATCCTCAGAGAGAGGAGGAGGGGTAAATACATGTTAAATGGTGTTGGAGGTCTGAGAATAAGGTGGAACCTGGTGGCCCAACCTGATGAATTCATAAAACCCCCATGGAAAAAGGAGGAGGAGAGGATAACATGCAGAAAAAAGGAGGAAAGTGGGAGCCGCTATCTCAACAACAACAAAAAGGCTGAACCAAGAGCAAAATACACACTTCTTTCCTTTCTGGTTAATTACAGTTTAGTCTGTTTTAGCCTGAATGTGAAAAATCTGGATACATAACATAAGACTCCTCTGCACCAACAAGTGGATAAATAGCTGTGCAGGTCTACATTAGCAATTCTCTGCAGCAAAAAGGCAGGAGAGAAGAGGAGTGAGGTACGGAGGGTGTGGGTTGGGCAGCTCACCCCACAAAATTTATCACCACATGGCTTTTCACTCTCTGAAATATCAGCCTATTAAAACATTCATTGAGCTGATTAAACTGCAATAAAATCTAACAAAATATCCACTGACACTTTCAGTGCATGATTCATTCGGCTAAAGCTTTGCGTGTGCTTCTCCAGTGCTCATAAACAGAGCGATGGGAAAGGTCTGATGCTGCCGCCATCTCTTGGCTGACTGTGAGTTTAAGCAAGGATCTGTCAGGGGTTTTTTTTCCCCTTTATTTAAAGATCAGGGAGAGCAATAGCGTACAGGATTTATGTTGAAAGGGAGCAAAGTGCTGACCTCAAAATGGCCTTTTGCTTCACTATCTATTTTTCATTCTGATTAATTTTTACCACAGTGGTTTTAACTTCATGCAATGCCAGGTCTAGAGTCTACAAAAGTCTACAAAATACTTCTAGGACAATCTAGGACAATATACTCGTCCTAGATTGACTTAAGGTAATAAAACACACCAATGAGCAGAGTTTCTCTGGTTCAGTATGGGCCTTTGAGGGCCTGACACAATGTTAATCATGTTCATTCACAAACAGCAAATGCAACGACTCTGTTTCACCATATCTGACAAAAATGTAAACATTTTCTTTTATTTGTGACCCTTTGGTATGCAAAAACGTCAGTTTTACCTGTAACTACTAAACATGTAACCTGTAGTTAAAACATTTAATGTAGTAGTGCAGAAATTTAAAAACTTAATCTAAATTACTATGGAAAAGTCAATCTATGAAAAAATGTTTAAAAAAATGATTCTTTATGTCTACATAGATAGATAGATAGATAATCACAGTCTTAATCACAACATAAATTACAGAATATTACAGACAACTGGATAATTAGAGATGGTGAGGGATCAGATTGCAGGGATATCCAGTCCACATATCACTGCATTAGCTGAGATGGAAGTGTTTTGTGTTGAACTGGTCTTGTATTGATCCATCTGGTTTATTACAGCCAGTGTGAGTGTTAACAGTGTCAGGAAGACAGGAGCAGGGATTACCTGGAAATGGTGCTATTGATTGGGGTTCGCCTCAGGAGAGAGCTGCATGTCACTCAAACCACCAGGGGCACACAATTTTTCGAAAGATGGTGCACAAAGCTGCCTTTTGTCCACAGTGATGTATCTGCTTTAGAGGTCATTTTACTGAAGGAAAGGTGTTTTCTTAAAGGGGCTGCTGTGAGTCGTGACCTTCACAGATGACATGAGTTGATGAATCACAACAATAGAAAACCATTTAACTTAAAGCTCTTTTTTAAACTATCATGATGCATGAGCTTGTCTTTATGGAACTCCAAAGTGTTCAAAATTAAATAAATAAATAGGTCAAGATGAAATAAATAACTATGTGAATAAATAAGACACAGATATGTAATGTGAGAATGATATTGTGAAATAATGGAACACATTTTGAAAACAATGCTCATTATTGTGAAACATATTACATTCTGCTATATAAATTTTCTTATTATTGTGAAATATTATTTCATGGTCATTATTTTTCACAATAACAGAGATTATTCCTGAGGCATTTTATTTATTTCCAGCCGTTTTTAGTCCAAAATGACCTTTTTTCAAAGTCAGTCTTTATTTCAAAATCCCGTTTTTCCCGATGGCCTATTTATTTCATAATGCGACTTTTCAGCAGAATGACTTTGTCTGTCAATCAAGAAAGACAGGGCGGAGCCAGTTGTGTGATTGGTTGCTCCTTTACTCAGACATAAGTAATAGCACATGAATTGTCGATTTAGGTTTAATGGTGCAATGCATCTCCTATGCAGCTGGCGGCAGTATGCAGCTCAAAATAAACTTAAGGCACCGACAAATGCAAAACACTGGGCGCGAATAACGTTACAGGTGTATCAATTCTTGTGAAGGGCATGGCTGCAGGAAACAAGTCCGTTTCTGAGTTACTCAGAGAACTTGCTAACCGCTTAGATTGAACGTCTTCACCTCAGTCTGCGTATTGCAGCAGTGTACTGGAGATGAAGTGGTCCCTGGTCCAAGTTCTCATCACAACCGCACAGTGTTAACGTTAGCAAATGCTAACGCTATCACAGCTAGCTCCACTCCACGAAACGCTGTTCAGGGTAAGTAACAATATGTTATTATTGCTTGGTTAGTCTGTCTGTCTGGCAAAAATGAGCTTTTTAATCAGTTTAGTCACAGATTTTTTTTAATACTGTTTTTTATCATAGCAAAGAATTCTATAAATTAGGTAAGAGAAAATAATTGTCTTCTGGGTTAATGTCTGTATTACTATTTACATTGTTGTAGGTAATAGTTATTCATGACTGTTTTAAAGTGGCTTATCTTCTGTGCTAATATGGAAGACAAGTAATCTATGTGAAAGAAAAGAAAGCAATTTTAGTTCAACGTAGTGATTTTGTAAGTGGGTATAATTTGAAAATGCTTTTACTAGTACAGTGGATGTTCTTTAAATATTTAACATTTAAAGTGTGTGTCACTTTACAGACTCCAACTTCAGTTTTGGTTTGGTCTCACCGTTGTAGGTCATAACACAAACAAGTCGTCAAGTCAAGCAGCTGAGGAAAGGGCTTAAGGAAACCATGGTATGGCCGCTTCTGACAGAAAGATCAGACATCATTCCTCCTTTCTTACCAAGGGAATCAGAGACTGCTCCCTGTTGTGAGGTAAGGTCAGGTCACATCTTTTAACATCTGAATAGTAAAGCTATTTGGTTAATTTATGAAGGATGAACATTAATTGTTGACACAAAACACCAATATACTGTTTTGTATGCGTGGGTTAGTTGAACAGCTGGGTTACATTTAATAAAAATACACCTAATGTTGCTGATGCTCTTAAGACTACAAGATAAGTAAAGCTATAAAATGACTGTGGCCTGCCACAGAAGATGAAGATGAGGAAGAAGAGGAATGCTCTCGAGGATAAATGCAGAGTGGCAGGTTACCTTCGGTCCTTCATTGAAAATGGTAAGTCTGCTGCGATAGGTATTTTGCCATTGGTTTTCTCTGATTATACTTTGGTAAATGGTAAATGGCCTGTATTTATATAGCGCTTTAAGGACCCCAAAGCGCTTTACATATCCAGTCATCCACCCATTCACACACTGGTGATGGCAAGCTACATTGTAGCCACAGCCACCCTGGGGCGCACTGACAGAGGCGAGGCTGCCGGACACTGGCGCCACCGGGCCCTCTGACCACCACCAGTAGGCAACGGGTGAAGTGTCTTGCCCAAGGACACAACGACCGAGACTGCCCAAGCCGAGGCTCGAACCGGCAACCTTCCGATTACAAGGCGGACTCCCAACTCTTGAGCCACGATCGCCCCGATCGCCCCTTTGGTAAATTACATACAGTCCAGTGATCTTGGGTCATTAACAAAGTACACTATAGTAGAGCTGGGCGATATGAGATTTTTTCATATCACGATATTTATTTTTATTTATTTTTTTATAAAAAGGACAAGAGCGGTGAGGTCTATCGCAATAGTTTAATTTTTCTATTGAGAAAAAGTTATTTCGCAATACATATCGTTATCGTTCTATCGCCCAGCTCTACGCTATAGTATAATTTTGTTTTGTTATTTGCTCCATGCAATACATAAGTGGTGGCATTATCAGTTGCACTAGAATTGTATATAGACTACTTTTAGCTTTGTTAACATAAAAATATCTATAAAAGCTACAACAGCAATTTGAGTGGGGCAAAAATGTCTGGTGCCCTGTATGTAAGTGGTCATCTTTTATGGTATTTCTCCATAAAAGATTCAAAATAATGAATATAGGATGTCATTATAGTTTAAAACAATCTTCTGTTGCAGCATCTTGTGCACAACAAAAAGCCCTCATCAAGTTTTGGACAGGATGGGAAGTCTTGCCGAGAAATGACTGTGGAAGTGGTCAACAGCAATCTTCCAAAGTCTTCCACCGGTTTTGAAGTACTACGTCTTCCTGCACACTACTGTACCTATGAGTCATTTCTAATGGACATTCAGGTGTGTCTCAACTCTACTGACTCAGGTTTTGGTCTGGTTTACGATTGATTCCATAACCACATGGTAAAATTAGACCATTTCTTCTTTCTTGCATCACATTACTGTACTCGGTGTTCAAAGAAACGGACAATCTAGTGAGTTCTAGTTCTTTTTAATACACTTGACAGTGAAAAATACAGAGTACAGGTGTGCATTTATGGCTTTTTTAATATAAACTGATGAAGAGTTCAGATATCAAAATCAGTTGTTCACTGTACATTATAAATTACACAATATGTTTTGTTTATACTCGCTACTGATACAAAAAAAATTTCTAGAAAAAATTATTTGAATTAAGATGTTACACTACTGTACTGTGTTCATTGTATTAAATCTGCTCAGAGTTGACATGTACTGTATATCCAACCAAGAAATGAATATCATTAAAGTGACAGCTGTATAAAACAAATCCTGTTTTATAGCCACTCACTGTTTTGTTGAAAATGAAATTGGTTATGCTGTTTTGAGTCAGTATTAGCTACAAAGCTGTAGAAATTTAAAAAAAAAAAAAATCCTCCTGACATAGAAACTGATTAAATGTAATAATGTCTTTCTACAAGTGATTTTGAAGTATTGGTAGCACAGCAGGGTCTTGTTCATTCAGTGCATCTGGGAGCTGAATCTCAGGAATGGTGATCTCATTTGATGGGCAGCGATTATGTTGTCCTGTCCAGTCCACACCATAATCCTCATCAACCTGAAAGAGCATGCACATGTTTTAAATCTAAACTGAAGAGGTGTTTCCTGCAGCTGTTCCTAGATGGACTTATTGAGTCTGCCAGGGCCTATGTGAGTTGCTTAGGCATTGGCTACCAACTAATTATTCATTCACCCATTCTAGGTCAGGATTGGTTCTCTTCAGGTATAACAAATTTAACTTTGTTTAAAGTATTGCCATCTATACCTGACAGGTGGGATAAAAAAGAATGGCTTGGGAGGCGCACAGCAAATCTCAAAGTTTTCCAATTAATGCTGAAAGAACCAAGGATGTAAATGTATTCTTGTTTTAGCTTTACCGAAGACACCAGAGAAAGTATGATATCTATAATGCTGCTGAAATAGACAAAACCATTTCAATAAACTCGCTATTTAACATCAACCTTGTTATGCGTTATCAGAGAACAATCAACTGCAAACAGCAATGAAACATTCAACTATGTACTATTTAAAGCACTAATGACCCTGTTGTCTAACAAGATGTGATAAGTAAGTAGACTGTGGAAAGCTGGTGGGTCTACTCTCTGTGTAAAAGGTTCCTACAGGCTCCACTGACCCCAGTCTCCGAGTTAACACACTAACAGCTAACACTGCTAAACGTGTCTCAACGCCGAGATGGCGCCGATAGCTTTAGCCGTAGCTGCCCCACTTAGTTTAGACAGTAACAAAAAAAAGTAAGCGATAATAATTCATTGTCAAACGTCATAATTAAGGTCAACATCTAAACAATGCTGTGTACAGAATCACACAGGTGCTCAATTACAGCATAAACTTACCTTAGACCATCCTCCGTCATTTTCCTCCTAATTGTGCTCGGAGACACAGAAAACGTATCGGCAATTACCCCGACGGTTATCCCGGACAGCACTAAAGTCCTGAGTGCTGCACCGGGATTTCTAGACGTGGACGGCCAACATTTGAAGACTGTTCTTCCTCGGCGTATTCCAAACGAACACGGTGCTGAATTGATCTTAAACCTTTGACAATGCTGTCATCGATGCGAACATCTTGAAGAGCAATTATCATCCCAAGCATTTCAGAAACATCTAAACGACTCAAAACAGTATCTACAGGTAAATGATCCCTCTCTATCTGATTTGCTTAAATGAGCAGAACTGGCTGAAGTTCACACCAGTCCGCCATCCTCCGTGACTTTTGACCTAGCACGCTGTTGCTAGCTGCAGTAGCCGTCCGCGGAGCCGGTATCCAGGAAAACTAGTCGATGGTAAACGATAAGCCAATAGGTGCAAAGGTCCAGCCCACTTACATTGATTGACAGACAAAGTCATTCTGCTGAAAAGTCGCATTATGAAATAAATAGACCATCGGGAAAAACGGGATTTTGAAATAAAGACTGACTTTGAAAAAAGGTCATTTTGGACTAAAAACGGCTGGAAATAAATAAAATGCCTCAGGAATAATCTCTGTTATTGTGAAAAATAATGACCATGAAATAATATTTCACAATAATAAGTAAATTTATATAGCAGAATGCAATATATTTCACAATAATGAGCATTTTTTTCAAAATGTGTTCCATTATTTCACAATATCATTCTCACATTACATATCTGTGTCTTATTTATTCACATAGTTATTTATTTCATCTTGACCTATTTATTTATTTAATTTTGAACACTTTGGAGTTCCATATTGTCTGGTTGTGTATGTGCGCCCAAAGTCTTAATCTGTTCCTATGACACAGAATTAGACTTTGAGACCTTGAAAGGTTTTTTTTAGAAAAAGGTGAGGACGTGGTGTTACAGTTAAGATTTGGTTTAATGTTAGGATACGTCAAACATTTAGGTATGCTGCTGAGATTATGGGTTGAGGTGTCCATTATATTAGTGGGGGTCCTCAAAAATATACTGTAGCTGTGTGTATAATGCATGTTATTTGTCAGTCTGCCTGTGCTTCACTGCTGTAATCTTAACCTGTGTTGGTATGAGAGCCACTCCAGTGTTATTGTCACGTGGCTGCATAGCTTGCTGGCTGCAAAGTCAGCCATCGATTTAAAAAACACTGACCCCATTTAACATGACACCACTGTTATAATGTCATACTGTACCAACAGAGAGACATTAAACCAGTTTGTCAGCTCTTTAAATAAATTTGACAAAGTTATAATGAACTGAACTACAGAACACATCGTCTGGCGAGTTCAACTCTGCGGCATACGGCAATTTTAAAGGTACAGACAGTTGTTTTTTGAGGTTATTTAATCGGAAAAAAGAATAATTCTATTTTTTTATTAGTTTGTAATTAAATCTTCCAACAAACTGATGCATCCTCATAAACTTAGAATTAATCTATCAAAATTACATAGGAGGGGGCGCCATTTGTGGAAGCTCCACCACCTTAGATATTGTGGCCAAGATGAACATTTTTATTCTGCCTAGTCATGTTTTATGTATGTGGCTAGAGATCAGCCGACATATGTAGTACACCAAAGGCAAAGGAGAAGAGAATTTTTAGGCATTTGCATGACATGGATGAAAATTTTAATTCATGTCTGCACCTTCAAACTCAAGATATGAAGGACTAAACCTATGTTTTATCATTGGCGAAGAGTCTCCTTCACCAAATAAGTGAACACATGAAGGGAAGAGAAAATCTGGATAAACGTCAGACCCTTCCTCCTCAGCTCACGCCTCATCTCTTCAACTGAAGTCAGAGCTCGAGTACACATAAAGTTGTATAAGCATGCTTACTTGTTTCAGAAATTGTCACAATTGCTAATTGTCAGCAGATCAGACATGAATTTTAACCCTGGTCCTTTGTCTTCTTCAGGGCTTCTTTGCAGTAGCCAGTGTGCACATTTGGGGCAGTGTGGATCATGATGCCACTTGGCTTTGTACTGGAATTGTGTGTAGTAGTATTGGAGCAATTTTAATAGCTTATATGTCCTTATTTCCTAACCTAATATTCACCAGGACTGGTGGATTTTTTAAAATTTTGTTTCATTAATTGATTTGCATTTAGTACATATTTATATAATTAATAAAATTGCTTGTAACTGTGCTTTTACTGGACATTTTTGACTTCAGTATTTGTATAAATTTTATAGTTGTAACCCTTCTTACGGTGCAAACTACAGGCAACTACAGGTGGCATTTTGCTAGGAACCAAAGCAATTGCAAAGAGGATTTTTGGTACAATAATGTGTACCTCTTTGCAACCAATTTCACCTAGCAACTGACTGGTCTCTAGGCCTGAGTGACTGGGGCCAAAAACATCCTAAACATCTTCTGACTATTTTAGCACTTTACCAATTCCCTTTTGTTTTTGAAGCCTAAACCCACTGTCTCACTCGTTAACACAAACCAAAACATGATCTTAATATATCCACCCAGCCGTCTGACTGCTGCAGACACTTGCAATTTGTATCTGATTACCCAACATGCTTAAACGATGAAGCTCACTACTCCACAATGAAGAAGTGATATCAAAGCTATTAATACAGATCAGAATGGTTTCAAAGGAACAGAGGTACTGGGAGGATGTGGCACTCAGGGCTCCTCATTGCTCTGTGGCTTCTTTGTGCCACCCTGTTGGCCTGCTTGCTCCTCTGGCTAAGAAAGAAGTGCCAAGGTAAAATTTGTTCCTTTGTGTGTTTTGGTATGGGCCCGTATGGTCTATGTTTCACTCTGTGTTTTATTCAAATGGCAGTATGAGACCGGTTGACTGGTTGAATTTGTTTTCAGGAACTTTTGACGTGTTGTTTTTATTTTTATTTTGGTAAATTGTCATACCTTACTGGGTAGTAAATACAGAAAAATGACACGGTTTGACATATTCAGTTAGGATGACTGTGCATTTTCACAGTAATGGGGGAAAGGAGGGGAGGGGTTCCTGTGAGGTTTACAGATAGCAGCTCCTGCGTCTATTTAAAGTCAGCTTCAACAAGCTAACTGCAACAGACCAAACTGTTGCAGTTAGCTTGTTGTCATATTGATCCTTACTTTTCATATATAATCAATTCACACATGCATCGATATCAAAAATTGACATCCCACACATTGGTTTGTTTAACTATTATTTGTGTGTTAAATATTGAGTTTCATCTAGCTTTGTTTTGTCTCATTTTTCATCTAACACATAGCAATATAGTTAATTCAACATTAATTTAGGAGACCAAAAATAATGTATTTCGTTCTGCCGTGCTGGTTCCTCAATTAATTCAGCTTCTTCAGGTGTGATTCATCAAACATTTTTAAAAACTGCAAAAACCCTCTGGACTCGTACACAAACAAGCCTGTACCCACATCTGTTGGAGGTGTAATACTGTGCTGCATGTAATTACTCATCTGATTCATAACTGTGCATGTCAACAGGGGACTAACAAGGTATAATGTGTGTGCAGGTGAAAGAAAAAAATGGGCACAGTTTTGTGGTGCAGAAGATTTGTACATTTTCTTGCATACAAACAATACAAAAAAGTGTAAATTGCTGTGTGAATTACAGGCTTTGTGAGCAGTAGTCATCTATATGGAATACCCTGAGGTCTTGTTGGTTCAGCACTGAATTGGACTTATTGACTGGCTGAACTGAGAGGAGACTTTTTTATATATTTTTATATATAACTAACTAATAACACCCAGCACGCCCCTGCGGGCGGTTTATCCTTCAAGCTCGGGTCCTCTACCAGAGGCCTGGGAGCTTGAGGGTCCTGCGCAGTATCTTAGCTGTTCCCAGGACTGCGCTCTTCTGGACAGAGATCTCCGATGTTTTTCCCGGGATCTGCTGGAGCCACTCGCCTAGCTTGGGAGTCACCGCACCTAGTGCTCCGATTACCACGGGGACCACCGTTACCTTCACCCTCCACATCCTCTCGAGCTCTTCTCTGAGCCCTTGGTATTTCTCCAGCTTCTCGTGTTCCTTCTTCCTGATATTGCTGTCATTGGGAACCGCTACATCGATCACTACGGCCGTCTTCTTCTGTTTGTCTACCACCACTATGTCCGGTTGGTTAGCCACCACCATTTTGTCCGTCTGTATCTGGAAGTCCCACAGGATCTTAGCTCGGTCATTCTCCACCACCCTTGGGGGCATCTCCCATTTTGACCTCGGGACTTCCAGATTATACTCGGCACAGATGTTCCTGTACACTATGCCGGCCACTTGGTTATGGCGTTCCATGTATGCCTTGCCTGCTAGCATCTTGCACCTTGCTGTTATGTGCTGGATTGTCTCTGGGGCATCTTTACACAGCCTGCACCTGGGGTCTTGCCTGGTGTGATAGACCCCAGCCTCTATGGATCTTGTGCTCAGAGCTTGTTCTTGTGCTGCCATGATTAGTGCCTCGGTGCTGTCTTTCAGTCCAGCTTTGTCCAGCCACTGGTAGGATTTCTGGATATCAGCCACCTCCTCTATCTGCCGGTGGTACATACCGTGCAGGGGCCTGTCCTTCCATGATGGTTCCTCGTCTCCCTCCTCTTTCTTGGGTTTCTGCTGCCTGAGGTATTCACGGAGCACTCGGTCAGTTGGGGCCATCTTCCCAATGTATTCTTGGATGTTCGTTGTCTCATCCTGGACTGTGGTGCTGACACTCACCAGTCCCCGGCCCCCTTCCTTCCGCTTAGCGTACAGCCTCAGGGCGCTGGACTTGGGGTGAAACCCTCCATGCATGGTAAGGAGCTTTCTTGTCTTTATGTCAGTGGCTTCTATCTCCTCCTTTGGCCAGCCTATTATCCCAGCAGGGTACCTGATCACGGGCAGGGCGTACGTGTTGATGGCCCGGATCTTGTTCTTACCATTCAGCTGACTCCTCAGGACTTGCCTGACCCTCTGCAGGTACTTGGTGGTTGCAGCTTTTCTAGCGGCCTCTTCATGGTTCCCATTCGCCTGCGGGATCCCCAGGTACTTGTAACTGTCCTCTATGTCTGCAATGTTGCCTTCTGGTACTTCAATCCCCTCAGTTCTGACTACCTTCCCTCTCTTTGTTACCATCCGACTACACTTCTCCAGTCCGAATGACATTCCAATGTCATTGCTGTATAGCCTGGTAGTGTGGATCAGTGAATCGATGTCTCGTTCACTCTTGGCATACAGCTTGATGTCATCCATGTACAGGAGGTGGCTGACAACTGCTTCGTTCCGTAGTTGGTATCCGTAGCCAGTCTTGTTAATGATCTCACTGAGGGGGTTCAGGCCTATGCAGAACAGCAGTGGGGACAGAGCATCTCCTTGGTAGATCCCGCACTTGATGGTGACTTGTGCTATGGGCTTGGAGTTGGCCTCTAGTGTTGTATGCCACATCCCCATTGAGTTCCTGATGAAGGCTCTTAAGGTCCCATTGATCTTGTACAATTCTAGGCATTCCAGTATCCAGCTGTGGGGCATTGAGTCATAGGCCTTCTTGTAATCAATCCAGGCAGTGGACAGGTTGGTCAGTCTGGTCTTGCAGTCTCGGCTGACTGTTCTGTCTACCAGTAGCTGGTGTTTTGCGCCTCTGGTATTCTTGCCAATCCCTTTCTGTGTCCCGCTCATGTATTGACCCATGTGCCTGTTCATCTTAGCTGATATGATGCCTGACAGGAGCTTCCATGTAGTACTGAGGCAGGTTATTGGTCGGTAGTTGGAGGGGACCGGTCCCTTCTTGGGGTCCTTGGGGATCAGGACCGTCCGACCTTCGGTTAGCCATTCCGGGTGTCTCTCGTTAACTAGCAGCTGGTTCATTTGTGCTGCCAGACGCTCGTGGAGTGCAGTCAGCTTCTTCAGCCAGTAGGCGTGAACCATGTCGGGCCCTGGTGCTGTCCAACTCTTCATACTGGAGACCCTTTCTTGGATATCTGCCACTGTGATGGTTACTGGACCCTGTTCAGGGAGGTCGCTGTGGTCTGCCCTCAGATCCACTAGCCACTGAGCATTGCCGTTATGGGTTGCTGGTTCTGTGGAGAACAGCTGGTTTATTCTCCTGCCTTCTATCTCTCTGGTGTATCTCCTCAAGCGGCTGGCCAAGGCTATGAGTCTTTGCTTGGCAGTTTCCAAGGCCTCAGGTATGGACAGCTTGCTGTATTTCTTATGCACCTTCTTTGTCGCACCTTTCTGCAACTCCATTAGTTGGCTAACCTCCCTCCGTGCTACTTTGATCTTGCCCTCTAGCCTCCTTCTCCATGGAGGGTACTGCCCCTTGTGGCTGTTCAACTTGTAGCCAAGCATCTCACTGATCACTGCTGCCGTATTGTAGATCAGCTTGTTAGTGTCGGTAATCGTGGTTGTAGGTATCGTCCGTAGTGCTGCATTAACATCATCTAGCAGACCTTCTGAGGGTACTTCACGTAATCTTGGTAACCGACTACGGGGGATACAGGTTTCAAGCTTGGCCATGATCCTATTTTTCAGGTCAGTTCCTCTCGCACTCAACGATCCTTCTCCTATCGCACTTGGGGCTATGTACCCAATCTCGGGTGGGGGTGATGATATCTCCCCCCTGACCTGGCGTCCTGACTCCTTGCCATAGCATTTGTGTTGTACCTCGTCAATCTCTAGCTGTGAGAGCAGTCCCTTCTTTCGAATGTTGGAACACTGAGCTACTAGTTGTTTCGCCGTCATTGTGGATGTTGGATATCGAAGAATCCATAGGTCCCGCATCCTATTCATGTAGCCCCTTCCGCCGGGGTTACTTGCGTAGTAGCATTCCAACAATGCCCTGTTTTCGTCTCTTGCCTCTTCGTCTCTTGCCCATATATATATATATATATATATATATATATATATATATATATATATATATATATATATATATATATATATATATATATATATTAGGGGTGCAACGATACACAAAATTCACGGTTCGGTTCGGTTCGATACTATGGTGTCACGGTTCGATATTTTTTCGATACAAAAAAAATGTTCATGCCTTTTTAATTTGTCATTTATTAAAATTATAAATATATATTTTAACTCAAAAGTACAGTTTTTAAATTTAACCCTAACCCTTGTGCGTGTTTTTTATTTTGACAGCGAATGCGCACCTGCGGACCACTTATGTGCAGCCCTGGTTATTTAGCTCATCATATTGCAGCCACAGAAATTCTTTTGTCCATAAAACCATAAAGCTGCACTTTCTTTTTGCCTTATAGTCTGATTTGTCATAACTTCTCCGTTTTGTGGTAAGCTTTTCTTTGGCTGTCACTTCTTCACCCTGACCTGTCTTATTTGGCTCAGCAGAACTAAAATATATATCTGTCTGTGAAGGTTCTCAGTCATCCAGGTCATCGTAGTCAAATATATATCCTGCTGCTTTTACACGCGCACTCACATAAGCTCAGCGATTCTCTGCGCGATCAACCTCTCACATGTTTAAGCTTGCTGCGGGAGATTTCACTTGTCATGTTTGCATAGTAAGCTAACAATTAATAAGACGATGTCAGAGGAATTGGTGCACAAATTATCATCACTCACAGATCAGTGCTGTCGCTCTCTATACACAGTTCGCACGATTGCAAAGTGAAAGCAAAAAAACAAGCGCAAATTCAAACGCGATTTCAATATGTCACATATTGACAGTGGCTCACCGATGCCAATGACATAATTACCCAGCTACATTTCTGAAAGAATGCAAAAGCATTGACATATATTTTTCCTACAATAGCCCGACGGGCAGGGAAGAGATAGATTTTGGTAGCCCGACTGAAAAGATCGCTAGCCCCGGGACGTCGGGCTAGCGATATTGCGAGCCCTGTATCTGATTGAGGAATCACTCATCTTTGGAAAAGAGAGTTTATTACAGAGAAATGGCTCTTTCCAAAATAAAAGCTATACTATCCGCTTCTTCTGGGCTATATTCTCAGCAGCATATTAAACACATAAGGAGAATCATGTGCTAACAGCTGTCTAAATGACTCGGCTAAAGTTAGTAGCATGCTTGCTTGTTTTTTTTCTGCTTCCACTTGTCTTTGCACTAGGATGATGTCGGCGTAAATGTGGAGTCATATTCGTTGTGTTCCCACTAGTGCTTTCAGGTTAATCTCGTTGAAATGACCTTAACGCCACAACACGGCAAATCTCCATTAACGAGCTACCGCCGATCGCCCCGTGCATGGGGCTAGATGGCCAACATGTTAACGAGCTAACTGCGCTAACACACTAGCTCCCACCCATGTAATTGAGCATTGCATGGCAAACATACTGTTTTACTTTAGTCCATGACTCGCTTACCTTCAGGGTCATACGTCACATGAAAACCAAAATAATTCCAAACGCCAGATCTGAATGAGGGTGGGGGAGGTCCATGTTGCAAGGAGAGCTTAACTTCTGTCTCGCTAGCTTGCCCTGCGCTCTTCCTTCTGACGATGCTGTCTGTGTTTCGACTACTCCGCCTAGGCTGCACTGTCGAGCCTAGGCGGAGTAGTCGAACGCAGATTCACTGAGCGCTCAACACAGACAGCATCGTCAGAAGGAAAGTTGATAAAATAAATTAAAAATGTTGTATTGTTCGATACATATGCGTACCGAACCGAAAGCACTGTATCGAACGGTTCAATATCGATACGAATATCGTTGCACCCCTAATAAATATATATATATATATATATATATATATATATATATATATATATATATATATATATATATATATATATATATATATATATATATATATATATATATATATATATATATATATATATATATATATATATATGGGCACGGTGGTTAGCACTGTTGCCACACAGCAAGAAGGTCCTGAGTTCAATTCCACCATCAGGCCGGGGTCTTTCTGTGTGGAGTTTGCATGGTCTCCCCATGTTTGCGTGGGTTCTCTCCGGGTACTCCGGCTTCCTCCCACCGTCCAAAGACATGCAGCTTGTGGGGATAGGTTAATTGATTAATCCAAATTGTCACTAGGTGTGAATGTGCGAGTGAATGTGAGTGTGAATGGTTGTCTGTCCCTGTGTGTTGGCCCTGCGACAGACTGGCGACCTGTCCAGGGTGTACCCCGCCTTTCGCCCTATGACAGCTGGGATAGGCTCCAGCGCCCCCCCGCGACCCTGAAAAGGATAAGCGGAAGCGAATGGATGGATATATATATATATATATATATATATATATATATATATATATATATATATATATATATATATATAGCGATGTAGCGGTTCCGAATGACAGCAATATCAGGAAGAAGGAACACGAGAAGCTGGAGAAATACCAAGGGCTCAGAGAAGAGCTCGAGAGGATGTGGAGGATGAAGGTAACGGTGGTCCCCGTGGTAATCGGAGCACTAGGTGCGGTGACTCCCAAGCTAGGCGAGTGGCTCCAGCAGATCCCGGGAATAACATCGGAGATCTCTGTCCAGAAGAGCGCAGTCCTGGGAACAGCTAAGATACTGCGCAGGACCCTCAAGCTCCCAGGCCTCTGGTAGAGGACCCGAGCTTGAAGGATAAACCGCCCGCAGGGGCGTGCTGGGTGTTTTTTTTGTGTTTTTTTTTTTATATATATATATAACCGTGTGTTTTTTGTTTGTTTTTCGGCATTCATTCCTAAGGAGCCAGCCTATCAACTGCAAAACACAAAAAAGATAAAGCCTGTGGGAGTAAACTAACTGCATTGTAGAGGATGTTGCAGAGGGATCACTAATGCTTTAAATTACAAAATGGATAGGAGAGAAAATGCTGAAGGATAATGCTGGAGAAGCTCATCTTTTGTAGAGAGGGTCTGTCATGTGAGTGAAATGCCAGTTTGCACTTTAAAGTGACTTATGGGTTTGCTTTTTGTAAAAAAATAACCAGTGATTCATGTACAGTTAAGTCACATACAGCTGTGGTAGGATCATAGTTTAGATAACATTGTATTCTAATTCTTCCTCCACAGGTGGTGATGACCTCTCAGCAGAGGATGCTGGTAAGCCAGACTGCAATTAAAGTAAACACCATCACCGCCAGCATTGATCTGTGCAGCGTTCCTCTGACTTGGCATGAGAGTACAACCTTGCCATGCTCCTATTCAGTGGCAGTGGGCATTGTTAGATTGGCTGTACTGTGGCCCAATGGCCTTACGGGACACCATGGGGGCAAACCATATTTTGAGGAAGGGGGGTTGGTAGAGCGTGTGTGTGTGTGTGCGTGTGTGTGTGTCTAAATGCGTAAGCACAACTATGTGTGCCTCGAATGTCTGCCAACAGGATAGTTGGGCTGTGCACTTTTGCAACTGTTACTACCTTCCATAACAGGCAGGCTGACTTAGAGGCTCCTTGTACTGTACACAGTACAGCAGGGTGGCAGGGATTTCTGCATTCAAGGTCTCTTTCTCCCAGTCAGCTTCAGCTCCAGGACCATGGCACAACAGAGTCCTACCGACCCCACGAAGATGGGAGTGGGTCGGGCAATTGCCGTGCTTACCTCCGGAGGCGATGCCCAGGGTAAGTAGATGGTCTCCGGGGAGCATGGTGTGCCCAGGCAGTATTGCTGTTGTTTTGTTTCAGCAGGTGGCAGATTTGACTGGTGAAAATCAGCACTTAGGGACTCATCAGCAGTGACAATACAGTCAAGAATTTAAGTCTTGTCTTTGAAACTGTTCTTGGTTGTCAAAGACAAATAATAAACATAATGAATACAAACTGTGCATATATAACAATGAATTAGACTTAACACTGTAAATCAGTTTTAGCTAAAGTACTAAGAATGGCCCAGACAAACTTCACTGCCATGTTTAATCACCACAGCAGCTCTGTTTTAATATCGACTGTAACTACTCGCAAATTTTTACTCACTGATCATATTTAATGATTTTCCTTCTAAAGAGTTAAACTACTGAGCTATCCACTCTTATGGATAACTTATGTAAAAGGGCAGCATGAAGGACTTCACCCAGACGTGGTAGAACTACAGACAGAGATAGATGCTCCCCTGACCTTTAACTTGATGAGGAATATCTCCACTGTGACCTTTGGGAGGCGTGTCAGTGACCCCACACAATCCTGTAGTGTAAGCATGTGAGGCAGTGAGCTATTCAAATGATTCCTTTTTTTTCCATCTCAAATGTATAAGATCCTTGAACAGAGTGCAAAACTGGATATCTCTAACCTTTCTTTATTTTCCTAAAATACCTAAAATACATAATCCTCATTAGAACTTGTATGTCATTTACCAAGTTTCTTCCTCCTCTTCTTCCACCTTTCTCTGTAGAACTGTATCTGTTATGGGGGCTAATTTTAGAGGCGTGACCTTTCTGTCATGTGTTTGTAAAGGGGGGAGATAGAGTGGGAGTGCAGTCCAACTCTCCTCTCCTTTTTTACACCGTAAGTGGAGATGCTCTTGACACCCTTAAAGTTAATTTTCCATATCTTGTCCTTTAAACAACCCCTTCAAAAGAGCAGACACAGGCCCAGTTTCCTTTCCAGCAGTTTACCGCTATCAGCTCTCTTGTGGTTCTTGATGCTCCCATTTGGTGTTTATCAGCTGATGAAGCATGTTAATATGAAGTCTAAAAAAAGAACTGTCATTATACTTGCAGAGATTAGTTGTGCTAAATCAGTGCAGATTATTATCAAAGAAAATGGTGCCTTGGAAAGAGTAAATAGCCTACTCGAGTTACCCCACTAACTTAGAGACAACCAGACAGACTTTGATGTAAAACTAAAAATAATGCAAGCGAGGGTGGAATATTCTTTAGTGATCCCCACGAGGCTGAGGTGTAAAAATCGGTTGTGAAAATATGCTAATCCAGTTATCATAAATTTTTAAGAAGGGCATCATTTTGAACTTTTAACTGTATTTTCATGCATTTTACAGCTTTTCCTATCAATAAAGACCTCTCTTATGGCCATTTACATACCACCATAATAGATAAACAAATGACATAAACCTTCCCTTTTTTTCACTCCTATTCTCATTTCTGTTTTTAACAATGTGTCCAGTAATAAAAGAATAGAATATTTTTGTTAATAAATATAAACTCGTATTTGATAATTGCAGGACAGCCTGCAGAATGAGCTACCAGAACCTTTTCTGTCATTTTACACAATTTTATTTCTAACAATTTATGCCCAAAGAGTTGTGGCGACTTTGTTATGCAGAAAACTGGGATATATTGTTGTAATTGACTTTGCATTGCTTTTTCTCATACTAAATTATTCTAAAGATTAAATGTGCAGTTAAACATCTCTGTACTGATAGAAAAAGGTGTTTCATTGATCTAACTTACCCGAGATCGAAGTGGACCGTATGACCCCCATATTGTAAAAGGAGTGTGACATCCCTGCCATAGGTATAGAAAATCTGTAGGATTAGGAGTGGTGGATATTCATGCATGTAGCATGTGGGGGCCAGCTCCACGTGTAACCCAGCACCTTAGCCAAAGGCAATCACAGGAGAATTGCTCCTGTGTGTTTTTGATGGCAGTGGGAGTACAAGGAGAACAAGAAACCTCTGCGCAAAAGACCTTTAGCACAGGTTTGAACCCAGAACCCTCTGGCTGTGGGCAATGGTACAAAACTTTAAACCACTCAGACTTTAAATCATTAGACATACATATGTTAGGCAGGAAGTTGCTGAAGTGCCGCATCTATCCCAAAAATTTAAACCAAACTTTTGTGCTGTCATAAGTTTCCTATACATTATTCCTGCAGGTATGAACGCAGCTGTGAGGGCCGTAGTCCGAGTGGGAATTTACACTGGAGCCAAGGTCTTCTTTGTGCATGAGGTAAATTCTGCTTTTAACTTCATTTGGTTTCTTCAGATTAATCATTGTAAACACAGATTCAAGAGCTCCAGGTGGTATGTTCAGTTTCGGCATGATGTTTGCGCAACAAACCAAAACTACCATACCTAATATTGCAGGTATGAATGCAAGAGTGAATGAATAGTGGCATTGTAAAGCGCTTTGGGTGCCTTGAAAAGCGCTGTATAAATCCAATCCATTATTATTATTATTACCATACCTAATATTGTTATTCAGTTAATACTACCGTTAACAGTAAATATATAATAAAATAAAAAGTCTATGCTTGTTATTTTTCTTTTTAAAATTTAAAAATATTATTTGATTCTATATGGCATATATTCCACTGCCTAATATCCCCACCATAATAATAAAATCAACTGACGGAGTAGAGTAGCTGACTATATAATCACTAAGATTCCCGTGTTATTAAGCCCAAAGCTTTATCCAAGATATGACCCTTTTCACTGAGGTGATATTGTTCTTGTTTGTTAACAGGGTTACCAGGGTCTAGTAGATGGAGGAGACAATATCCGCCCTGCTACGTGGGAGAGTGTGTCAATGATGCTGCAGCTGGTGAGAACACACAAGGATGCAAAAACTGCTGGGTTTTCATTTTTGTTTGTTTTATTGTTTTTTATGTTAAAAAATGGTCACAGACTAACTTTTTGCTACACTCTAAAGCAGTAGATCAAACTAGCAGCTAAATATCAGCATTTTTAAATTGCAATACTAAATAGAAATGAAACATTTGTGCTTAGATTTTGTATAATTGCAGCTGCCATTCTCCTTATTATCCTCTTTGTGATTCTTGTCGGGGTCTGAAACCCTTCTTCATTGCCTGACGTCAGGGTGGGACTGTGATCGGCAGTGCCCGCTGTCAGGACTTCCGAACCAAGGAGGGTCGCACAAAGGCTGCTTGTAACTTAGTCAAGCTGGGCATCACCAACCTGTGTGTGATTGGAGGTGATGGCAGCTTGACGGGTGCAAACCAATTCAGAACAGAGTGGAGCGAGCTGCTGGCAGACCTTGTTAAAGCCGGTGAGAAACACAGAATTCACTTTTCTTAGCGACACAATAAACTCATGTTGTTATGAAACATCCATCGTTTTCTAAACTACTTGTCCAGTTCAGGGTTGCCTATGCCTGGCGCCGATTCTGGATCACCAGCCAATCACAGGGCTAGTTATGGAACGTGGCAAGGTGCATTTTACTGCTGTTAGCCTATTTGTCAAGTGTTTTGTCATTTTGGTCCTCAGGTAAGATCACGGCAATTGAGGCCAAGTCCGCTTCCCACCTTAATATTGTTGGCATGGTGGGCTCCATTGACAATGACTTCTGTGGAACTGACATGACCATCGGCACTGATTCTGCCCTGCATCGCATCATAGAGATCGTGGATGCCATCACCACCACCGCACAGAGGTATGCCCAGAGGCATTCGCATTTTTAAATGTGAACAAAGGAGACAACTGATTTCAGAACTCCTGACCCAAAATCTGTTATTGTGCAGTCACCAGAGGACCTTCATCCTGGAGGTAATGGGCAGGCACTGTGGGTAAGTACAGCTTGTGTGAGTGCTTTGTGCGCGTCAGTGCAAGTGTCAGTTCAGTAGTCACAAAGCTGTAATTACATTATCTCTGTGGAACCACAGAATATGGCACTGACACCAAAATAGATGGAAATGGAGGTGATGAGTTGTGTGTGATATATGTGTGTTCAAGTTATGTCATCCCAGTTTCTTTAAAAACAATCCACAAATTCTTGATATCATCTCTAAAATTGAGGACGATGTTTTGTTTTGTTTTATCTTATGTTTACTTGGTCACATTCCTTTATCGTGTTTGTTATTATCATTATTCTAGGAATTAGTTTTACAACAAAAATCTCATTTTAATATGTACCAATATTAGCGTTAGATATTTTAAAGTTTTAGAAAAAATATTACTTGGTTTAGTTTGTTTGGTTTCCAGTTACCTGGCTTTGGTGACAGCTCTAGCCTGTGGTGCTGACTGGGTGTTCATCCCAGAGATGCCCCCAGATGATGGATGGGAGGAGCATCTGTTCAGAAGACTAACAGAGGTGGATTTCACATTCATGTTCACTTTGGCTTCATTACAGTCCATACATGAAAAGTGAATTGCGATACTGTGTTTTACTCTGTCCCTCTTAGCAAAGAGGCCGTGGCACCCGCTTGAATATTATCATTGTTGCAGAGGGAGCGATGGACCGCCAAGGTAAACCAATCACCTGTGATCATGTCAAACAGGTCAGTATTGGCAGTACTCCAGAATACCACGTTAAGCTCAACTATAGTTAGAAGGACTGCTCATAAATCATCTGTCTGTGCAGCTGATATCAAAGAAACTAGGTTTTGACACGCGCACAACCATCTTGGGCCACGTGCAGAGAGGAGGGACTCCCTCTGCCTTTGATAGAATCCTGGTAATGTCTCAGTAAGATCTTCACAATGAATCACCGGCTGGTATTGTTTTCTTTATAAAGTTAACTGTGTAAAGAAAATGTGTTTCAGGCAAGCAGAATGGGAGTGGAATCAGTTATGGCTCTACTGGAGGCCACACCAGAGACTCCTGCTTGTGTGGTCAGCTTGTCGGGAAACATGGCTGTCAGACTTCCGCTCATGGAGTGTGTGCAAGTGGTGAGTTAAGATCCTAAGCACACAAAAAGTCAGATTTCGACACACGGGATCTTCTAAGTATCCAATATGGAATATATAACGTGTATGAGATACTGTAGGCAAGCTATAATTGGCTTTGGGGTTGATATTTTAGAATATCTGACCCAGATTTTTGTTTTCCTTCCACCTTCACCTATATCAGACTAAAGATGTCACAACAGCCATGGCTGAGGGGCGGTATGATGATGCGGTGAAGCTCAGGGGAAAGTGAGACATGTACTTTTGTGTTGCTAATACGAAATGCTCATGTGCTGCAATAATTTTTCAATGTCCATATTTTTTTGTTCTAATTTCTGGCAACAGGAGTTTTGAGAACAACTGGAACACTTACAAGATGCTGGCTCATGTCCGCCCCCCAGAGGCAAAGGTTTGAAACTGCCGTGCTACCGAATAAATTGTCTTTCAGTCATTAAGCCTCATTGAAAAACGATATCTCTCTGTAAATATTTTTAATAAAAATCAAATATCTCTGTAAATATTTCTTTGCCAGAGTAATATCAACATCGCCATACTGAATGTGGGAGCTCCGTGTGCTGGAATGAATGCTGCAGTCCGTTCAGCTGTCAGAACTGGACTCCTCCAGGGCCACCAGATGTTGGCTGTGCATGATGGCTTCGATGGCTTGGCCCATGGAATTGTAATCTAATTGCATGCAAAAAATAATAATTAAATAAATAAGCCAGACCAGGGACCGTTTACTGTTTAAGCATTTAAACAGCTGTTTACCATAACTGTGCACAGCCATGACATACGATAGAGCACATGCTCTGTGACTCCACAGATTGAGCCCATTGGCTGGTCTGGAGTGGCAGGATGGACTGGAAAGGGGGGCTCCTTCCTGGGCACAAAGAGGTGAGAGGTGACAAGTGCAGTAATGAGAGTGCGTGTTACAAGTCTTACATCTCCATAACTTTTATCTTAGGGAGATATAATCTGTTATCATGTGGCTTTCTTCTGTTCTGAAGATCCCTGCCTCAGGAGTTCATGGAGAAGATCAGTCTGAGCATCACTAAGTTCAACATTCATGCTGTGATCATTATCGGAGGCTTTGAGGTGAGCAGCATTAGACTGTGATAATGCCACAGGTAGATCGGTATTCACACCATAACCTACATATTTTAGGTTTGAGCAGGGATAAAGAGTAAATGCAGGTATTATTATTATTATTATTATTCATTAAGTAGTTTTATTTAAAAGGGACCATGTACAGTATTAGCATAAACGTTGCCATTCAATACATTGTATCACAGTAAGCTTAAGTTGATTTCTTTTATAATTTAAAAATATTAATACACAAAACAGTACATTTAGGAAAACAAACAAACAATGTATTTGATGCAGCATTTCACATCTCTTTAACACAGTAATAACGTATTTAACATGTGTTTACATTTGCACCCATGAGGGAGTGTCCAATTCCCACTTGGAGAATGACAAAACACAAAGTCCAAAGCTAGAACCAGCTGTGCCATAGGTCAGCTACCCTCTCTATTTTTAACTTTCACAGTTAAAAATAGAACCCAGACCTCTTACAGTGTAGGTTGCCTTCAGACTGCAGCATGTAGTAGGCTCTGGCCTACACAGAAAATCAGGAAAATGTGACAGCTGAGCTTGTAGTGTAGAGCATCTGTGCACTAGAGTGGAAGCACAACCCAGTACATGCACCTCCAATTAACCCAAAACAAGCACAGAAACAGGTTTACAGCAATTGCAAAACATACACACACACGCACGCACACACACACAAAAAACCAACCCTCGGTCAGTGCCAGTTACCCACAACAAATGTGGAGGTGAGTTTCTGTGTGGATGAAACCAGTCTACTCTGTTTCCGTATCTTCCTGCCACATTGAGAGCACATAAACAAGAACGACAGACACTCATTCTTTTACTGTTTTCTCCTCATAGGCATTTTTGGGAGGTCTGCAGTTGGTGCAAGCTAGAGAGAAATATGAGGAGCTGTGTATCCCACTCGTTGTTGTTCCCGCTACTGTGTCCAACAATGTTCCTGGATCCGACTTCAGCATTGGTGCTGACACTGCCCTCAACACCATAACTATGGTAAAGCTCTTATTTGGCACACTCTTAAGCACAACAAAACAACAAAGCATCAAAGTCCTATGCAGCACATTGTTCTCTTCTCATGTGTCTGCATTTGTAGACGTGCGACAGGATCAAGCAATCTGCTGCTGGAACCAAGAGAAGAGTATTCATTATAGAGACTATGGGAGGATACTGCGGCTATCTGGCAACCACGGCTGGTTTAGCAGGTGGAGCTGATGCAGCCTACATTTATGAAGACCCTTTCAACATTCATGACTTAGAGGTTTGTCTGTCTCGTTATGAGAATCACTGATGGATATGTGGATATTTTTAAACACAGGTTTCTTATTCTTGACTTCAAAAAAAAAAATTAATTTGTAGCTAAATGTGGAACATCTGGTGGAGAAGATGAAGACTACAGTGAAGAGAGGACTCATTCTGAGGTTTGAGGGAATTATCAACATTATTACATTTATAGGGTTCACCACTGGAGGTCATATCTTATCTGTTATTCTACTTTTGTTTTAGAAATGAGAAGTGCAATGCAAACTACACCACTGACTTTATCTTCAACCTGTACTCAGAGGAGGGTAAGGGCGTGTTTGACTGCAGGAAGAACGTCCTTGGGCATATGCAGCAGGTGAACTGCTTAATGAAGATCTTCTTGTTTTTTTGTTTCCAAGATCATTATTTGACACCCAGTTCAATATTATGCATTAAAGGAAACCTGTATGTTATCAGGGTGGAACCCCTAGTCCTTTTGACAGGAATTTTGGCACAAAGATGGGGATGAAGTCTGTCCTGTGGTTGACTGACAAGCTGAAGGAATGCTACAGACATGGTGAGATTTTAGTATACCTCAGAAAGCAAAATGTTGTATTGACTTGCTGACCATCGATGTTCCCTGTGCTAATGCCACTTGTGCTGTTTAAACCTTAAACCTCAAGGTCGCATCTTCGCCAACTCTCAGGATTCAGCCTGCGTGTTGGGCATGAGGAAGAGAGCTTTGGTTTTTCAGCCTCTGGCAGAACTGTCAGAACAGACTGACTTTGAGTGAGACCGCATTTCTATTCTTTTCTGCTATCTAGTGCGCTGAAATAACTAAATGCAACTTCAGAAAGAATGTTTTACATATTTACTCAATAATTTGATCTCTTGATTTCATTGATTTCCCTCTGCAGTCATCGTATTCCAAAGACTCAGTGGTGGCTAAAGCTGAGGCCCATCTTGAAAATCCTGGCCAAGTACAAGGTCAGCCTGGACATCTCTGAAAAGACTGCAATGGAGCATGTCATCAAGAAGAGGGGCTTAGTTAATCAGTAGTTCAGCTGTAGGCTTATTTATAAGGCATGGGCACATGACCTGACTGTCTTCTTTGAAAGCACTTTGTAAACCATGTTTAAGGAGAGTGCAATATAAATAAAGCTATTAATTAAAAAAAAATTGTCTCACAGTGGACTCCTTCACCAAATCCCAAGGTGATCACTTTCCTTCATTGCTTATCTCACTGCTGCTGCTGCTGTGCAAAAAAGGTTTTTGTCTATTTTATGCACCCAAATATAATGCCTGTCACTTTATTTCAATCTAAAGTTTATATAAAATACAGCTTTTCAGTTATCTGTAACTGTTTCCCTTTATATGAGAGCTGTCCAATATTACATCAGATTTCTTCTACTCTTTTAACCACATTTTAGACTCAAAATGTGCTCTGAAATACCATTGTCACTGTGCATTGTTATTAATTAATAATTAATTATTATTAATAATTATGATAATTAAGTACAACATGGCACTAATACCTTTAACATATAAATGAAATAATGAGCTATCTTTGATTTATATGGGCTGAAAATAGATTGTGATTGACTGTTTCATTTGAAACATGTAAATATAAATAAAAGAGCAACAGAAAACAAAGTAAAAATCAAAACAAAATTAAGTCACCATGAATAACTCCATATGCCACACAATTTAAATGTCTAGTAAGGAGTAGGATGAAATACTATTTACACCCCCATGGCGTTATTTAATAGTTTACAAACATGTGTTCCTCAATTTAATATATAATACGACAATGGACATGTATAATTATTTACAAGCATAAAGTTTAATTACTGCTTGTAATATTTTTCTTAATTTAAGATTTTGACAATGAGTTCTCAGTGTGATTTCTGCATTTTTCCGGCTAATGTACGATTTATATGCAGTGAGACTCAATAAAACTACGGTACCCATAATTCATTCTGTTTCCGGCTAAAACGGATGTCTTGTCGGATTGGTCTTCAACGATCTTTTAAAAACAGTGAGCGGGGGAGTAAATTCTGTGAGAGGAAAGCGGCGGACATTGATAGTAATTTTTTTAACGTACACTATTAAAAACAACATTACGCTATTGTGGAAATGTTGCTTATTGCGGGCAGCTAAAAACCTGTTTATCTACCGTACGCACAAAAAACATTTTTAAAGACGTCGACCTTCAAGTAAGTCGCAGTAACTGTTCTCGGTTAAAAGTCTGTTATAGCGTCATAGTGTATTGACGTTGTTGCTAACGCTAACTAGGCTAGCCACTGTGTTGAAGTTTAAGTTATCTTTTATTTACTCTTGGCTAACGTGTTTTCCACAGCTGTCGTCATGAAGTGTTTAAAGGTGGACGAATACATCAAGCGGACTGCTTCCGTGAGAGAAACGGAACTTTTATTCCACGAACTCGAGGTTGGGACCAGTTTATTAAGAAGAATGCTATTAACTTTAGAATTCACGTTAAATTGCTAGTCTGACGCAAGCTGTTAATGTACCTATATTAATCCATTATTAATTGCCTCTACGTTCTCGATTTGAAAGCTGGATTTATTTATGTATGGTCTTTATTTTGCAGAATTATGTAAAGGGTAAGCCCGGGCTTCAGGGTCGCACACTGTGTGACCGGATCATCAGAGCTTGTAACCATCAACTTGGAGTTGGAGGCCTTGACTTGGAGCACATCGGTCAGTTGGTGAAACTGATGGAGCTTTCTCTTCATGGCTATGACATCTTTGCAGCACTTGTGCCTCAGAGCAACCCCTTATACATGGAAAAGATTGTTTTCCATATTGTCAAAAAGCTAAGCAGCATAGAAGTTCACACTCTGTGCAGCCACATAGCTGGACTACTTTACAGTCGTCTTTCTAAAGCCCAACAGGTATGCGTTGCTTTCTCTACAAGAGTGTCTTGTGAAGTATGTCTGACATTGAGTTGAAAAATTAATAATTTAACAAGATTTGTATTTTCTGTAGGATGAAGAAGACTACTGTGTTCTTGTGAGGAGCTGTTTTTCCGTGCTGTGGAACGGACTATCTGCTGCCAAAGACAAGAAAATCTTAAATCCTCAAGACAGACTGCGCTGCCAGATGCAGGCTTTGAGCTTTCTTTTGCTTTTGGACACTGAAAATGCAACTCCATCTCTGCCTAAAGCTGTCGTATACATTGAAGATATCATCACTGAATTTGAGAGTAGCTGTGGAGTGATGACAAAGGAGGATACCTCCATTCTTCTACAGGAAATGAACACACTTTTTAACACATGTTGGACTGGTGATCAAGACTCTGACAGGGATGGCTCAAAGCAGCGTGCAGCATCACGTTTTTACGTGCTTTCTGAAATGGTGCTGATTATATTGAAGGTGCTGTGTAAGGCTGGCCACCACAGGCTGGCCTCCTCCTTCCTGAGTGAAATTGAGAGAAAGGCCTCAGAGTTTCTTAGCTGTCAGTGTACAGCAGTGGTGCTTGCCAAATGGGGAGTAATGATTCATTCAACAGTGAAAGCAGGTGATGAGGCTCGCCAGGCTTTAACAGAGTGTGCTAGGGCCGTGAGATCAGTCTCTGGTAACCTGGGTGACAGAGAAGGTCATGCATTTCTGGAAGGGTGCAGCTTTGTTGTGTGGGCTGTCGACAGTGGGTATGACAAGGGTTTAAGTGGACCGGTGCTACTGGCTTTGTTTTCTTTTTTTGAGGAACACCAAGAGTGCGTAATGAGGATACTAAACAAGGTTAGCATTGCCTCTGACGAGTCAAAATAGGTTGAAGTTTGGAAAAACTGACTTTTTCCTGATTATAAGTGCTTTTTTTATTATTATTATTATTACATTTATTTTTTCAGAACTTGTCATGCCAGACCGAGTGCAGCAGACTACAGAAGTCACTTTGCTTCAGTATTTACAAAGGCTTTGAGTTTGCCTACGAGAGCATGCTTGCATCTGAGGTAAGTAGGGATGGGTAGAGTGACAACATAACATTGTTTTGATTATGTTTTTCAAGGAAAGTAACAAAACTAAGACCCAACTAGATATTTTCTCTTATAATTACATTGTGCTGTTAATAACTTTCTTTTGCTCTTCTTCTTTTACTGTTGTTGTTTTGTTGTTGTTGATTTTGTTTTTTAATTTAGCAAAGAAGAAAGAGGAAAAAAAAATAAATAAATAATGGATTGGATTTATATAGCGCTTTTCAAGGCACCCAAAGCGCTTTACAATGCCATTATTCATTCACTCTCACATTCACACACTGGTGGAGGCAGCTACAGTTGTAGCCACAGCTGCCCTGGGGCAGACTGACAGAAGCGAGGCTGCCATATCGCGCCATCGGCCCCTCTGGCCAACACCAGTAGGCAGTAAGGTAAAGTGTCTTGCCCAAGGACACAACGACCGAGACAGAGAGCCCGGGGATCGAACCGGCGACCTTCCGGTTACAGATACGCTTCCCAACCCCCTGAGCCACGGTCGCCCTTTGTCTGCCAATACTTATACCAGTATGCAGTTAGAGCTGTGGGGATTAGAACGACTGCAGGAGGGGCATGGATGACCAGGGAAAAATATAGAATGATTTTTTTTTTTTTTTTTTAATTTTCTCTTAAACTGAACTTGGAAAGTTCTTGCTTTATAGCTTCTTTTTTTTTTTTTTTTAAAGTAAAACATTTTGGTAAACAAATTCAAAAAGAGAAAGCCGCTTGTTAACCACTGTTATAGATAATAGAATTGCTCTGGTTTATTACTGTTTGAGTTGTGCACATACAGTCAAAGGTGTTTCTGTAGATGATGATGGTGTTGGCAAAACTGAAAAATCATATATTTCTGTGTGGTTGTTTTGTTTTTTTTTTTTGTTTTTTGTTTTGTTTTGTTTTGTTTTTTCCCAGTTCTGATTGTACTTGGTTTAACTGTTGGTTGTGATTTGTTGTACGTAGCTGGAGGACAGTGACACACTGGAAAGAGTGCTGCTCTACTGCCAAGCCACAGCTGGACTGATGATGACAGAACTGCATAAACTGTCTAGTGAAAACCTTGTCATCAAAGCAGGTGATTTTCTGTTATTAATGTTGTCAGTTCACTTGAAATGAAATTATATGAAAGGGTTCCTTAAATTATACCATACTTTAGATAGAAGGATTTTTCCTGACGGGCATAAATGAAACGTCAGGTAACAAAACTGCTTTTAAAGAATGTAATTACATGAAAGTTTTGTTGACTTTCTTTTGTCTCTAGCTCAAATAAGAAATACCATGAGGTAAATAGTTCAGTTTATTTGGTCAGGGTTTTTGTGCCTTTTTTTTATTTGTCATTTTGTGTTCATGTGTCTTCTAGTAATTGCTGTGAGCAACTTGGCTTGTGGGTTGTACAACAGACGTCTCTATGACAAAGCCTTTATCCTAGTTGAAATCCTCTGCAGGGATCTGTGCAAAAATTGCCCTGCCTCTCTCTCTGTGGATAGGGTAAGTGTTCTTTAATGATTGTGTAATCTTATATCTCTGGTCATATTTTGTAGTGAGGCACAGCTAGGGGAAAATTTGGGGGTTTATGACTAACATTAGTATGCAGACTGCAGCAGTTGGTTTACGAATGAAACCAACGTAATGTATGGGAAATTTATTATATTTGCTAAATATTTGCAGTACTTTCTTTAAAATGTCTGTTTCTACGGTTTGTGATCAGTTGAGCCGGCCCTTCATGCTGGCTGTGCAAACTTCACGGCGGACTGGGCAGTATGATCGAGCTCTGGACTGGGTGATCCTGTGGCTGAAGGCTTTGGGGGACAAAATCACTGCTCACATGACTGAACCTGTATCGCTGTGGGTGAAAACAAAGACTGATGCAGCGTGTAATTCTGAAGAAGACATTAGGCTCAGGTACAAACAAGGACTAATGAAGTGACTTTTATTGTATGCTTGTCTTAGATTTGTCTTTTCTAACAATATTAAATGAGTAGAATATTGATTTAACAAAAGATAAATGCTTGTTTTGTGTTGGCCATTTCTTGAGCAGGACGTTGCGTGACGGTTTTGGTCCTGATGTACCTGATGAGAATGTAATGTTGCGCCTTTTGGAGGAAGAGCTTAGTGCTTACAAGGAGATGCCAGGAGATACAGCCCAGGAACGGTACAACACTCTGTGTGATCTGTTGGATATCTGTCACGAGGAGAGTTCCCATATACATCTGCGGGCTGTTTACCTCTGTGAAATGGCCAAAGTTGTGTGCTTCCAGGATTTCAGTGAACAGACTGACTGGTAAGAACTTTTTTTTTTGCACCAGTTCTAATGAACTCTGGTCCTTGAGAGACAAAACACATTCTTTAGTGTACCACCAAACTGTGTACTTGGGTTATCACCATCTATGGAAAGTAAATGTTTTCTCTGTGCTCATTATGTTATATTATTTGTGTACACAGCTCAGCAGTGGATTTTATTCACGAAGCTCTACGACTTCTTGATGAAGAACCAGAGACTCCAGAGAATGCAGACAAACTGAAGGATGACAAAGCCCATGCTTTGCTATGGCTTTACATCTGCACTCTGGAGAAGAACCTTCAGGAGGTGAGCGCTGTGTCATCAATCATCTGCTTGTTTTTGTGGATTGCTGTTGTTTGTTTGCACAAAGGTGTGAGAAGGAGTAAAACTGAAAGTGTAAAGTCCGGTTTGCATAGTGGAAGCCATGAGAGGTTATTTAGAGGTCCCTATTCAAATGAATGGGAAGAGAGACATATATTTTAATTTTAAGGGAACTGTGTATGGAATCAGCAGTTGAGTCCAGTAAAGACCAGACATCAAAGTCTGATGACTTTGTCCCGAAATACTTTTTAAAAGCTTTATACTCTGCATGTGCACGTGCACAGTTTCATGATATGTTTCACGAACATAAGTGGCTAAGCTGTTTCCCAGTTCAGCAGTCGATTGGCTCTTTAGAGAAGGACAGCAGCCATATTAGCTTGCCTCCTCGTTTTATATAATGTTTCTGGTGTTAGTTTGATACTTCTTATTTGTTTGTGTTTGGATTAATTGTTGCTTGTTTTTTTTTTTTTTTCTTTCTTTTTTTAACCAGGCCATTGATAGTGACAGAAAAAGGAAAGAGCTGCGTGAGCAGACACAGTGTGTGACCAGTTCCATAGGAAACAATGATTTTGATTATGAAGACAAGCAGAAAACACAGGACAGTATTCCGGTTTATGAAGGGCTGCATTTCAACCTGACTGCAGAGCACAGTAAGAAATTTTTTTTCCCCCCGTCAGTCAAATCTAAACTGATTGTTTGTTACTGGATATGTTTGTGTGATATTTACAGTCCTCCTTGTTTTTTTTGTCTTCAGAGTTGTGTCAGCCGTTGGAAAGCGCTTTGGATATTTGGACCACTATTTTTCAGAGTGAAACCCTGCCTTCTGTCAGAGAGCCAAAAGAGACGCGTCGTTCCATTGGTGTGACTGCATCACTGTTCAGACTCATGGGAAAGGTAACAGCACAGGATGTGTAAAATGTTTTCTTTATGCTCCGTTTTGCTAATATCAGTCATTCTAGAAGCACATTTTGCCACTTGGTAACCAATGAAAAATTAATTGGTTGAACATGTTTTTGGTTTTTTTTTTTTTTTTTTGGAAGCTGCACTGTAATGGTATGTTTGCTGTGTTGCAAGAATATTCACTGACCATGTTTTTGTTTCCAGCAAGTTATCTAAACACCAATTCCATCCACTTAAAAAAAGAAAAAAGGAAGAAAAAAAAAGAAGAAGGCATGATTGAATCCTTTTGTGTGTTAAATAATAATTATGTTAAATAGTTATGATATCAAACTTTACCAGAATAAGTGTATGGCCAGAGAGATTTCTTGTAACTGTTTTGTTTTCTGTTGTTTAGCCTCTCCAGGCTTTGAAGGCTCTCCAGATTTTGACGGACTTCTCAAGGAAACTGGCTGATAACGAGTCCTGTGCCAGCTCGCTCATTCATTCAGCCAGTATTCTTCTTGATTTGGGCTCCACAGAACTGGCGCAGGTAATGCATGCCGTTTAGTAACCTTTCTTACTTTATATGCTTTTGTTTAATAAGAGGCAATATCCAAATGCGCCATATTGTTTTTAGACACAGCTAGACCAAGTGGAATCAGTTCTCCCAAGTAACACAGCAGAGGGATCTTCATCCTTGTCCTTACTGGCAATCCTGGTGAAAGCTCAGTGCCATTACAACAATGGGCAGGTATGTAGCATTCTTCACATTAATCCACTGATTTTGATTTTCCTAAAACATATTATTCTTGCAAGTTATCATTGTTGGCGGGATTTTGTCTTTTAATTGCCCTTCTTGCGTTTGCTCCCATTTCAGATTGACTGTGGACTTCGCTGCCTTATTGAAGTGCTGAAGGAACTAAAGCAGCAGCAGAAACAGTCAAAAAGCTGGTACTTGCTGCGTGCACGGACTCTGCAAACATGCGCTTCTTTTTTGAGCATAGATGCAGCTCTGCTTCCCCAAGTTCAGAAAAATCTTATAATGGAACAAGGTTAGAAGCACTTGCAACTCTTTCTTGAGCCAGATGGCCTTGTGTGTTTTTAATTTTGCATTGTTAGAATATGGCGAAGAAGTTTTCACCTATAGTATGTATGTATGCATGTGTATGTATCTCTTAGGTATAAGTACTTCAGATGGTGCCCTGTACGAGAGCCTAAAGCTTCTTTGCAGCCTTCTGGTTACTTTGGTAGGAAAGGGCCTCTATGGGACTACCACCAGCAGCAACAGTAGCACAAACGTGGTTTTCATCAACCAGGGTATGTTTGTCCCTCATTCTGAAAGTCATTGGTGCTTGTTTTGCCTCTTGTAACTGTCTTCCTATTCCCTTCTTATCCCCTATGAGCAGGAGATAACCTGGCACTTAAGTGGCAGCTGCTTGCAGAACTGCTAAACTGTTCTAAGAAGATGGTGTCTGTGAGGAGCGACTGCGGGGCCATTAATGACGCCAGACTACAGTGTCTAGAAGCCTTGAAACTGGCCATAAAACTTCAAACACTCAGCCAGTATGTACATGTACATCTTAGTGAGTTAAAATGCAGTTTTTATGAGATATTTGTCTATGCTTTCTACATTGGTGATGTTAATGTATTGAAGTGACATTTTTATTGTGGCTTGTTTTGGGGTTTTTTTACACTGAGCACAGTAAATTATGAATTCCTGTTAACAGTGTTTTATTTTGTTGTTTGTTTTGTAGATGTTCCGAGTTGCTGGTGATGAAAGCAGAGTTGGAGCTGATGCAGGGAGAAAAAGATGAAAGTAGAACTGATTTGGACATCGTCAGAAACCTTCTGGAGCGCTCCACAGGTCTGTAAATGTATAGCTCCAACACATGGGGCCAGATGTTAGTTTAATAGTGTTGACTTCCAATAAAAGGTAATGATATGATCACAACTGAAATGTTGCTTTTCATGTTATTGAGTCACAATAGACAATGAGACTGGACTTACCAGAGGCCACGTGAAATTATAAAATATGTTGCAAGGTTGTTGTTTTGTAACTTTTTTTTTTTCTTTTGTTTTCCCAAAGACTTTTCTGATCAGGTGCAGAGGGCTGAAGTGAAAATCAAGCCAAGGAAAGGTCGTCCTGTCCAGAGACCTCAGTCTCCTCTTCCAACCATAGAGGATGATCTCAAGGACATCTTGAGCACCAGGTGGACCTCCAAAGAGCCTATAGTGAAGGATCTGTCCGGCTCTCCACCTCTCAAAGCCCTGCCTCACCGCTGGCTGTCGTCACTGACCCATGAACCTGAATGTCAGTGCCCTTGCTGCTCTGAACCCTGTCTAGGTCGTGCCACTGCTCGCTGGGCAGCTGCACAAGCTGATCTGCTTCTTCAGCTGGATCCGAATGACACCAGTGTCAGCTCCAAACTTCAATGGGCAACATTATCCCGCTCTAAGACTGTTACTGCCAAACTTGGAGTAAAATTGGCTAAACTCTTCCCTCTGTACAATACTGGCAAGCATATTTCTAAACCCTCCCTAATGCAGGATATAGTTGGCCGTGTTTATCTGCACATGGCTTTGTCTGGGGTAGATCCGAGCCTTACCAAGGTCTGTGCTATATGGAAAATACTGGAAGCTGGGTTAGCTTTTGTTGAGTCTACACCTTCTCCAATGCTAAGGCCTGTGAGAGCAGGCCTAATGACAGCCAAAGCCATTGCATCCCTGATAAGCTTGGCTGCCAAAAACGAATGCACTCCTGAGGAGCTCTTCTCAAAAGCTTGGACTTGGAATATGCCGAAAGAGGGCAAAGACCTGAAATCAGAACAGAAAAATGATCCTCCTGCATCTGTACTGAAAAAATCTAAAGACGTCATTAAAAACTCAGTTACTGCTGATCCAAAAAAGGAGGCAAAGAAGACCAGGTCTGTCAAACCTAAGATTCAAGTCACAAGCTCCTCAACCAAAGAAAAGAGTCAGGTTCCTATCACACCAGTAACTGTAAAGTCTTATCCTTTTGTTAAAGAGCTCAGCTCTTATGACTTCAACACAGCGGTACCTACTTTGGCCCTTACTCCTGTACAGATGGTAAGATGCCCTGCTTCAGTGCAGAAACCATCAAGGACTGCTCCTAAGCTACAGTTTCATGTGTATGAAGAGTTGTCTCCAGTTCAAGGCAAAGCTCAGCCTGTGCCTGCTGCTCCTAAACGAACAAAGAAATCCCGTTTCAAGGTAAGCATCTAATGATGTGAGATTTTATTATTTCATGATGTGCACTCCAATTTTATGCAAAAATAAGAAAAATGTCTTTAAATTTTAATTATAGGTGGAATTTAGTGATGAAAGCGACTCAGAGGCTAATGCGCAGGCAGAGCCCAAAGTAAAAGCTGAAGCCTCTAAGACACGAACAACTGCTAGGAGAGCTGGCCACAATACCAAAACAACCCCAGATGCACCTGCAGAGAAGGTTCCCCCCAAGAGGCAGGTTAGAGGAAAAAAAAGCACCGTGGTCCCTCGTGCTGCTTCTTCTGAGGACGAGACATTGGTCTGTCGGCCTGGTTCAACAAGAAGAACCAGAAAACAAGTTTCCGCAGCTGCTGTGGAGGAACCAGACACAATGAGGACCATTGAGGAGGAAACTCCAGAAATTCTGGACATGAGCATTGAACAACTTAGGACATCAGATGCTGAGGACAATTCAGCTGCAAGTAAAGATAACAGTATGTATTTTGTGCACATTTTGGAACATCTACATGTCAGTCATTCACATGTATTGCTGTTTTGTTTTTAAATTACATCAGTGAATTCAGATTACAGAGAAGTTTCTCCCTAACTCCCTTGTCAGTAAAGTGCGTAGTTGTAGTTTTCACAACATTTACTTGAGGAACAAATATCCGCAAGCAAATACAAATATCGATAATTCAATTCAATTCAATTTTATTTATATAGCGCCAAATCACAACAAAAGTCACCTCAAGGCGCTTCATAGATACAGAGAAAAACCCAACAATCATATGACCCCCTATGAGCAAGCACTTTGGCGACAGTGGGAAGGAAAAACTCCCTTTTAACAGGAAGAAACCTCCGGCAGAACCAGGCTCAGGGAGGGGCGGCCATCTGCTGCGACCGGTTGGGGTGAGAGAAGGATAGTGGTCACTATAGTCTCTAACAGAATATCTTGACTGTTTCTCCAGACGTGGATTTTGAGGTGCTGCGGAGGGATATGTGCGGTAATCTGGAGAGAGATGAGCTGTTGGTTCTCAGAAGCAGAGGTCATCTGAGAGAGAATGCACAAATCCACCTCTCTCATGCAGACAGCAGGCCAGGTGAGCCAATATCAGATGATGCAGTATTAATAATGGACTGGATTTTATACTTGTATCTTATGATTGTTTTCCTTTTGCTGGCACCCAATGTAAAATGAGTTCAAGTACTATAAAGGAAGGGTTGCTTTATAAAGTAAAACAAGGGCTATGATACCACGATAGGGCTGCTCAATTAATCGAATTTTAATCACGATTACGATCTGGGCTTTCAACGATCATTAAAAATGACTGAGCCGCGACACCTTAAAGGCCGGTCCGTGAAAATATTGTCGGGCATAAACCGGTCCGTGGCGCAAAAAAGGTTGGAGACCGCTGATTAAGAGGACCCGAGGGAAGCTCTGAAAGCTAAGCAGAAGTTATTTGGAGAGTGACTGCCGTTGGTTGAAAAGAGAGTTAAAAAAAAAAAAACTTCAGTGGTGTTGCACACTATGTTATATTATTTTTTTAAAGTCATTGTTAACCCTTTAAAGCCGGTCAGAGCAGCACGCTCCGTTTTGCGTAACTATTGTTAAATCCCTGTAGAACCTGAACCGTGTAAGCTAGCGCAATAATTTGTTTTGCATATGAAACCGGAGGAGCTGTACTTACATCTTATGCCATCAGCTTGTCCTCGGTCACGGTTTCGTTCCACATATAGCTTTGCAAAAATTGCATAAAAAGCGCTTGCAGGAACAAAAACATAATATTCCAGAAACACGCTTTGCCGTTCCTATCAGCTGTTCGTAACACTTCCCACAGTGAAATGATGCACATGCTGTTTTCTTTGCAAATTTGCATCATAGGATTTTTTGTTTTTCCTGCAGTATATAAAAATTGCTGTATCTCCAAAATAAAACTATGAAGACACTCAAAATAAATTTCCTGTTGTTGTAAACTATTTTTTGCAACTTTATTGTATTTAAAGTTTTGAGGGATAAGCCTCTTAAATTTCTCCAAGTAGAAATATATGTAAACAAAACAAAAGCGATTTTCAATTTTTTTTGTAGTTTATTGCACTTTTTTGCAATTTATGTAATTACTATGGACTTAATGCATACATATTATTAAAATATGGGCTATAACAGTTGTATTGATGTAGCAACTTGAAATGCTCCCACAAATGGCACTACAGCATGTAAAAAAATAATATAAGCTCTGGTGGACTTGGTTCTATAGTAGGTCTTAAAGGGTTAAATAAATATCGTCAAATAATCGTGATCTTAATTTCAGTGAAAATAATCGTGATTATCATTTTTGCCATAATCGAGCAGCCCTATACCACGACTGTAAACCAGATTTGTATGTTAACACTGTTTTTAAGTTTTAAAATGTAATTATCTGATCCAAAGTGTCAAAAAAGGGCCACAACAATAGAAAAATAAACATGGAAGTAATATATTAGATGTGGAGTCCCTAATGAAGTTTCATCCTTAACATCTTTTTTTCAGACAATCTCACTTTGGAGGATGTTCAGTCATTGCTCCGTTCAGCGTGGTTGACTCTTCAGCACTTCCCCCCTCCCACTCTTTATCCGACCCTGTGTGCTCTTTTGGCCTTGACCACGGGACAGCAAAACTCTATAACCACAGCAATGCTACATAGCCATTCTGTGGGCATCACAAGTCGGCATCGCACAATCAGGCATATAGCCAGTTGTCTCAAGTAAGCACCTGTAATATGAAGTGTCAATTTATGATTTTCCACTCATGACATTCTATTTTCTGACACCCGTCATTTCTATTGTAATAGAAAGCTGAAAAAGGCTTCCAGTGAGCTGGAGGACAAGATGCATACTCTGAGTCTGAATGAGCTCACTCAGACTGTGTGTGAACAGAGGCTGGCTCAGATGGAGAACATCTTTTTATTCCCAACAGCTGACCCCTCGACTTTTCCAGAGACCCACGGCCAAGAGTTTATCCAACAAATCCAGCACCTTCCTTCAGGTAGAATAATACTTTCTTTGATTTCTCTTGCTACCCTGACAGCAGTGAGCGTCTTCTATTTTAGCATCCATAGCCCAACTATGTCAGAATCTTTAGCATTTGAAAGGCTAAGTAAAAGCAGAGTTTGCATTATCAATGTGACCTAAATAACATCATTTGACAGTTTCTCTGTCTATACTTTCTGTTTTAGGAGTGACTGCATGTGTCATGTCTGTAATGGGAGTCAAACCAGGAGAAATGAGCAACAGCATCATGCTGACACGTCTGGAGAAAAGTTCTGCTCCTGTCACAGTTTATATTGACACATCTAAACAAAAGGTGAAGGTTTTCAGCAGACTGTTGATCTATTTTCTTCCTTCAAAGCAAATACATTTACAATTAATGCAAAATGAAAATGTAAACTAACATAGTTTTTACCTCTCAGCCATAAAAAGACTGATGGGGTATTACCACCCAACTTTGTGAACACGATAACATGAACAAGGAGACGTAAGATTTTTATACCATAAGTGTATCTATTAAAAATCTCAGACAACTTTGTCTCGTCAACGTCAGAGGTCAAGTTTTCTGAAAGTCTTGTGAATGCAATAGCTTAAGAAAGAAGTCACCTAGGATTTTCAAATTCATAGCACAGGTGCATCTACTAGGGAGCTTAAATCTAGAAACAATCAAGTAAGGGAATTTTATTACTGTCATAATCTGACGCCTGAATTTAAATACTTTGTTTGGTTCTGTGACTTCATGCCTCAGTCGTGACACTCAACAGCAGCAGCCCCAGTGCTTTGTCCAGCTTTGTTTATAAGACCTTTAAATCATATTTTTAACAGACAATGACTAACTTTGACTTTCTGTTGTGCAGCATCCCATTAGCCAGTTAGTCCAGGAGATGGATAGTATTCTGGTCGAGCAGAAGGTTGTGAGCTGTGTGTCTGAGAAAGCCAAGTGGTGGGAGGGCCGCAGGACTCTCGACTCTCGAGTTGAGGTCAGTATTACAGATAAATGACGTTGCTGGACTTCATAGTGCCTGCATTATTCACCTACTTTGATTTTGTTAAACAGTCATTTAGACCAAAAAGTGTCATAGAAACAAAATTTCTATGAGCAATATGAATTGCTGTTTTAGAGCGTTCTTTTAAAGTGAAAACATTTTGCTATCTCACCTTCAGCAACTCTTGAAGGACATGGAGAAGTTGCTTGGATGCTGGAGAACCTTCCTTCTACCCCTTTCACTGGATGCTGAGCTTTCCAAACAGACCCAACACCTTTACAAGGCATTATCTGCAAGGGGGGTGCCAGTGCAAGAAGAGATGTTGAAGGTGGTGTTTTTTTGTTTGTTTTTGTTTCATTTCCATGGATCTTTAACACCAGGTTAATCGATTATTCTGACCACTAATGCCTCTGACTTGTCTTAGGTTCTGCTTTCTGCATCTCCTGTGCTATCTGAAGACGATTTGAAAAGATTCACTCTAGGAGTTTCTCCACAGTGGGACACTGAGTGTGATCAGCTTCTTCACACTGCTGTGTCCCAGCTCTTACAGAGGGATGAGCCCCGAAATCATGTGGTTCTAATCCTTGACAAGGTTGGTTTCATCATCTCTGTGAAATACTGAATTCACTTTTATAGCTAATGCAGGCATGTGTGTCACTACAAGTTGAAAAGCATCACTGCATTGTATCACTTGTGAGAAGACAAAGTATTTGCTGCTTATCAGCTTTTGTGCTTTTTGCTGCAGTACCTTCAGAAGTTGCCATGGGAGAGCATTCCTGTCTTAAAGTCTAGCTCTGTAAGTCGGATGCCTTCTCTGCACTCGCTGCTTGGACTGAGCATTCAAAAAGAGGTATGATTAAGCTCTATAACTGTCAGGTAGGACTCATACATGTATGTTAAGGCGTTTAACATTCACACCTCTCATTAACTGCAATGCTAATAAAGACATTCCCATGCTGTCAAGGATTAATGCAAAGTGTCTGTATTGCTAATGAAATAGTTGATTTCAATAGTCGCAATGTTATCATTATTTCAATCATTCTTTTAGACTGACTCCGAGTCTATTTTGAGGCGTGGTGTGGATGCAAAGAAAGTGTTTTATGTGCTCGATCCTGATGACAATTTAGGAAACTCCCAGGAGCGTTTCAAAGACTGGTTTTGCAGGTGAGACTGAAACATATCAGTAATTGAGCACAAGTCCATGCATAAATGTTTTTCATCAGTTCAGTTTTCTATTCTCATTAAAGCAAACCGGACTGGGAAGGAGTGTGTGGAGTTGCACCTGCCTTGGGCCGACTAGAAGAAGCTGTTTCTACAAAAGACGTCTACATGTGAGTTTCAGTTTTTCAAGTAAAAATTAACTACTGATTCAAACCCCTTTGTTTGAACATTTTTCTCTCTTCAAGATTCACTTTAAAATTCTTTAAAAAGAAAAAAAAAAAAAGGGGTCTCCCTTAAAAACACATTAAAACCAATAATGTCAACCTGAATGAACTACATATATATACATACTTGTAAAAATTAATTCTGTAAGCAGACCACTAAGCACTGTGACGGACTCCAAGGCACTTCATCACTTGGGTAATACTCTCATCTTGGCAGCATCATGCTATTGGTGTACCTGTCAGGGCTTAAAGGAAAGAGGTTGGGGTGAAAGTTTTTCTATTAGTAAAAATAATTCAGCCACGGTCTTGTTGGAGTAGCTTGAGGACAAGTCTGGTTTTACCATCGTTGTTGCTAACGACAACCCGTAAAAACAGGCGCTTGTCCGTCTGTAGTGTGGTTATATTAAATATAAGAGAAAGAGAGAACTTTAAGAAATTAATATAGCCACTACAGTGACCATCAGAACGATGAAAAAAATATTGTTTTATTTTGCGACACCATGAAACAAACGATAGCGTAAAATGAAACGATAGACGTTTTTATATCGTCATCCGATATATATCATTATATCGAACAGCCCTATGTAGAGATGTGTACAAAAAGACCCAAAGCTTAATGTGCTACTTTGAGGGCCTTCTGGAGATAAGTAAGGGGCAGTGTGCAGAAAGTGAAGGTGTCTGGATGGTGACCCTGAGCTTTACTGTAGATGGTTCACACTGGGACTGATTTCTTAATCAAAAATAAAACTTTCTCTTTGTCAAACATATAATAGTCATTCTATTTTACATAATTAGGGCTTGTTTTTCGTAACATTCAGTTCTGTCAACAGATTTCCATCCATCTTTTTTTACCTTGTATTTCTATTTTATTTTATTTTATTTTATTTTTTTCTTTCTGTTCGTTTTGCGAGTTTCACTTTTTTTAATCTATCTCTCCATGATTTTAGTTATGTGGGCCATGGAGCAGGAGCCCGATTCCTGGACAGCCAGGCTGTTCTCAAACGGCCGCTGAGGGCAGCATCTCTGCTGTTTGGCTGCAGCAGCGGAGCCCTGGCTGTCCGGGGGCAGCAGGAAGGAAATGGCATTGTGCTAAATTACATCATAGCAGGCTGGTAAGATATTTTTGCATTTTCATTCATGTGCAGCTGAATGAAAACTGGATAATGTGATCATATGAAATGCACAGCATTTCCTTTTGATGGCTGAAGCAAGTTATAATAGCTGATGTGAAACCTTTTCATTGTATGCATTTATTTTTAACTTGTGCACTACAAAGTACTTATGATTACAACCTAAAAACAAAAATTTAAATTAAGAAAAATAAACATAAATAATATATTTTTTTAATACTGCTGTTGCAGATTTAATTGCAATTTTTTTGAAACAAACTGTTGTTAACAGAAGGAATATTTGGGAATCTTATGTACAGGGTGGGCCATTTATATGGATACACCGTAATAAAACGGGAATGGTTGGTGACATTAAAGTCCTGTTTGTGGCACATTAGTATATGTGAGGGGGCAAACTCCTCAAGATGGGTGGTGACCATGGTGGCCATTTAGAAGTCGGCCATCTTGGATACAACTTTTGTTTTTTCAATAGGAAGAGGGCCATGTGACACATCAAACTTATTGGTAATGTCACAAGAAAAACAATGGTGTGCTTGGTTTCAACTTAACTTTATTCTTTCATGAGTTATTTACAAGTTTATGACCACTTATAAAATGTGTTCAATGTGCTGCCCATTGTGAATGTGAATATAAACAATAGGTTGTTTTGTTTTTTTTTATATACAGTAATTACATAAACAAACACAGTTGTGTCTGAGAGTCAAATTGAGTCACTTATATCCAGTGAACTGTTCAAGTTTGTCAGAAAACTGCATACTGACTTTATTTAAGGGATAATTTTAAGGCAATACAAGGCTTATTTTGTAAACTGACAGAAATCATTTTAATAAAGAACAGTGGTCCCTAAATCTAAAAAATAGAATCTAATGGATGTACATTTGTTTTTATAAATACAGGTAAAATATCTTGTTTCAATCAAAATCTATTTTGACTGCAGTTCCTTCTCAGCTGCTTGCTTTGGCTTCACATAACAAGTTAATCCATTTATACTTCTCCCACTCTTCACACACTGATAGCAACACCGCAGGAGAAATGCCAGCACAGGCATCCGGTATCCGTAGTTTCAGGTGCTGTACATCTCGTATCTTCACACTATAGACAATTGCCTTCAGATGACCCCAAAGATAAAAGTCTAAGGGGGTCAGATCGGGAGACCTTGGGGGCCATTCAACTGGCCCACGATGACCAATCCACTTTCCAGGAAACTGCTCATCTAGGAATGCTCGGACCTGGCACCCATAATGTGGTGGTGCACCATCTTCTGGAAAAACTCAGGGAACCTGCCAGCTTCAGTGCATAAAGAGGGAAACACATTATCATGTAGCAATTTCAAATATCCAGTGGCCTTGAGGTTTCCATGGATGAAGAATGGACCCACTATCGTTGTACCCCATATACCACAGCAAACCATCACTTTTGTTGTTCCAACAGTCTTGGAGGGATCCATCCAATGTGGGTTAGTGTCAGACCAATAGCGGTGGTTTTGTTTAACTTCACCATTCACGTTAAAGTTTGCCTCATCACTGAACAAAATCTTCTGCGTGAACTGAGGGTCCTGTTCCAATTTTTGTTTTGCCCATTCTGCAAATTCTGTGTGCCAATCTGGGTCATCCTCGGTGAGATGCTGCAGCAGCTGGAGTTTGTAAGGGTGCCATTTGTGAGTAGCTAATATCCACCGAAGGGATGTTCGACTAATACCACTCTCCAGTGACATGAAAGTTAGCGAGCAGTTTGCTGACTGTAGCATGGGAGATGGGTGGTCTCGTAGGGCGTCTTGCATTGAAATCTGCTGCAATGACCCGGTTACTGCGTTCACCAGATATCAACACAATTTCGATCCGCTCCTCACGTGTTAACCTCTTCGACATGTCAATGGCTGTGAACAAAGAGAAACTTGTAAATAACTCATGAAAGAATAAAGTTACGTTGAAACCAAGCACACCATTGTTTTTTCTTGTGACATTACCAATAAGTTTGATGTGTCACATGGCCCTCTTCCTATTGGGGAAAAATTCAAAAGTTGTATCCAAGATGGCCGACTTCTAAATGGCCACCATGGTCACCACCCATCTTGAGGAGTTTGCCCCCTCACATATACTAATGTGCCACAAACAGGACTTTAATATCACCAACCGTTCCCATTTTATTACGCTGTATCCATATAAATGGCCCACCCTGTAGAGCAGGGGTGTCAAACTCAAATACACAGTGGGCCAAAATTCAAACTGGAACAAAGTCGCGGGCTAACGTTAATATTTATTGAAATATATTTATTCCTCCAGATATAAGAATGAATCTTTTCTTATGGACTCAAACACGTTTGCTGAAAAACTGAATATGGAACAAGCAAAGCTTTATACTAAACAATATATATATTAGCTGTATAATACCAGTAGGCCAGCTCTGATAGTAATTTGGTATGGCTTCGCGGGCCAAATGTAAGTAGGCTGCGGGCCAAATTTGGCCCGCGGGCCAGAGTTCGACACCTATGCTGTAGAGTATCTAGTTTGTAACATGTCTTATGGTCATCATCCTTTTGATTTTTTTTTTTTTTTTTTTTTGTTTGCTTGTTTTAGCCCATTCATCTTGGGAAATCTCTGGGATGTCACAGATCGGGATATTGATCGCTTCACCAAGGCCTTGTTAGAGTCGTGGTTTTCTGCTGGCTCCGGGGCACCACTCCTCGACTTCATGGGGTCGTCTCGGCAGGCCACTCACTTGAAATATCTGATAGGCTCTGCGCCCGTGGTATACGGGCTGCCAGTGCACTTATCATAGGGAGCCACTGAGGGTTTTTTTTTTGTTGTGTTTTTTTTTTTTTTTTTTTTTTTTTTTTTTTTTTAAATGCATTTTGAGTATAACATTATAAAAAAAATGTTATATAACCATTGTTTTGATTATCTTTTTTTGTGTGTGTCAATATGTTTTAAATAACTTAGGATTTTATTTTATTTTTTTAATTCATCATTAATGTATAGAATGAACTCCTTTTTAAAATATAATAAATGTTTTTTTCACCCACAATCTGTTGGTGCCCTGTTAATTATGTAAAGAAATGAAGCCCAGATCTGTCTCCACAATTATCAGATCTCAATCTCTGGGAGTTGGTTGACCAGGAGATTGGTATGATGGATGTGCAGCAGACAAATCTGCAGCAACTCTGTGATTCGTTCATATTTAAATGGAATAACATTTCTGAGGAATGTTTCCAGCACCTTGTTGAATCTATGCCACGAAGAATGAAGGCAGTTCTGAAGGAAAAAGAGGGTCCAACCCAGTACTAGCAATGTTTATTTAATAAAGTGGCCAATGAGTGTACATTGAACCTGGTGCCTGTGGTACCTGACATATTTACATAAAGCTCTCTACCTTAAACCAATACAAAAAAAGAAGAGTAACGGTATAAAAGTGTTTGACACGAAAAATGTCTTCAGAAAGGAGCCCCCCATAGCCCATCTTCTCGTATCACTGCTGAATGTTTTTCTAGTCACCGTTTTGAACTTTGCACTCATGGGGCATGCATGGTGTTATTTCTTTGGAATAAATTATTTTTTTAACAGCAGTTGGTGGATGTCCACACTTTCTGGGTGCTCTTGCAGTTTTAGTTTTATTTTGTCACAAGCACAAAAAATAAATTTTATATAGGGCCTATATCCAGCAATATTTTTCTTCTTCTTTTGGCCTGAGCAGATTGAAAGCAGATCATCTGCCTGCATCACACTCTATCCCAGGAATCCCCTGTCACACAAACCCTCTGCATACCATCCTTAACTACATCCATGAATATTTTCTGTTGTCTTTCTCTTCTCCTGCTGCTTGGCAGTTCCATCTTCAAGATCCTTTGTCTGATACATCTGCCATCTCCCCTTTTCGCAGGTCTAAACCATCTCAGCTTTACCTCATCAAACTGCTATTCCCTCTGTGTACTCATTACTAAATCCTGATCTCTCCCACTGAAAACTACATCTTCGATTGTCTGTGAAGGTTCTCAGTCAACCAGGTCATCGTAGTCTATGGAGCTTGGGGGGGGAGAAAGCATCTGGAGACATTTCATCTTTTATCCAAGAAGCGTCTTTAGTTCATCTTCGACTGCCACCTGCAATTCGGACTGCTGTGTTTTAGTCATTTCAGCTATCTCCAAACTATACATCATAGCATGTCTCACTACCACCTTGTAAACCTTCCCTTTCACACTCGCTGATATCCTTCTGTCACAAATCACCCCGGACACTTGGCTCCACCCTGCCTACACACTCTTCTTCACCTCTCTTGTGCACTGTCCATTGCTTCAGATGGTTGACTGCAGGTATTTAAACTTCTACTTTCACTACCTTTGCACCTCGCTACCTCTCTCATTCACACATATGTATTCTTTCTTTCTTCTATTGACTTTTGTTCCTCTTCTCTCCTGAGTATATCCTCACTTCTTCAGGCTCTTTTCCTTTCTTCCTGCTCTCACTACAGATCGGTGCCATCTGCAAACATCAAAGTCCACAGAAACTCCTCCCTGACCTCATCTGTCAGTGATCACCATTTTAAACAAGAAGGGGCTCAGTTCAGATCCCCAGTGTTATCCCAGCTCAAACTTGAACCCATCTGTCAGCCTCACATACTTCTCCTTGAAGAGGCATAAGGAGCTGGTTCACTTCCTCACTTCTCCGCAGTGGGGCGATGTTTCAGACTAGTGACGGTCCAGCTCCATAACCCGGAAACAGCATCACTAAAGGTCTCTTAGCATCACGCTTCCAACATGGCGGTGAATCTGACAGACCTCTCCCTGCCTCAATTAGAGGGACTGAAAACCCAGCTAGACCAGGTAGTGTGCCTAGTTTATCCGTGTGTGTGTGAGGAATGTGTCCTTATAAAGGGGTCTAATCAGAGCTTTAAGCGTGCTGAGAACGGGCCCGGGTATTCAGCCGGCTAGCACCACTGATGCTAACAGTGCAAACCCATTGTTGTTGATGCTGTCGGCACACCTTATCAAGTCAAGCATAAAACCATTGGTTGGTAACCGTGTGCCACTTGCTTTCTACGCGTTGTGTCTTTTTGCAGGAAGTTGAGTTCTTGACGTCTTCGATAGGTCAGCTCAAAGTTGTCCAGACCAAGTATGTTGAGGCAAAAGATAGCTTGAATGTCCTAAACAAAAACAATAAAGGTGAGTAATAATTTTAACTTCTGACAGCCTACCTCTGGTAGATTGAAAAACATGTTTATCTCAAGACTCAAGAGGCGTGAAACTGACTATATCGGCAATAACTCGTATTATTATATATTAGATGCACCGGTATTCAAATGAAATGCAAGTAGCAGCTACTACCCTGTTTATTTACTTCCCCTTTTAACCAACCAGTTAACTGATAAATGTTATGTAGTGAGAGTGAGGAGCAGGTTGAAGACAGCCTAGAGAGGTTTGAAAGTCAGCACAAGTGTTGAATGAATGCCATGTTGATGTCAGAGTAGAAAGGTCAGACTGCTTTGAGTTGATGGAAGAACAACAGCAACTCAAATAACCACTCTTAATAACTAAGGTCTAAGACATTCATCGGACGTCCTCTATGAAAAATCAACTACACATCCTGGATTATAGTGTACATGACTAAATTTTGTGGCTATTACCCCTTTCGCAGTTTCAACAAAAAAAAAGCAAGAGCAAAACACAGAAGGGCTGAGGCGCTGATCTGAGCTCATATGCACTGTAATGATATAACCAGTCATCACATTAAAAACTACACTTGTTACAACCTTATTAGTTCTTATGACACCCCCCACGACCATTTCTGGCCAAAAACAGAATTCTGCTTTTTCAGTAATGTTTGCTGGAAATCTGTGGCTTAATTTGATTTATTATTACCTCCTCCTTTCTCCTCTCTCATATAGGAAAAGAACTCCTTGTGCCTCTTACCAGTTCTGTATCCTTTTGTTTGCACTGGACAGTAAGTGTTTTGCTGTGTTGTATGATGTGCTTTAAATTACGTCATGGTTATCTTGAGCTATGCATGTTTGTCCTTGACATTCCTGTTACTCAGATGTATGTCCCTGGGACATTAAATGATGTGGAACACGTTTTAGTGGATGTGGGGACAGGATACTATGTTGAAAAGGTAAAAAAAAATAAATAAATTTGCAATTTGAAAAGCCATGAATGGATTATAATGAAACAAAATGTTTAAATGTGTTTGAGTTGTGTTGAGATTTCTCCTTTATGTCTCTGCAGAACGTGGAAGACTCAAAGGCATTCTTTAAGCGCAAAATAGACTTCCTCACAAAGCAGATAGAGAAAATTCAGCCGGCCCTACAGGAAAAACATGCCATGAAACAAGGTAATTTCCTTATCTCGGTGCACCATCATACAATGTGACATTATACTGGTTTTAAGCACTGTATGAGTCAGAATTCTGGCTGGGTTGGAGGGGGATGAAATACTTATTTTATTCAATGACATGCATGTTTCTGGACTTTTTATTTTTTTCTTCAATTAAAATGAAATTATCCTAAAAATTAGACGACAGCAATTATGATTATTTTCACCACATTAATGTCGACTCTTTTTGAATGGATTGAACCTCAGTCTTGAAACTTTACCTTTACCTTTTGATCTCATCGGCAAAGCTTCATGTGTGTATCTTGCAGAGTTGTGATACAGTTGTGGTGACAGATTGTGCCAAATAACAACCAAATTACTCATAGTGCCTTTGCAGTTGTTTCCCGTACAGAAGGTGTCTTCATAAACACATTTTATCATCATTGACAAAAACACAGACTTACAAGGTGAAGATGATATCAGCTGAAAATCCATGTCCACTCATGTGATGAACCACGTTGGATAATAAGTTTGCAATGCAACATAACTCCCCCACATCTTCACTGTGTCTGTGCCAGGCATCGTACTTGTCCTCACTCTGTTTGTTTTTTTTTTGTTTTGTTTTTTAGTTCGTTTAGCCTTGGCTTTTTTTACAGTACAGTTTTTGTTTTATACACTAAAGAGTAGTAAACTAAATACTTAAGTAGCTTTCAGCATAGCTAGCTAATATGAATTTTGATGAATTAATCTATGAAGATGACATTTGATGACCTCGCCTGTACCCTCAACCTAGTACACTAATGCTGGGTGATTTAACCCATGTGTAAGTTATATAAAACAGCATGTTAGTGTTGTTGGGTTAGTAACGACTTTACACCTTGGCATTTATCAATGAAGATGTGGTTCAACAACCATTAGAACAGTATTCGGGTTTATCCAGGGGTAACTAGGGGCAGAAACCCCCTCACTAACTTTTGATTCAAACACACTCATTTTGTTCTAATAGTCAGGAATTAAATATGACAGAAACCACTCAGAAAAGAGCTTCAAGGGTTATTCTGAGTAAGCTATGAAGGGTAATAGAGCTAAAATACAATAAAAGTCGTTCATCAAATCACCTGAGTGAATAGTTCAAATGTGAAGAAAAGCAATGTTTTCAGCCTCTCCCATCCAACAGGAACAGCATGCTAAATTAAGAAACAGCTCAACTGAAAGTCATTTGTATGCTTATGAACTGCTCAGTCTTTAAATTTGGCACATTTCCTGCCCCCCTACTGTCTGTATTGCAATGGAATTCCTGCACTACGCAGGGGTTAGTCTAAGGAGGGGCCAAATGTCACTTTAGTGACTATTCTTTGGGATTTGGATAATATAAATTATTAATCTAGCAAGGATTTTATGTATATTCTTATTGATTAAACTAGCAATATATAAAGAAACTAAATGTTTTTTCTGGGACAGCAAATGTTTGATCAGTGGACTTATGAACCATGACTGTTTTTTTTTTTTTTTTTTTTTTTTTTTTTTTTTATGAAGCCATGTGTTGAGTCTTTAACATTAAAGAATAACGGTAATTTCCAGTGTCCATGCCATTACAAAAGATGGGTATGAGTGCATATCGGAAAATGTTAATGTTAATCGATAGCAGCGTTGAATTTATATTATACTTGTCTTCTTTTTTGCAGCTGTAATTGAAGTAATGAACATGAAGATCCAGCAGTTACAACAGAGCCAACAAGCCTCGCAAATGGGGACCACCAAGGCATAATAAGAACTCCTTATGAGCAGGAGGATTTTTTTAGTTTGTGTTGAGAAAACATGCTTCAATCTGACGAGCACAAACCTTGTTTCAAATATATTACAAGTAGCCTGTTGTTATTGTAAAGCAGCCATATGCGCTTGGTCAATTTTAAATTAAATTGGGTGTCCAGCATGTTTGATTATTAAAGAGGTCACTGTGGATTCAATGAACATTGAAGTGTTTGTGTTATTGTGTTTATCAGTGAAAGTCAATAAGGACAGCTGTTTTGTTTGTAAGACTGAAGATTGTAAAAATGCACTACTAGACTCTACTTTGGTACTACTTACAAGACGCTGCACTCCCACTCCCATGTTTTTATTTATTCTGGTTAATTAAATTCACAGGGGCTGCGCCATCCTTTCTGACTTGTTTAGCTGGGGTTTAGAAGGGGTTGGGTTAGAATGAAGCTTGCAGGGCTTTAAAAGGCAGACAGTGATCATTGTTTCTGTGTTGCAGTGTTTCAGGTGTTAGCAGGGATTTTGATTTATTGCACAGGCTGGGTAATCAGTAATCCACTAATCACATAGTGTTGTGCAAATTGTGTTGCTTTTGAAAGACTGTGGTAAACGAACTCCCTGTAATAAGTTTGACTGAGGTAAATCTCAAAAACAGTGACCTCTACAGGACATTTTGACTGTTTCAGAGTAAACTACAGCTTCTCCCGACGGCCATGTGCTTAGGATCATGAGACTTTGACCCCTTCAGGCTGAAGGTGGGCAGGGCCATACTTAAATTGCAAGGTCACTGTAGAAGGCCACAATTGCCCTTAAAAAAAAAAAAAAAAAAAAAAAAAGTAATGTGACACCATTAAATAAAATTGGAACTAGCTTATTAAATGTCAAATTAAATGAATCGTTAACTTATTTATACTGATAAATTATTTCACTTTGTAATTAATAGCAGTTTTTTTTAATGATCTAATTTTGTCAGTCCTCCACAGTTCTGATTTAATTTGCAGATTTAATCAGCCAAAAGTGAAATCACGTGTGCGGGTTTTATGAGAGCTGCGTTGATTCAATCGACATGATTTCATCAGTATTGTCGTGCTGGAGCAGCACCGTGTCAAGTTCCACCCACTAATTACTGTTTAGGTGAACTTCGCCCGGTAACCCAGTTTTGTCCGAACTGCATGCTGTCACAGTTCACATTTTAAAAACTCTCCTTGCTTTTACTTTTCCTACTGCGACAACACGAACTTATTGGACTGGCTCTTTCCAAAGCTAATTCAAGGCTGTTTGGCAGTACTCCGTTTCCTGAGGTCACAGATGGTTGCTATGCTGCGTTGCTGTTGCCGTGGAGGCGGAGTGCAGCCTGTCGGGACGGTCGGTTGAAGATAGAGGACGTAACTGTCACATGCTGGAGGAGAGTAGCGAAGTTTATCTGCGGGATGAGGATCTGAATGGAAGAAATTCATGAGTAAAATGGATAGTGCTTGTTAAAAAATAGAGCGAAAAAAGTTTTCGGTGTCTTAAAGATAACAGATCTCAAAGTTGTCGTGCGCGCGGACGTGCCTTTGGAACTGGAGCGCGAGCTGTCGTTTAACCGTACTGCCGCAGTTGTTGGAAGAGACCTTAATTAAACGTAGACACCAAGATCAGCAACTTCGACTTACGATATTTAATAGCAAACTTCGCACGACAATTGAACTATCGGTTCCCCGCGACTGACGAGGACCTACGGAGAAGATCAAATCAGCATGGTGAGTTTTGACGAGGCCTTGTTGCTAGCTAACGAGCAGCAACCTGTTTGCTTCCTTTCTCTCGTTTCACACACGCGTGCTGTGTGAAGTTTCTCAGATACTTGTGTGCTTTTTCTTTGATTACACTACACTTTGTCTTTACGTTTCTCATTCACCACAAGCACTTCTCTTGCATTATTTTAACATGTCAAACACATTAGCTTAGTTTAGCAGTACGAAGTGTAGCCGGTGTCGTGTGCGGGTAAGACGAGAGCGAGTTAGCGAAACATGGTGGTGTCACTTGTTACATATGGCAACGTTACGGTAGGACACCAACCAAAGACCCTATTCGGCAAACACGTATTTACGAACTCATTGACTTGGTGTTGCTGCTTTACGAGTAACACTCGGTGTGCGTTTTAAAGTTGGATTACACGTGTAGTAAATATGGCACGTGATTTGTGTTAAACGTTAGCGCCACTGTAGCTGAATAGCCCGTGATAAAGGTCATAGCACTATGCGACGTTCATTGTGAAAATATAAGAACACGTACAGCAGGGGTAATGATGATCGATGACAGCCATTTTAACCAGAGGGAGACTTATTTAAGCGAACTTTAAATGAACACAGTGAATATCACTTCGTGTTTGAAAGCGCTCAGGCATGTCGGTGCCATGTGCTCTTCTCGACCCTCAAAGTACTTCTAGTATTTCACTGTAAACCCAGACCTGCTGCTTTTGTAATACAGTGTTGGAAAGCAGATTGGATTGAAAATAAGATTCTAGTACTGTGTAGCTACTCTAAATATTGCACACTCGAGATTTTACAATGGATGACAGGTCAAACTGCCTTATTCGAGTCATGCTGCCTTGAGGCGGGTCTGCGCCATGTACGGGTGTATGTGAGCGACTGAGAGGCGGAACAATGGTGATAAGCAAGCCAATGAAAATTCAGCTGGGGCTTACGTGCGTATGCGTGTCAATGCTTTAGTAGTACTACTTCAGGGCTCCGGTGAATGTGTGTGAAGAGTCGACACATTTGCAAAGCTGGATTAAAGGATCGCTAATGAACAGAGTTCATCCATTGGATTGGCTCTGATGTATAATGCTAAATTAGCTTTGAATGTCTATTTAGGATCTTGACTGACCTGTCTTGTTGATTGACTTGACATATGGCACACAAATGTTTATTGACACTTGAGACTCATCATTTAGGGGGTGGGAAAGCGCATCTGTAACCGGAAGGTCGCCGATTCGTTCCCCGGGCTCTCTGTCCTGGTCGTTGTGTCCTTGGGCAAGACACTTTACCCTACCGCCTACTGGTGATGGCCAGAGGGGCCGATGGCGCGATATGGCAGCCTCGCTTCTGTCAGTCTGCCCCAGGGCAGCTGTGGCTACAACTGTAGCTTGCCTCCACCCACCAGTGTGTGAATGCGAGAGTGAATGAATAGTGGCATTGTAAAGCGCTTTGGATTTATACAGCGCTTTTCAAGGAACCCAATCTATTATTATTATTATTATTATGACTCATTCAATTTGTTTTGTTTTTTTTAAACTCCAGTACATATATTAAAAAAATATCAAATCAAAAATATCAATTAAGACCACAGTGCAGTAAGTACAACACTAAAGTAATCTCTTTATTCAGTAATATACATGTTTTTACACTATACAAGGCTGTACACAATCTCTCATTTTTAAAAATTACATTTACTCTTGCTACAATTCGTCCAGTCTTACTTTCACTCCACTTTGAGTGACATATTTGAATACCACTTTCTTATGATTGATGAAGGTTTCTCAGAAATTAGTAACCTACCAACTGTATGCAATTATGTGTAATGTTTGAAGGAAAAAGCTATTTATTCTGTCTCTTTTAATGATCATGCAGGTTACCACAAAGGGAGCGGGCCTGAACCCCAATGCCAAAGTGTGGCAGGAGATTCCTGCCCAACAGAGTGAGAGTCCCGAGGAGATGGACAATGCTCCATGGCTCAATACCTGCCCTCCTCCTGCTGAAATGACCGAAGGTATGTTTGCAGGGAAGAAAAAGTTAGTTCCTCTTATATGGTACTACACTAAAACCAAACGTTCTCACTTGTACAGTGTTTTTTTTTAAATAAAAAAATAGGGAGTTGCTGTGTGGCAAGTATAGACATGTATAGTAAAATTATAGACATGGTATGAGGAAATGGTTGAGGTTGCTTCTCTTGTCCATGGGAGTGTGCAGTAAATGCAAACATGACAAACCTTGTTTTGTGTATTATAGTATCAACAGTTATGACATAAATGTTGCACAGTGAGGATTGAATGAATTAAGTGTTCAGGTTCACTAAACTGAAAATTGCTGACCAAACAGTAGGACCGGAGTGCAACAAAAGTTGGTTGGTTTTCATGAATGAGATTTGGGGGGGGTTTGTTAGTGTGCTCCTGTATTTATCAGGTTCATATTGTGTAGCAAAGTTTGGTCTTGCAGTTTTGTGTTGAAGGCCAATGAAGTTTTGCTTTGTTTTTATTCCCCACCCCCCTGGAAGACCCATGAAGGTTGAGTTCTGTATTGTCCTTGACACTTCTCAAGCAGACAAACAGTCATTTCCTTTAATAAGCCCTTTGGCAAGTCTGAAACACTGGCCCATCTAATTTCATCACTTAGATTGTGCAAGTGGTACACTCTGTCATTTTAAGAAGACAGATATTGTGTCACTGATGCTTTGACTCATTTATACATATTGATTACTGTACCAATTGTCATCACCCATTTTTCTGTAGCCTTTTCTGCTAAAGTCTTATAATCAGATGTTTGAATTTCACTGGCAGTTGATCCACAATTTGGAGTTCACGTATTCACATGTCATTTTACATGCATGTAGTTGAACTAATTGGAAATCTCTTGGATTAGAGTTTGCTTAGCTCTCATTTTGATGTTAAGGGCCCGCAGGGTTATAGTTTATAGCCCGTTATAGTTTCAGTGTAGTCCTCAAAAGATATATCTCCATAGGATGAAACCTTGCACTTGTAATATTTGAAATAATGAAACATTTTTAGTGAGATTGCACAAAGGTGCACTCAGTCCTGTTGTGTACTACTTTATTGAATGTGACACTTATCACTTGGCTACTGTTTTCTCTTAGATTACTCAGATGTTCCCTCTTCAGGAGGTAAAGGATACTACAGTGAAAACGTGGACAGCATTGCTGAGTATACCCCTGTGAATGACATCAGTCCGTCTGACCAGGGGTATTTAGGCTTTGACCCACAGTGCGAATCCGCCATAGATAATTCATCTGAGGTGCAGGCGATGTCCGAAGAGAGTTTGAGACAGTCTTTAAAGGAACGTCTCGAGTTCTTCTTTTCTAGGTGAGTTGTGTATAATGTTTTGTTGCCTTAATGGGACAGCAGTAATTACTGAATTTACTTTGTTTCATAACTGTAAGAAGCCATTTAACTTTTAATTGGAGTATATTCTTATATTGAGTCATTGGTGTCTGAAGTTTCTAATTTGGCTTAACTGCGGTTTTCATCTTGATTCAGCTGCACAAACAATAATTCAGGCCGATAGTGATTTAATGTTCTGAAATGTCTTTAGTATTTGCGAACTCTGTGCTTATTGAACAAAACTTATTTTAATTTAAATTATTTTATAGTGACATGTTAAATTGGACAATGTCTAACACAAAAGTGCTTAATAAATGGCTTTCCTACACTAATGTAAATGATTTAACATCAACCCCACCACCAACCACCATCATCATTTTGGTTGTTAAAAGGTTGATGTTTGTGTTTTACTATTACTGCAAAGAAAAAGCTGTAACTCAGAGAGACCAATGTTTTGGGTATTGCAGAGAGAATCTTTCAAAGGACCTCTACTTGATATCCCAGATGGATGGTGATCAGTTTGTTCCCATTTGGACACTTGCTTGTATGGAGAACATTAAAGCTCTTACCACTGACATGGACCTCATTCTGGATGTACTGCGAGGTACAAGTGCTTCTGTTTGTCGTTGTTTCACATAGACTGGCTGATACTTTTAAAAGTTTTGAACTCTAATAGTTCTTAAACTGCTACCTGCTCCAGCTTGATCAAATATAGAAGATTTAATGTAAGACTTTTTATTTATTAGGTAAATGCAATTACCTAGTTTACTACTTAAAGTGCCCATTGTTACTTTTTAAAAAGTAATGCATTACATACTTGAAAGAATTCATTACATTCCTTTTGTTTTACTCTTAGTGTGTGGTTAATTTACCACATAAATAAGATTATTCACAGTGTCTACCAACTTTAAACTGGCTACAGTGGAGCAAAGGTCTTTCATAGCTATTACATAAATGGGATATGTCAGTTGTCTTCAGCTGCACTGTGAAGATTTAGGAAAATAATTAAAAAAAATTTTTTTTTTTTTAATAAGCCTCCCCCATGGTGCAAGTTGATGAAACTGGGAAGAAGGTTCGACCAAACCACAGTCGCTGCATCATTATTCTAAGAGAAGTGCCGGAGACAACCCCAGTTGAGGTAAAGACGACTCCTACATGCTAATAAAATATTGCTCTGTAACCCCATACTGTCTGACTGAATAGTAAAATCTACAAACGAGGGCTGGAAACTGATTGTGCTTGCATAAATTGTGATAACTATTGTCAAGTCAGCTTTAGATGATTAAAATATTGTGTGGTAGTGTGTATGCTGTAGCTGAGTGATAGCTCTTTTTCTTTTCGGTCAGACTTTGCATGCTGACTTGTGGAGAGTGATGGAATGGTCTGTTTTAGGTCAAAATGTTTCATGTTGTGTTCCTCTCACAGGAAGTAGAGGCTCTTTTTAAGAGTGAACACTGCCCGAAACTGTTAAGTGTTGAGTTTGCGCACAACAGCAACTGGTACATAACTTTTCAGTCAGACATGGATGCACTACAGGTACGTCCCCTTATGAATTACCACAAGCTACTTTTACTTATTTTTAAACTGGTTGTACAATTTTAGGTTTACACAACCAGTTAAATATTCTATTATTACCTGGCATATTTAACTTAAAATTGCTAAATCTCACTACCAAGCAGGTGCAGTACTTTCTGATCTTTTCATGTTTCACTAAGGTTCTGCATTAAAGGAAAGAGCATTTCTACCACATTTTCTTTACTGTTTTCTTTTCTTGCCCTCAGGCTTACAGATACCTAAGAGAGGAAGTTAAAATGTTCCAAGGGAAACCAATCATGGTGAGTCAGTCAGTGCTTGTTATAGATGTATGGAGCTTGCTATGCTTTGTTTTTCACTTGATAAGCAAGAATGGGGATTTTTTTTTTTTATTTATTTATTTTTTTTTAGGGCTTTTAAAAAAAGTTTTTCTATCAGTGATATTTTTGCTGGACTTTGTTATGACATCGTGTGCCCTGCTCTTTTATCTGATGGAGCAAATAACACTGATTTGTTGATGGTCCTGTTTAAGCCCCAGTGATGATCAGTATCGCGCTTGGAAGGACCCATATGGACTGTGGCTGGCTGGGTGGAACCTTTCACTGGCTTTCTTAAAATCTGTCTGTTTCTATGCTGTTCCTCTCTCCCTTATTTTTCTTTTATACTCCTTCCCCTCCTCCCCCTCAACACCTTTCTTTCCTCCTAGTCGGTGCAGTTTTTATGGCCTAATGACCGTGAGATTATGAGATCTGAGGGGACTAAGGACAGTAGAGCTATATGGGTCCTGTGGAAATGTTATATCGATATTGATTCACTCATTTTCCCTGCAGGCCCGCATTAAGGCCATTAATACATTCTTTGGCAAGAATGGCTTCTGTAGCATCCAGGATTCAGGTGTGTACAGTCAACATGCTCCACTGCAGGCCCCATATGACTCAAGTGCTCCAGTGTACATGCAGTCGATGTACAGCCCTCAGCAGCAATACCCTGTTTATCCTATTGTGTCTCCCTCCTGGAATCCTCAGCCATCAAACATGCCTTATTTCGAAACACCGCTGGTGAGAACCTTAATATACTATTCAGAATGTCCCATAAAGCTGCTATGTTATTTATTTTAATGTTTTTAATGCTGTTCAAATTAATGGCAGTCTCCATTGTAGCTAATATTTATAACCTCTGTAAACTCAAAGTTAATATTAGAAGTATCAGAGGGTTTTTTTGTTGTTTTTTTTTTTTTTAGTTACATTTGTAATGATTTTTCCTGTTTGGTGATATGCAGGCACCTTTCCCCAACAGTGGATATATGAATGGTTACAGCAGTTCCGGGAACTACAAAGCTAACTCAAGCTCCGTCAACACACATGCTGCTATGACCAGGAACCGGTATGTACAGTTATGATACAAACTTTTAGTTTATTAGATCAGTGCAGACTTGAAGTTACCATCAGATAAGATAAGATAAAACTTTATTAATCCCTCGGGTGGGCTCCTCTGGGAAATTCGGTTTCCAAAAGCACAGCACCGACCATCAGGTGCTGGCAGTGTTTGTTGTAAGCTTTAATTTAGGTAATTAAGGACTTTGAACTTGGTAAAATACTTTCTGCGGATGGTAATGCTAGCATTAACTTAAATGGAACGCAGTTTGGTACCAGTCCTTCCGGAGTCCATTATTTTGCTTCAGGACTGAAACTTTGTTCTTTAAAAAAAACAAAGGAGAAAAAAAAATAAAGAGTACTGTCAGTTTCCTCTGTTATTGTCATTTGCAAACCAATAAAGATGAGCTTTCTTGCATTGGTCTTGTGTTCACTCGTTTTATTAAAAAAAAAAGTGTACAATCCTGTCAAACTATGCTTTTGTGGTAGCGCTTGATTTCTGTAGTAAAACTTGTAATTTTTTTGTGTGCACCTAGAAATCATTTAAGAGGTCATCCCAGGCCTGGAGATGTGCACTCTTCTTTTGCTCCAAGGAACCGGTTGGATGGTGTGTCTGGTCCACAGGTCCTGCAAACACAACAGCTGATCTCTCTGGCCTCCTTCAACCTTAAAGATGTGAGCGGGTCTGGACGGGGCAGGTGAGTTGGTGTTATCCTACACTTACCCCTGTTAACACTAAAACGGTTTCCAATCTGATGTGGCAGTCTAATGGTATGTTTGTTTGTTTTTATAGAAGAGGCCCCAATAGAAGCACAAGGAGAAAAAGGGAAGATGAGCAGGCAACGGTCAGTCGGTTTCCTCTTTTCGTGCTCTTCATTTAAGAAGTTGACTGCCTGGACTGTGTCCTACAGTGTCTTGGTGTGCTGCTTTTTAATATATTGAATTTTATTTCTTCATTCAATGTAGAAGCCCGTCCCTGTACCGGAGGCCAAGGCATCGCATCCAAAGTTTGACCTGGCAGCCTCCAATTTTCCACCTCTGCCAGGATCTGTGGTCAGTATGCAGGAGGAAAGTGTCCCTGAGATGCGCCTTTCTGATATTGTGCGTGGCCTGAAGGTGACAAACAAGGTGAATATGTTGCCTCTCCTGGTGCTTTCTATCCTTAAGACTCTTTACAAAATGAGGTAAAATATAAATGCACAAATTTTAATTGTCATTACAGTCTGTCGGCAAAGATGTTCCCACAAACATCGCAGAAGGTCCTGTAAACAAACCTGATCCTGTAATTCCACCTAAACCTGCTGTTGTGTCCACACAAACAACCACTCCACCAGTCTCAAGGTAACCTTTGCTTCAGGCTAATATATCAGTGAATAACAAAGGTATTGAGTCTTCAACAATTCACTTATCCCTTACTTTTTTTTTTTGTATACGTTTAGTGATTCTCTTGTCGTAAAGGAAGAGGATAAAACTGAAGCTCCTGTAACAAAGGAAAATGTCTCCTCATCCGCACAAACTCACACACAATCACCTTCAGAACATGCTCCCTCCACCTGCAGCCAGGCTCTTTCTACCGAAACATCTTCATCGCTTCCCACATCTCCAACATCAGAACCGGTAAGGACTTATTTTGTGCTGCTTATCACATTATATTGTCTTGTAACATCAGCTTACAACTCTCCAAACTCAGCGTGTTTTGGCATCTTGTTGTTGTTGGGGTTTTTTTGTTTTTTTAAACTGTGGTTCCCTGTTCTTTCACCAGGGTCTAAAAAAGCTCAGTTATGCAGAGGTGTGCCAGAAGCTGGCCAAAGAACCGCTGCCAGCACAATTGCCCTCTCCCTCCACTCCCACCTCTTCAGACAGCCAACCCCTGCAAGAGCTCAAGGTAAACAGGGTGGAGGAGCCTCGTCCCAATGGCCGACAAACTGCAGAGAAACGTGGAGATAAACGGCCTCCTCGGCAACCACTGCGCTCCTTCAGAGGGGGAAGTGGCCAAGCCAGAGTCCGAGAGCCAGGGCAGAAGATTCGGGAACATCAGAAGGGCCTGAACACTGGGAAACGATTTTCACCACAGCGGGCAGCCAGACGCAGTGGCAAAGAACAGAATATCCCTCCAAGTTCACCAAAGTAACCAAAGGGTGGGGGAAAATGAACTGAAAACAGAAAAGAATATATGTACATATGTAATATATAAAGACAGATGCCTATATTTCATGAGTTTGTCACATCTCTTTAGATTACTGCAGGCCTGAAATTATTTGAAAAATTATAAATAGATTTTCCTTTTCGGAAAAATGTCGTCATGGATGGAATCGCAGGGTTCGCGGTGATGAAGCATACTTTGCTGAAAGTAGTGTCATGATATGATATGAGGATGTCCCTGTACATTTGTTGAATTTGTGGCATCTACATCTGTGGTTTAGAAAATATGAGACCTTGTGTCTCTTTTTAAACATGTGATTAACAAGTAATCTGAAAAACTAGTATCTATTGTCAGTTATCCATGGACTTGACATGTTCAGCTTCAGAGTGGGTTGAACTTTTGAAAGGTAAGAGTAGCAATATTTGTAGAAATGTTTGTAGACACTTGTTCTACGACTAGTGAATCTTGTCTTGAACTTATAATACTTGTTGGGTTTTGTGTTTTGCAATAATTTTCCTTTGTGGCACAAATATTGGATCAATACCGCTAACATTGGAATAAGTGGAGCAGATCTGCTTATGTCATTTTTACTAGACTTTACAAACCTTTTTCTTTTTCATAAATTATAAATATCTAATTATTCTATCAGTGCTAATGGTTGGTGGATGTAGGCAGGAAAGTGTTTGACCAGATCTTGGTGATGTTGGCATCTGCTTTGTAAAGTACAAGTAAAAAGGGTTTGTTTTGTTTTTTTTCCAGCTAACTTTGGTTTCTATTTCACAAAACCAGTGTACACTGGGATTAGGTAAATAATCCAGTTAACTAGGTCATTGTAGTAATTTGGTGTTTGTGGTTCCTTCATAGTTTCAGATTGTTGAAGTGGAACAGTCATGCTGACTCAAGTCTTCGTCAGTGAACCCTCTTTACTACTAAAATATTATGAATGGCCTGAGGGACAGGGAGCAGAAATTTTCCCCTCAATGTTGAATGTTTTCACTGCTTGATTTCAAAAGTAGCATTTTTATTGCTTGAATCACACGTGCTGAATGTAGCTGTGGATCTCAAACCATTTTTAATGATTTTTAACATGTATGTTTTGTGTTTGCAAATTCAGTTTTTGTTTGTCCACATGGTAGTGTATTTTGTTGTTAGCGTTGACTACATGTTATTCAGTGTTTGTAATGTTGATGAATTGGTGTGTAGACTAATTTTTATTAGCGGTTAGGTTCTGATCTGTAATGCAGCTTGTGGCTTGACAATGAATATCTTTCAGTTACAAATGACAGAAGGGTATTGGGATGGATTTTTCAACTTGTTCTTAGATTTTCTTAAATATGGTTAAAAGAGATGAGTAATTTAAGATAGAATTCAGATGTTAACAGGGAATTTACAAGACAGGCTGTACACTCTAGTAATCAGTAGTTTATACTGGATTTTTATTTATTTTATTTTTTTAAAGTGTGCAGCTGACTGACACTGCTTGTGTTTTAGACTATAAGGAGTTATCAAACCAAACTCCTAGTGCCTTAATGGGATTTAATTTCATTGTAAAAAATGCTGTAAACCACCTCATTTTGAGGCAACAAAAGTTTCAGTTCATTCTGTAGGACTTGCCTTTTTTTTTTTTTTTTTTTTTTTTTTTTTTTTTAAATGGGCTGGACATTTTTCGGAGTACATTGGTTTATGCGCTGAGTTATAGTAGCTTGATGTATTCAAAAAAATAAAGGTTTTATTTTTTAAAATTGGTTTTGGTTTTTTGTGTTTTAAGCCAGAAAACAAAATCTGTTCAAGGATTTCAACATGCCATCTGCCAAGTAAACATCCGGAAATAAACATTATGTAACTGCTGTAGGCGCGTTTGGCTTAGTCTTCAGTGGGTGTGTTCATAGCTTTCGCTGGTAGTTGACGCGAACACAGCGGAATATATATGTAGAGTTGACATAACGGCACATTGAGATAAAAGTCAGGGAATATGTAATGATTCATATAATATCAATCTTATTTCGTGTAAAATCTACGATTCCTCCCGCATAGAGAAATCCTGTTACATAATAACTCTTCCAAGTTCTCTCGCGGTATTTGGATAATGGAAGTGTCAAGAGTGTCAACAACGGCCAAGCAGCAGCACAGCAGCGCTGTCCGGAGCTGGGAGGGGGGGAGTGAAGAGGCAGTCTAAACGTGGGGTAAGTTTAGGGCATACTTTAGTAAAATGTAATGTAAATCGTCATTTAAAGAAAAAAAATGTGTGTATATATATGTGTCTGGATATTCATAAGGCATGCACCGCGCTCATACAGTCGTGGCTTGGTATATGGGCACTATTTAGCATTAGCGTGCTAACGTGTAATGCTAGCTACTAAGTTGGCGGACGTGTTAGTGTAACTTAAGGCAAGCTAACGAAGCTTCCATTAGCACTTAGCATGAGCTCAGCTAGGGGATTGTACTTGCACTAAACAGCTTTATTTGCTAGACGTGCCGCGCCTTCTGATATTTGGAATGAGTTTGTTCAATGTTAGCTTCCATGTTCGCTATAATGACACGTATGTCAGGTTGTGGAAAACAGTATTTCACGTGCTTAGCAATGTGGATGTGCTACCTTGCGGCCCATTTCTCATTAAGTCATAGCTAACCAGTAATGGATTGGTAACCTGTGTGTCCTGTCCACAGTCTGTAACCCATGTCTTATAGCTAACTACATAGCCGGACTACATCGACAGCGCTAATAGCCAACGCCAGTGACTCGATCCTGTTAAGTGGAGGTTGCATGGTGAGGTGCTTTGGCTCTTGCTGCCTCATCGTTGAACGCTAGTCCCACATTATACCCAACCGAGTCTAAAGAAATGCTCAAAACAGGCCCACAGTCTTCGGCCTGTGTCCCTCCTATCCAGATGTTATTGTGATTTTGGTGACAGATGAGCAGGCACGTGTAAATTATGACGATTTAGATTGTAGTTCTTATCAGCTCCATGACACTCAAGCTGATGCTGTAGGTTAAGAACATTTGGTAGTAACATATCTGGTGCCCTTATGTAATATGTCTTGGGAACCTGAACATCAGCTGGTTTATCGCCTAATAAATTGGATGACATTGCTGTGTTTGTTGCTTTCTTTTACAGATCATTTGTCTGAGATGGCGGATGACCGGCCCTTTGTATGCACTGCCCCAGGATGTGGGCAGGTATGATTTCTTAAGACATACCCCTAACTCTAAACAGCCATAGGAGTCTGAATCTCTGCTTTTTATTCTCTTGTTATTAACTGAACCCAGCTTAGCTCACCAATTACGACTGCTGATAAGGTGCTGTGTAATGTATGATGAAACATTGCTTTAATAGTGGAAACCAGGCGTTATTGATCTCGCATCAGGATTAAAACTGTCTTGATATTCCTTAAATGTCATGTGTGGTGTCTTTTGCAGAGATTCACAAATGAAGATCACCTGTCAGTACACAAACACAAGCATGAAATGACATTAAAATTTGGTCCTGCCAGGACAGACTCTGTTATCATTGCAGGTAATGGCATCGCCATTTGTCTTTTTTTAAATTAATCTGTGCTGAGGAGGTGGTCAGTGCTCTGAATAGATGAATTGTATATAATAGTCTGTGTCTGAAGGTGATATTTTTGTCCACTAATACTGACAGTTTTTTTTGTTTTTTGGCAGACCAAACCCCCACTCCCACACGTTTTCTGAAGAACTGTGAGGAGGTCGGTTTGTTCAATGAGCTGGCCACCTCCTTCGAGCAAGAGTTTTGCAAAACGCAGGAAGATGATCAGAGGACGAAAAACCCGGTGAGAAAGACAGGGTTACTGTAGATCACGCAGTGTGCTGGTTTCAAGATAAAATTTGAAGGCTTTCATCTTCTCATCTTTGCTTTTGGTCTTCAAGGCCGCATCTTTACAAACACCATCTGAAGTAAAAGATGAGGATGAGGGGCCCTTACAAGTCGATTCTTCTCCTCCTGGAACTCCTGATTCCTCGTCCAGCATGTCAGAAAACAGCAGAGACTCTAGGGTGAGAGCTGTGTTGTAATTTGCTGTCCTTGCACGCACGTAAAAATGATGGACACACAAAAATAGTTACATTGCTTAATTTATTAACAGGAGATCTACACAAAGCCCGTGGCAAGCTCTGCTCCCACTCCAACTATTGTGCGTCCTGGTTCTCTTCCCCTTCACATGAGTAATGACTCACTACACCCCACGTTGCCATCTCCAACCTCCGTCATCACACAAGCTCCACCCTCCAACAGACAGCTTGGGTAAAATAATTTAGGTTGCTGTGGTTTGCTTTACTGTTTTACTGTTTGGACCATGCTGACAATTTGTAAAACTTAAAATGAATTAACTGCTGGTAAAATGTAGAAATTATAAGTCTAATTTCACATGACCAACTAGCAAGAAAGTCAGTAATCCAGTCCAACCAGAAATCAAAGATGGGGCGGTTTGATTTTTACCTGGTGGGGAGATATGCTCCTATTAATTAGAAAGTCTATATTTGTCAGTCACTTTTATTGAACCATAAAGTGCCTTTTAGACTCTGCGTCTGTTATTTATTAGCCATCATTTATGGCCATTGTAAAGCTGTTGCAGTTTTTTGTGCAAAAGAAAGCATCACTTTTTTTCTCTTTTAACAAATTGTTTCTCTACCAATATTTAAACTTTTTTGAGACACTCACCCCAAACTTAGAAATATAGCTACCTCTTCAGCGAATCTCTTATCCGTAGACTTGGATTACAGTAAGCAGCTGTAGTTGTTGTGTTGTACCACAGTTTAGCATCTTTTTGTTTTTTAATTTCCAAAAGAAGTATGGTTACTATCATCGTATGTGTCTTGATCTACTATGGAAATTGAGGCAGGTGTTGGAGAGCTGCAGCTCTGCACCACTCCGATTCTCCAGACTTGCGTGTTCCTCAAGCCAAGCTTAACTTTGAGAACTTTTGAGTCACATCTTCATGCTGCTTGTGTAAGCTCTGTACAGTTAACTCATGAAGAAGTGTTCATCGGAAAAGTGAAACACTGTAAGCCTGATCTCTGCTCTATCAGTGGGAACACAGTGGAGAAGCACCTATTTACAAATGTCTAATCTGGCCAACAGCTCTCCCACAGGCTCGTATCCACTGGTGAGGCACCTCCCTAATGGACAGGCAGTTCCTCTCTTGCCCAGTCCTGTGCAGATGACCTCAGTTATATCTGTAAGATATTTTCCAGAAAAATGAAAAACTATACAACAAATTGTAATTGGGATGGAATTTTAACATATCCTTTTGGTTTTTCCCCTCTCATCCACTTTATGGATATTCGTTGCTATGTGGAGCTTGCGAGGCCAGTGAACACAGTGCCTAACATCCCTGGGATTCCAGGACCGCCTGTTGGAGGCGCTAGCAGTGGTTCATCCTCCCCATCTGGCTATACTCTTCACTCTGAGGCAAAGATGGTGAGACCATCAGTTGTACTTTCATCATTTTGTAGGCTGCTGGCTAAACATTTCATTTACATAAACAAACGAATGACATTTATAAAACTTTTACATGACCTGGGTGTTGTCTCTGTGTCTTTTTAGCGGTTGAAGGCAGCTCTAACTCATCAGGGCCCAGGAGCACAAGATAGCATCAGTGGGGGGTCAGGATCCATCCCTGCTGTTCCACAGCGACAGGAACAAAGCCAGCAGCCCTCTCAAAACTCTGATGCACCATCACCTGCCCAACCACAGGTAGGTAGTGCACATATCACACAAGTTATGTGGTCCTAGAGCACACCTAGGACTATAGACTGTTAAATGTGTGTGATGAAGGAAAACCTTTGAATGTTCCCTCAAAAAGCTAAATGAGACTCAATGCTAACAGCTGTAGTTTTCACATTATTGATGGCATCAAAGAGAAAAATTTAGCAGAATGTCAGGCTTGTCCAACATTTGTGCTCATATATGCAAAATAAAGGCCGAGTCAGTTTAAGTCAAGCATGAGCATTGGATTGAGTGTGTTTTGGTTTGGATGCTTTAATTTGACAGTTAAGGGCACCAAATTGTCTGCTACCCCTGATTTTTTACCCCTGTTAAATGTCAGAAGTTCCTGATGCAGTTGTTCTGTTCTCCCCCACTTACTGATCACATTTGGGTTTACAAGTAGCCAACTTTTACCCCCTCCTCATTCTCCAGGTGTCCCCTGCTCAGCCAACAGGGGGCAGGCGGCGGCGAGCAGCAGAGATGGACCCTGACGAGAGGAGGCAGCGTTTTCTGGAGAGGAATCGGGCAGCTGCTTCCCGCTGCAGGCAAAAGCGGAAGCTGTGGGTGAACTCTCTGGAGAAAAAAGCAGAAGATCTGGCCAACATGAACGTCTCCCTCACAGTGAGTCGTCTCCAGGGCGTAACATCAAGCATGTAAACACCCTGGCGGTCATAAATGGGTTTCTGTGGTGATATGGCAATAACGGGGCATGATGGGAATGATTTATGTACTGTATTTCTTTTTGTGCTGCTGTCAGAATGAAGTAACCCATCTGAGGAATGAGGTGGCACAGCTGAAGCAGCTTCTCCTGGCCCACAAGGACTGCCCTGTCACTATTATGCAGAAGAAGGCAGCTTTATTAGGTAACCAGTTGAGATAATGAACTGACCATCAGACTTCTTGTACTGTGTCACTTGTGCCAGGATTCATCTGTCACCTCATCCCATCTAATGCATTATTTTTACTCGCTCACCTCTCTAAGGGTGAATGTTGCTCTCTCTGTCTGTAGCTGCAGGAGGAGAGGAAACCTCCAGGGATACTTCCACTGAACCCATCGGCTCCCCAGCGGCAGTCATTCAGCACGTGCCGTCGCCCTCGGCAACAAGTCCGGGGGCCACCATCAACGGGCTGAGCGTGCGGGCTGCAGAGGCGGTGGCCATGTCGGTCTTGGCCGGCATGGGATCGGGCCAGGCTGCAGGGGTTGTCATGGCAATGCAGCCGCAGTCCGCCCCGAGATGATCCGCAGACACTTAATAGACCAGAATGAACTCGAGTGGCATTCGGAGGTCGGACTCGTGCAAAGATTTCTGAAAAGAGGAACCTGCCCTCAAATCCCTCTCCCCTTCCAACCCACACCCCAAAACTAAGATCCACTTCCACACCCACCCAATTCCCTCGCAGTCGCCGATAATCACACAAAGACGCGGCACAGTGCCTCCATCAGCCCTCCACTCCAAGCAGGCTCCCTTTTTCATTGAAGCTTCGTCACTCTCTCTATGTAAATATGAATTACATGTCAGACACTCACTCTGCAGGGTTTGGGGTAAGTTCTTGTTCAGTTCTGACACTTGGGAAAGGTTTAAAGGCTCGAGAAGAAAAATCTGAATCAGAAACATCGTTTTTTTGTAACTTCCTTTCACAAAGCCACTGTAGTCCACCTTCTTCCTACACACTGGTTGTGATGAGTTCTTTTTTTTCTTTTTATTTGTCCTTCCCAGGCTGACACTTTTTCTGTAAAATATCTTGTATTTTTCATGTGTAAGAAAAGATTTTTTATGCCGGATATGTTAGTCAGATAATGTTTTGCTAATGCAGTGAAAGTCTGAGGAGAGCTGAATGCAGTGAGCAGTAGCCTGGAAAGTGTTTATATTGTTTTGTTTTCAACCTGTTCTTTCAGTTTTGAGTTAATACACTTGTCGCTTTAGTCAGCTGAGTTCTTAGCAAACCAAATTGTAGATGGTGTTCACTGTTTACCCTGTGATTGTGTGCCTGACACTTTTTTTTTTTTAAATCATGTATTTTAACCCATTCAGAATGGATGACATGTTAGTCCTGTGTATGAAACCCTATTGACTGCATGGAGTATTTAAGGGTGAAGATTACCACTGTTTGTGATTCATCCTATTCACTGTTTTCATGTTATTTTTTGGTTCTCTAACATTGTTATCAATGCAAAAATCATTGTAAGGATTCCATCCTCGGTCCTAATGTAACACACTTGAAAAGTTTGATCCTTCAGACGGCCTTTAAATGATAATCATACGTAGATTTTTAAACTCCAGTACCCATGCATTTCAGTTGAGGAAAGACTAGTGCAATATATTTTTCTATTGAATATCGATGTTCTTGCATTTAGATGACATGTGTAGCCCAGCTGCTGAGGGGGTGGTGGGTGTTTGGTCGAGTTTTAAAAGCTAAAGTTATGAGGTGACCAAAGCAAATGTGAAGATAAGTATTCTTGAGTGAATGAGATTTGTGATTAGTGTGCATTTTTAGAGAGTTACAGGTGTCCTGGTCTTGTGTGCTTTCCACCTTTTGACGAGCCGTCTTGTATAATGAAGTAGACTCAATACTTGTGCACGGTGCTTCTTTTTAATTGCAAGTTTTAAAATGCAGCTTATTTTATATGGCATTGTACTTCCAAGACTATCATATTGCCCCCCTCCCTGTTGCTCTTTTATAACATGTCTTTGTTTTAAGATGTTTATTTTTGCTCTGTGGGTATGTTAGACCCCCACCCCCCAATTCATGTAATAGTACTTCCCCTTAATTTGTAAAGAGGACAGTTTTTAAGTGTTTAGCGACAGTGAATCCACATGGGAAAATGTCTTGGAAGGAGTTTACTCAGGCCTCAAGATGGGATACATTATTTGTGTACAGTCTCAACTAATGAATAAGTTGTCTTGAGCAAATAATAAAAATAAATTAACGAACCTGAATTGTGCTTCAGTAATAGTATGTTGGGGTTAAAAGTAAGCTGCTTTTAAGCCTGCAAGTCGTTTTTCATTAAACTTATCGCATCTTTTTGGGTGCAGCTGATGAAACAATGGCATAAAAATTTCCACTTTTTTTTTTTTTGGTTGGTGGAAAACCAAAAACAAGTTAAAGGGTGTTAAATGCAGGATCTAGACCACTGATTGAAACATAACTCTAAACATAGTGTTGCCTTTACTGCTGTCAAAATAGGTTGGTTAACCTGGCCAAAAGGGCAACAACGTAGATGCATAGAAACACAAATTCTGTTTGTTATATAAATATTATTATAATTATACAAATTAACAGTATTTACTCAAATAAAATAGTTGCACACAGATCTCACCAGGGCTTGACATGGTTAAGACGAAGCCCTGAAGTTCAAACTGATCATTAGATTTAAAGGGACTTTGAACATGGCAGAGTTGTTGTGTCAGGTGGGGGTGGTCTGAGTAATTCAGAAACTGGTTATCTAGTAGGATTTTTCACACAAGCACACCAGCCTAGAGATGGTTATTTCCATGCCACCTTGAGCACACCCAAACTTGTCTGATCTCAAAAACTAAGCAGGTAAGCAGGTCTGGCCTGGTTAGTACTTTGATGGCAGACCGCCTTGGCATACCAGGTGCTCTAAGTTTGGGTTGGCTTTAGCTCAGGAGGCGTCTACTAAACGGAAAGTTGGTGGTTCAATCCCTGGCTCCTCCAGTCTGTATGCCAGATATCCTTGGGCAAGATACTAACCTCATGTTGCGCTCTGATGCATCCATTGGAGTGTGAATGTTGGATAAAAAGTGCTTGTATGAATGAGTGAATAAGGTAAGTTGTATAAAGTGACGCCATATAAGAACCAGTCTATTAAAGTTTTACAGAGACTGGTCTGAAAAAGTGAAAGCATCCAGTAATTCTCTGGATGTAAGAAGAGAATCACCAGACTGCTTTGAACTGACAGCAAGGATAACTCAAGTAAATACTTGTTACAAACGAAGTATGCAGAAGAGCATGTCTGAATGCACAACACGACAAATCTTAAAGCAGATGAGCTACAGCAGCAGAGACCACAGCGGGTTCCATTCCTGCCAGTAAAGAACAAGAAACTGAGGCTCACCAAAACTGGATAATAGAAGATTGGCTCTTAGGTCTGATGAGACTCATTTTTTCATTTTGTGGAAACAGCAAGAAAACATGGCTCCATCCTGCCTTGTATCAACAGTTCAGGCTGCTGCTGCTGGTGTAAATGGCATGGAGTATATTTTCTTGGCAGACTTTGGGCCCATTAGAACCAACTGAGCACTGTTTAAACTCCACTCTTTCTGTCTATGCCCATCTCTTTATGCCACTGTCTTCCAGCAAGACAGTGTGAAATGTCACAACGATCTGAAACTGGTTTCTTGAGCTTGCCACTGTACTCAATGGCCTCCACAGTCACCAGATGTCAATGGAGCAGAGCGCATTTGGGAATGTGACGCACCTTGTTGAATCAGCAGTTCTGGAGGCAAAAGACCGACCAACCTGGTACTAGAAAGGTGTGACTACGGAGTTGACCGGCGAGCGTGTTTAAAATGAGTGCGTACATGTGATTTCCGGTGCCATCTTTGTTTGGAATAGGTGGAAAATAAATAAAAAGTGATGCAGCCTGAAAATTTTGTTAAATTTGTTAAGTGTGCAAGTGAACATTACATTTTTTTTATTCAGATATTTTGTTTTTATTTATCTATTTTTTATTAGGAAAATACGCCCCCCCCAATCCACGGGGGATTATATATTTCCTTGAAACATCACACAAAATATCTCCAATAAAACCTGGCGCCACTTCCACCATTAGTGCATGAAAATACCTGTACAAACTCGAGCTAGCACCCACCTGAGGGGAAGGTGGCAGGTGAGCTGAGGCGACAGGAATGCTGTGTTTTCTTTTCTTTTTTCTCCCAGCTGTAAAAACACAACAGCAGAGGGAGCAGAGAGTCTGCTTTTCATCCCACCATCCTGTCACGGCAATTACCGTCAAGCCTGGTCATGTGACTGACGGACTCCTCTGGCGAGTTGTTCCCATCTCCCACAGTCATGGCGGTGTCGGGGAGTCGCGGAGATGGAGTAAACAACACGACTACTACATCTTGATTTTTTAAAATCCCCCCCACCTCTTCCTCTGAGCTTCATGGTGGATCTTACCTGCTGTCATTTGAGATTTCACAAACATCCCGCAGGCTGCTGTGCTTCCAACGATGGCCGACCGCGGCGTTGATCTGTCGGCTCTGCCTAAAGAGGTCAGGGACCAGCTGGCGGAGTTGGATCTGGAGCTCTCCGAAGGTAGGGTTTGCATATAGCGGCGATAAGTAGGTGGTGGTGATGGGAAAGCTGCGGCTCGCTGAAGTTAATAGAGAGGGCTGCGTGAGCGTGTTTGTGTGCAGTCATCCACCGTCTGCTTTCCCGTGTCAGCTGGAGGAGAGTCGGTGCTGCTGCAGTGCATCGGGACACGACTGCAAGAATTTATAAAAACAAAGTGACCTCCTTTTCCAGCTGTTGTTTCTCCATCAGTCATCTTCGTGTGTATGGCATGCTCTTAGCATGATCACCTTAATATTTGGGTTTTTTATTTATTTTTTTAGCTTCCGCTTCTCTATATTCTTAATGAACCCACATCTATACCACGCAATGTTTACAGAGCACATACACTCCTGTCTAATGAAATGGGTCAAGGCATTGTGTGTGAAGAATTTGTGGACACGAACTGATTCATTGGGCTCTCTGAACGCTCTGAACCCTGAACTGCTGCACAAATAAAATGGATTTTGTGCATTTATTTAATTATTTATTTTTGTAAGAATGGCTGGAAGAAAACAGAATATGGAGCTGACTGTTATGCAAGTCTCCTCCTCACACTGTGAATCACTGTGCAGCAACTTGATTGGTGCTGTGCAGTTCTCAGGTGCCTGGGGGTGGATGAGTAATGTTGTGTTTCACATGGAGAGCCATGCAGGAGGAAGCATGGGCCACTAATGATGCCTCGATCTCTGTTGCAGCGCAGAGTTGCCCAGCCCATGTGAAAGAAGAGGTGAAACTTCACATGGGCACGAGAGCGAGAAGAACCTCGGCAAAAGTGTCGTGACTTTCTTTTTGTATTCATTCGAAAGGTGACACCTCTGTGAAATGTAAAAAATGTTTTCCCCGTTTTTGGTTTAGATTCAGGTTATAGGAACTGCAAAATAAACAAAACAGCACCACTCTTAATAGACTAGACTCTCGGAGCATGACTGCAGCCTGTTCAGACCTGAGTTAGTGCTGGGAAAGAGTTGTGTCTTTAATTATAGGCTCCAATCAGCAGTGTGATAATGAGAGTGAATAACTGAGGTTGTTCACTGTATGTTCATCTCATTGAACGTGACTGAGAGGCAGCGAATGAGAAATAACCGTAACGATGTGCACACTGGCGTGCAGTAATGGCACATTCATAACTGCGATTGTTATCATCCTGCACTTTTCATGATGAACTTTTAAAAAAGAAAAAGGAAGAAAAAAGCTTGTTTGTGAATGAATTAGGTGACTGCAGTGTCAGATCAGTTTACCTGGTGTGGGTTGGTGTTTGAGCACTGTGGCACGATTGCAAAATGTAAGTGCCACTGAGCCCAAAAGGCAGCACTTTGGTTGTGAAATTTACTGTTTTAAGAGTTTGAGATTTTTTAAGTCAGATCTTCTGTAAGAGAACCTATCATGTAGTTTGGAAATGTCTTTGTAAAAGAAATGAATATCCTCTGTTCCACTATAAATATAGTTAGTTGAGTGCCTGAGTAGAGCAGGGCGATATGGCCAAAAATATTTATCACGATATATATTTGAAAATTTGCGATAACGATATAACTGACGATATAATTGATGCGAGACAAAATACAACTCCACAACATTACTAGTGCAAAAAGACAACCTTCCATTTATTTTCACTTAAACAAGAAGCTGGTTTTTATGTACATTAAAGCTTTATAAAAATGTAACAGTGCAAATGCAAATTCCTTGCTGAAAGTTTAACCAAAAGGCATTTCCAGTAGAAATGGGCTGACATATCCTGAGCATAACCATGTATAATATCCACTGAAGTTAAAAAGAGGTGCTTTGCAACATTAAACTGCAGTGTGCAGTACGTATTTTTCGGACCATAAGGTGCACGGGATTATAAGGCACATTAAGCGAAACAAAGCAGTCAGATAAATCAAACTTTATTCAACTCATTCTTGCTTCCTCCACTTCTGTACCATTGATTCATTAGTGTTGAATTCTCTGGCAGCTGCTCTATTCCCATGTTGTTGCAGTATATTAATGACTGACCTCATATTGTGGATTGATTATCTCAGTTGTTCTCCTGACTGAAGTTTGGTCCGTTTACAGCATCCTGCCATGCGACTGAATTTGTCTCCAACTATCAGGAACCTTAACGTTAACTTTTACAAGTGGAAAAGTGTTAGTGTTCGTCCTCCAGCTTCACTGTTTATGTTATGCTAACATAGCTGTGTCGCTAGCGATCACGTAGCACATCATTATATACCAGCTAGCCCAACTTCAGTAACCCTACAAACGTCACTGCTGTTTAGTTTCCTGTCTTCATTTATGTTGGAAGTGATAGCAGAGCTGTACGTTTGAATTTTTTCAGAAATCTCTCAGTCAGAACATGCAATATCATGCTTAGGTAACTATCAAAACTAGCGAGCTAACTTCCGCTAGCTTCCTGCTAACTTCTAACTCCGTTAAATGTAATAAATTTTGTTTTCATGGATGCCTGGAAGTTAAACTTCATAGTTACACCTGGTAAAGCAGCAATGCTGATCGTTTTATTAAAGATGAAAGAATTTAGACAGTTTTTAACTCTCAGTGATGCTGCAGTGTTGTTTGACCTGAGAAATACGGGGTTTAGGACCCAGATTACTCCCAGATTTAAGAGCATCTTAGTCTGACAAATACGACAATAAGGACAGCCGCTTGCATGTTCTGCAAAAAATGTGCTTTGTCTTGTATCTGACGGACAAACACCAAACCAGTTCCACATCACTGAAGTTGCACCATTTTTACAAACCAATTCTGGTTCATCTGTTTCACTCAACAATCGGCCATGTGCGTATGAAAACAAAGGCACTGCGCATGCGCGTTTTACTCCTATTCTATCGCGATATTTCATTTTCCTATCGTTGCCTAACATTATACCGGTATTACCGTGAACGGTATAATATGGACCAGCCCTAGTCTGGAGCATTGGTTTTGGCAGGTCTTATTATTAAAATGGCCAAAAGCAATAAAAAAATGGTAAATGGCCTGTATTTGTATTGCGCTTTACTAGTCCCTAAGGACCCCAAAGCGCTTTACACATTCAGTCATTCACCCACTCACACACTGGTGATGGCAAGCTACATTGTAGCCACAGCTGCCCTGGGGCGCACTGACAGAGGAGAGGCTGCCGGACACTGGCGCCACCGGGCCCTCTGACCACCACCAGTAAGCAACGGGTGAAGTGTCTTGCCCAAGGACACAACGACCGAGACTGTCAGAGCCGGGGCTCGAATCAGCAACCTTCCGATTACAAGACGGATTGCCGACTCTTGAGCCACGATCACCCAGGGTTATTCATAAACTGTCAGGACTTTTTTTAAATAAATGAAGGCCACTCATTGCCAGGTCCGAGTGTGTGTACCACTACCTTCAAACATGCTCCAGAGTATGTCAGAGTCCTTAGTTTGACAAACACATGCCTCTCGGGTCCTCAGTGGCTACTTCACTGAATAATACTGCTTAGAGCCAGATTGTGCTGGTTTGTGAAGGACGCTGTTGTCTTCAGCACGGAGTATAGCCTTCTTTCCTTAGAAGAAGAAAAGAAATAAGTTTTAGAGGAAAGTTCTTCTGTAACCCACAGAAGCTGTGCTCGGTACACTTGACCAGTTAACACCGTGGACCACTGGGCCACAGGAGAGAATTTGCTAAAAATGGTTCTCTGTGCACCTTTATAGATATTTATGATAAACAATTTCTTTCTAGTATATTTTTATTCTTATAATAGGAGGAAACAAATGTGCTTTTCTTTATAGGATGTCTATCAGGTTTCAAACTACTCGTTATTTACTCTAATCTGATTGGATTTCAAGTCATCCAATTTCAGCTGTGTACAGTTTTCGGTGTTTTTGCTTTGTTATAACCTCGCAAACGGTTGCTTCTTCATTCTTGTCAAATGGTCTGCCTGGAGCAGCTGTTGCTGGCAAGCAGGAATTTTTGAGCATAGGGGCCTACGGTGGTCAGAGTTACCTGCGAGAGTCTTTTAGTGAGATTGTGAGGTAAGTCGACACCACTTGTCCCTCTTCTGGGGACTGAGCCTCAGAGGGTGAGTGCATCGTTTGTAACTTTAGATGAGACATGATTCTCTTGCTAATGAAAAGGTTCGCTGCTGTCCAGATGTCCTGTTTCTGTATCCGCAACTTCTAGTGAGATAAAGTGCCCTCGCCGTGTGCTCAGAATACACACAATGGGACAAGGCGAACAGCAGCTGTACCCCCAATGAGTCTGAAGCTCTCTCATGGCTATCTTATACATAGCAACAATTTCCCCCATTGTTGCCCACATAGATGGGACTCCCCTAGCAACAAACAGAGGAAATGTGCATCAGCGTTTTTTTGACAGAAATAGTTGTGGGCTGTGTGTGTGAGAGAGAAAGAGAAAGGGCACAGCTCCACCTACTTTAACCTCTTTGACTATACAGACACAAAGAGAACCTTTGAGGGGGGGGGTTGGTTGGTGTCAAAGACTTGCTGTTTGAACTCGACTGGAATTTGGAGCCTCTGAACCACAACTGTTTTCTGCATTTGGGCTTCATAATATCAGCAGCTTCTATCTTCAGAGTATGTTAGGGAGTGAAAGTAAAAGAGGGAAAGTGAAAAACAACTGCACAGCTCGTCAAGCAATGTTGAGTATCCTGTTTAGTTATTCTCCACTCAGACAATTATTGATTTGAACTAAACACTGTTGTTGTGGGATCACAGCAGCTGTGACACCATTTCATTGTCAGATCACACCTGCCCTTGAGCTATGACTCTCACACACCTGTCAATAGGGCTGTTCGATATAACGATAAATATCGGATGACGATATAAAAACGTCTGTGTTTAATTTTATGCTATCGTTTGTTTCGTGGTGTCGCAAAATAAACTGTTTACGGCAATATTTTTTCATCGTTTTGATGGTGACAGTAGTGACTAAATTCATTTCTTCTTTCTCTCTTTCCCTTTTATTTAATATAACCACACTACTGATGGAAAAGCGCCTGTTTTATGCATTGTCAACGAAGGTAACACCATCGCGTGTCCGCTTGTTTATGTTCCACATAAACCTTTCACAATAAAGCTCAAGATCCTGTTGAGACTTTTCAAAATAAACGGAATCACGTGAAAGAGCAGATTATTTACGGATGATAAGTAAAAAAGAGCCGCCAGGTGCTAAAAAAATAAACCTTAGACTCAAACGTTAGAGCGGCTTTTCCCCGCAGCACGCCGTGTAATAAATACTCACAAAGAAAACGGCGGTGGTTACAATTTATGTCTAAAAATGTATAGTTTCATGCATCGGTTAAAACACTGGACTCCAGGTACACGACGCGCAGCTGGAAACACTTCACGCAAGTCGAGCTGCCCGAGATTCACATAATTTACAGAAAATGTTACATTTTTGTGATTTATATCGTTATCGGGACGATAGAATTCTTATATTGGGATATGAGATTGTGTTCATATCGCACAGCCTTACCTGTCAAGCTTTTTGACTCTATTCCATTCAGTGCTGAAATGCTACCAGTTTTATATACCAAATGGAAAGACATGGAAATACATCATGTGTGAAAAAACTCTGGTATAGGAGCATACTGTGGGAAGGGCCCATAGCCCCCTTGACCCTACTTCCGGCACTATTTATGGGATGGCACTGATCCATCTTTGAACTCGGGCTTCATTTTGAGCTCAACTCAGCTCTAGTAAAGTTTGATGATAGCATCTTGTACAGTTGCGGCACTATCGTGTTGACAAATCTGGCCGCTGTGAGCCCGTGGACCCTATCTACACCTTTGTAATAGTTTGCACATTTTGCCATGGTGTATTCTTCGAAGATCATGAATATACGTCTGCATTTTTATGACAGTTTATCCAACAGTGGGTGAGATGTTTGAGTAGACTGTCAGATTGAATTTGCTGCCCCCAAACCTATGCAATGCTATGCTAAAAACAAAACAAAAACAGCATTTTGCTATTAGTGTTGAAGCTCAGATATCATTTTGGTGCTTGTAATGATAATATATGCCATCTGCGCCATGATTTTCTGCATGGATGTGTTTGACCATAAGTGCATCACGAGTCCAGTAAGACTGCAGTTATGTGTTTACATAGTATTTTTTTTTCTCATATTTTTACGAGCTCCCCAGTCCCTGTTGCAAAGGGCCGGCTGTTGAGTGGACGTGTGTATTCTCTAATGAACAGCATCCATCCCGCTGTCTGCCTGCGATGCTGCTGCAGAGGGGATGCAGGTTTTCATGTCGGCAGCCCGCTACATACTGAGAGAGAGGGAGAGAAATGAGAGATTATAGCCTTGCCTGGGTCTCTCAATCTAGGTCACAGAGCATCAGGAGGCAACAAGCCTGGCTCATTTAGCCTGTGAAGCACAGTGGGCCAGGACTGCTGCGGGGGGATCTCTCCTCCTTTCCCACCCATCCACTCTGACTCTAAAAATGACTTCTCTCAGTCTTCCTCTGTCCCCCTATTGCTTTATTATTTCAGTATTACCCTCCACAAAAATAGATGAAATGCTGTCCTGTGTGTCTGATTAAAAAATAACAATAATACTGAAGTAGTTCTGTTGGCATTTCCTGCAGTGAAGAGTGTTAAGAGCATTATGACAGACTGTATATAAAAGATGGACAGGTTTGTTTTTAGAAGTCGTCTTGGCCGTCGTATTGTTAGCTTCTTTATTTAAAAACTGGACATAACCACATTCGAATTAGGGTAGACCTTCAGTGTTGTCTGCTAGTGCTAGCTAGGCTGATTTACTCTGATTTGTGATGGGATGCTAACCATGGCCAGCATCAGCAAATCTAAGCTCTTAGGGTGTCTTTTAGTGCAACCAAACACTGAACTTCAGTCATCACCCACCTAAAGCAGTCACACCCTTAATATCACATAACATTAACCTTATAGTATAACTGAGTGAAGTTAATCCTTTGTACCTGTTGGGGAAATTACCTCTACCAAACCCTTTTTTGGTACCAGGCTTTAAAAATGTGTGTATTCATGTTGCAGAGCTTACAACTCCATTTATTTGTGGTTGGTGTGCACACAGCATTGACCGGGACAGGAAGGAAGCTGATTTAGCTTTTATCTCTTTAATTTTATCTCTTTAAAAGCTCATTAACTGTTGCAGAGGAGCTGCCCTCTGATCTTCACTGTCCCAGGCCACAGGCTTGATCCTACACCATGAAAAGATGAACTCTTCTGCTGCTTGTTTCACAGCAGGATCCGGTTTGGTTTGTTTTAATTTGTGGATCATGGTTTTCATGTAAAACTTTGCATGTCCACTTTCACCACGAGTGCAGACACACTGTTACTAAAAACCTTCTGCTGCTTTGTGTACTAAAGAAACTGAATTATTTAGATGACATTCAAGCGCACCCCTCCAGCTGGGTAACTGAATCGTGTCACGTTCAAGTTCACAGTGAACCACAGGTGGGTCTTTAGCCTCCTCTGGCTTTAAAGTTGTGCTTCCCAACACCTTCTGGTAATTAAAGCTAAACTTCCTCTGATCTGTTAGTTTCCATTCTCATGCCACTTTCTGCTAAAAATAGCACAAGTCAAAGAAATGCCAGAGTGAGGGTGACAGTGTTGGAAAGAGAGAGTGTGGTTAAGTCGATATGCTATTTGCTGAATTATTAAAAAGTGGCAAATAGAAGTGGCAGTCGGACTTGGCCTCACATGCTTCAGCCCAGGCAGTGCGCTGCTACTTAATCCAAGTTTCTTTCTGGTTTATGTTGCTTTCACTTTCAGGCCGAGCCTCCTGAGCTCAACACGTTATACTTATTCTACGTGTCAGTGAGTTAATATTTTGATAAATTGTCCTCATCATAACTCAGCCCAAATCAATTACTGATTGTACTGGCTGGAAAATACTGTTATAGTAGCTGCTAATTCAAGCACAAGAACTACAGAGGAATAGCTTAAAAGAGCCTTGTGCCGCTTGACCCTTTCGATCAGATACGAGGCTTCTCATCCTGCCTTGTCTGGATGTCTGTGATCAAACCAAACATACTGAAATAGAATTAAACATGCAAGTTCATTGCCCTAACACAGATATGTTAGCCTGCAGTTTTGTTGCCTGGAGGCCCTGTTGGCTGTAATATGCAAACTACTGCAAACTACGTTACACTTGGCTGTTCGCCCATCCGTTTATCAACATCCGTTGCACAACAGGACCTCTTCAGCATGCTGTTGATCATTTTGGAACCGACTCCAAATAAATGCTCATTCAGTGACTGAGCAAAGTTCGCAAGCTTACTTCTGTAAATCTATTTCATCTTGCATTTCATTTCATCTGCTTCTAAAGCGCCATCGTGTTCATTTAACACAGGGGTGGGAAACTCCAGGCCTCCAGGGCCGGTGTCCTGCAGGTTTTAGATCTCACCCTGGGTCAGCACACCAGAATCAAATGATTACTTCATTACCAGGCCTCTGGAGAACTCCAAGACATCTCGAGGAGGTAATTTAGCCATTTAAATCAGCTGTGTTGGATCAAGGACACATCTAAAACCTGCAAGGACCATCATGGATTCGTATGTCACGTTCCCTCGTGCTGCACCACACAGTGGTATGGACACAGCTCTTGCGTGACCACCCACACCCTGCCCCCAAATCCTCCCTCCCCCCCTAACACATGCATTTTTTTCCTTTTGAAATTTTCCATAAAGCCTTTATCAGATTAAAACAGCCATATGTTGAAGCACATACAGGAACACAACTGCACACTGTGCTAAGCTGTTAAAACCATTATACGGGAAACATGAGGCTTCTACTGCCACCAATGATAATGTGCTGAGATGCTTTTGCAAATGTGGGGGAGAAATGCAGCTGAGTGTTGCTGTGTTGCATGATTTTCTTATAAATCATAATAGTCAATCGAGAGCAATTAGCCGATTCCCATCAACCCGTGAAGACAGGAAATGCACTATACGCTTTAGCTGGTTATAGTTTCAACTGTACAAATAAAAGCCCCTCATGGGTGTATATATTCTACATTTTTAATGTTCCTCCGTGAATCTTTTGCAAATGAATACAGCAACAAAGAAGTTTTATTCGGTGGGACGAGTAAAAGTTCTGCAGTTGCTAACAGATTAAAAACAAGGCATCTGATTGGATAATTATAACTGTGAGGTCAAAGGAGGGGGTCCTGACAAAAGTTTAAAAAAAAAAAAAAGAAAAACCCAAGACGAAACGCTCAGACTTCAAATAACCAAAGAGGCAAAAAAGTGCTACAGAGCAGGGATCCTTAAGCAAAACCATTAACAATTAAAGCAAGTTATAGTAACTATAATATTTATGAGAGGCCTAATAACCTTCTAATGCTTTCTTAATTATTTACAGCTCAGTTTGTAAATGCTTAGCTGCACACTTTAATAGAAGGGAATATAAACAAAGACGTAAAATCAAAAAGAAAATAATCTCAAATGAATTCATGGTGAAAATAGTCTTTCACCATGAATTTGAATGAATTTTTGAAGTTTCTACATCAGGGGTGGGCAATTCCAGGCCTCGAGGGCCAGTGTCCTGCAGGTTTTAGATCTCACCTTGGGTCAACACACCTGAATCACATGATTAGTTCGCCTCTGGAGAACTTCAGGACATGTTGAGGAGCTAATTTAACCATTTAAATCAGCTGTGTTGGATCAGGGACACCGGCCCTCGAGGCCTGGAATTGCCCACCCCTGTTCTACATGCTTCTGAGGGAAACCTCACACTGGTTAATGAGGAGTGCCCATCATAGTTTTCACGTCTGGTTCTCTGGAGGTTCATGTTAAGTCATGCTTTGCTGTCCTCCAAAATAAACTGTCTCTGTGGAATGGGTCTTTGGAAGTATCAGGCCTTGCATTAAACAGGGCTACTCTCATGTGTTTTGCTTAACACCAAAACAGTTTTTAAGTGAGCTCCTTTGGTGCTTTTGTCGTTCTTATACAACATGAAACTTTTATTTTGAAAAACAAATCATTTTTTTTATTGAGTTATTTTTAAATTTTGCTCATAAGGACCACATCACTTGTTCACACATCCTCATGTTTGATCAAATTCTTACAGTTGATGTCTACATACTTGGATACTGGCCACTGGTACAGGTCTCAGCAAGAAAACTGGTGTGTGAAGAGTTTTCGTAGGAATTGCAAATGACAGTAAGAACGAGTTAAGCAGAGGTAGCCTCTTTCTGCTCTGCCAGGCTGATTGTTCTGATCTCATCAACTAAACCACACGTCCACTTAGCTGCTCCATTCACTGACCCTTAACCTTTGCTGTTACACCATTTTGAAACCTTATCAGACTTTTTTATAATAGCTTCATCTCCCATTTTCATTTTCTGTTTTCCTTTGTGGTTCTAGAGTGTACAGGCTTGGTCATGAACCCTCACAGGGAGACGTTATACATTACAGTCAGCTGTACAAATACACTTGATGTAATCTGACTTGACTGGAAAGGATTTGACTGTGACATCTGCTCACCAGGCAGTTCTGTGACTGCCTAAAAGTGTGTTGAACTTCACAGTCAGCATTTCAGCCCCCACCACACACACACACACACACACACACACACACACACACACACACACACACACACACACACACACACACACACACACGATTAAAACCCAGAATACAATCCTCGCCTGGGTTTAGATCTCGCTTTGTAAGACGCTAGACATATTTAATGCAGTCAAAGACAGCACAAAATCATAGCATTTGCTAAGTTAGCATAATATTTAAAAAATATAAAAAAATATATATTGTGTTTAACAGCGTGCAAAACTCTGTCAGCACCTGCGTGATGTTTTTGGATACGGTGATACTGCTCCTGGGACATTTTTGTTTTTAGGTTTACATCATTTGTCATACATAATATTATAGCCAGAACTCAGCGTCTCACTGGTTGTGTAAATCCCGTAGGAGGATATGCGTTTGACGGTGTTCAACGTTTGTAACGGCTTCTTCCAGCAAATGTTGAAATGCAATGTGTCAGGTGTGTCTCCACGCCCTTTTCTTTCAGTCTTGTTTCCAGCAAAGACAGAAACTAAGGAAGGAGGTGGAAGGGCTGCCGACTGAGTCACGGTTTCATCCCAGACACGTCTTGAGCTCAGTGTGTGGAGGCAAACATGGAAACATGAATTGCACTGTTGGCCAGAGTTAACCACACCCTGCTTACAATTTCAGGGAAAACGAATCACCTGAGAGATCAACTACAGGGAAACTGTGTGTGTGTGTGTGTGTGTGTGTGTGTGTGTGTGTTTTTTAGAGCTTGAGGCTTTTTTGAAGCACTTTCTTTCACTCACCAGTGCCTGTAATTCCAGTTTTGTTGTCTGACAGAGTAAAGGTAAAGGTACACAGAAATTCTCTGTTGCTTTCTTTTCGATAATCCATTGTTGTTTTTTGTATCCTCCCAAACGGCAATAATTACTAAAACCATCATTATAAAATTCTCTAAAAAAGATAAAGATGTTTTGTTTGGTGAAATAAAACATTGCACAAGACACCTTGAATTGGGGAAATGATCATTTAAAAAAAAAGCAGTGTAAAAGTGTGATATGTCAGACAGTGTAGAATAAGATCATCGACGCTGAAGAAAGGCGAACAATATGGAAGTCACAGAAGAAACAAAAAGCTCCAAGTTTTGTCAGTAGCACCCGAAGTGTCATTCACACTTGCATGGTCTTGTATTCTCAAGCAGTCTGGACTGATTGTTCAGTACAGAAAGCATGCATCATACAAAGGACATGAACCATTTGCTAGGATCTACATTTATGTTCCATATAGACAAAAGTATTTGGATGTACATATTTATCTACAGGCTGCACCCTGTACCAGGTCGCCCGTCTGTCACATGGCTCACACAGAGAAACAGACAACATACATTTTTTTTTATCTAGCTATATTATCCCAGTGTGGGTGTGTGTGTCTTCTAGAATACACATTCAGTTTTCTTGTTGTCTAAAAGCAACACAATATTAAGTGTTCTTAATATTTTGTCCCCGTAATATATTATTAATGTGTGGACAAAATGCTGAAATGTCACCACCAGGTTTCAGTTCAATCTTATACATGTTCCCTTGAACTCAGTCAGCAAATGCAGAGGAGCTCCAGAGCCAAAGAGGAGGGGCCATATGTCAGTTACTCTGGGTAAATTCGAATACTTCACTGACAAACTTGTTTTATTCCGTTTGGAGGATCCTCCTTGGAGTTTGCTATTGTGTGATTATAGTAGACACATTATCATCAGGCTTATTCGCTCTTGTAAGATGAGAGAAAACGGCAGGAAATCCACGTTTCCTCTGTAATATTTTGCCAAGTGTTTATATAATTTTCACAAAGCAGGTGTTAACACGACTTTAAGTTGTTTGTTTCTTTTTTTTTCTTTTTGGAGACCGAGTATTCGAATGATAATGTGATGAGGGAGAGAAAGAAGCAGGGAAAGAAAATAGAGGGCAGTAGCTAATTACTATTCAGACTGAGTGCCTGTGGGGAGGAAGGAGAGTGCAGGCCTGCTGCAATTCAAATAATCTGAAGCTAGAAAGTGTGAGAGTGTGGAGGGCTTAGACAAGGCACTGCTTTGATGTTTCTCCCCTTCACATCGTGGAAAGTGAAAACGTACGCTCTGAGGTGCACGCACGGGTTTCCTTTACTGATGCAACTGTCAAACAAAGACAGGAGAGCAGAGTGGCGGCAGCCTCGTGTGAAACCTGACTGTAACACTGAAATAGTCGCATGGTGACCTCTCCACCAATAGGACAGACGTGACTGGGCCACTCTGAGAAAGTGGGTTAACGAGTGAGGCCCTCATCACCTCAGCAGGGCTGTGATTTGCCTCGAGCAGATTTCTTTGACTGTTTGCATATAGTGTGTGTAGACATGTTTGTCTTTATAATATAAGCTGGGCTAAATAATACATCTTTTTAACTCTTTTTCTGGTAACATTTTATAATACGGTTTGCAACTAAGGGTGTAATTCCCCTCTAATTAAATGGGATTTCAATGTTTTTTATGTGAAATTACAATGTCATTATATTTACCCACAAATACGCAGTCTGACTAAAACAGTAGTGCCTCATGTCTTTACTGAAAAGTGTTGGTAAAGTATGGGAATTCTTGAATATAGACCCTCCTTAATTTGCTCCACCTTGGATGCCTGCTAGGGGTAACCCTTGTTTCTTTTCTTTTTTTTGGAGTGAGCACTTTCTGTCATATTTCAGGCCTGCTTGCTCGAGAAGCAGGCCTGAAATATGGTGGTGATATACATTTAGGGGACCGAACTTTGTCATTAAGGGTACGGGGAGGTTGTCAAACGTCGTATTTTTGCGGGAAAGAGTCAAACAGTGACGACCTTTACTTATGAGACTTGCACAATGGTGAGGAGGAAAAAATCTCCCAACAAAACCATTTCAGCTCATAAATGTTTCAGGGTTGTTGTTATTGAACAGAATGTCAGAAAAACAGGATTTTACCTTGGCCATTGCAAAACATTAGTTTTATTTATTTTTTAACAATATCATTGTGGATGTACCTGTGTGCTTTGACTCATTCTGCTTGCACAACACGACCGAGGTCCATGGTCATGGACTGCTGCTCAGACACGCTCCTGCAAAATTTCTCAATGAAATTCAGACCTAATCTGTCCAAGTCCCAAATCTTGATGGCCTGTCCACATAACTTGTTTTGTCCTCCAAACACAACATTTATAACTTTTATCAGAAAATTACATTTTTATCTCATCTGTGTTACCGAACAGTCAATTTTTGTCTCACACTGGACACTTTAACAAAGATTAAGTTGCGGTGTGGAGTTATCTGCAGGTGCTCTGCCGTTCCCGTGGATTTTTTTTTCACCACTTCTGGGCTGTGTTCATAGTGTAAACTTTGTATGATGCCCGACACTATGGAGAGTTCCTCTATCGCTAGACTAGGGATGTTAAACATAAAACCCAGGGGCCAGAATGGGCCCATTAAAGATCTCCAATCCAGCCCACTGGACGGCATTGGAACATGTAAAGGAGAGCATAAACTTTGGAACTTTAACTCCAAATTTTAATAGGTTTTAATAGGATTTATGGGCATCCATAAAACACACCATCTACTAAAGGTGGTTTGAGTTGTTGTGCTAGTTATCATGAACTGAGAAAACCCCAAAGTCTTTATAAATGCTTCTGGAGCCATTTCTAGCATATTGCACTTTGATTTTTTTTTTTTCTATGATGATGTGAAAAATTGAGGCGCGTCACACTAACTGATCCTTCTTCTACGAACTTACCATATCAGTTTTTTTTGTTTTTCCTGTGCCCTTTATTCACAGGGCGAGGCACCGCTACAAGCTGCAAGCGTTGAAGTGTTTCCAATCCCATGGAAAACCTCACTCAAAATAGCTTTTTGGAAAAGTACAAAAAAAAAGATGTTGGTAATTATAATAGTTTTTTTTTTTATAGTCACATTTTAGGAATAATTGATGGAAAAAAATATATAAGGGAGCACACATACATATTTTCATGCAGGGCTCTAATCACCTGTAGTTCACTGATCGCATGCAATGCTTTCACATCAGTTTAACCCTTCAGCTTCAACTGCTGGAGACCAAATGTGATGACGCAGCCGTAAAAACACAGATGACTTTCAAATCATCCAGATGGAACAGTGATTACTTTGAGATTCATTTAATGCCACACAAGCCCCTCCCCCTTCACTGACTCCATCTCCCTCTCTGCCTATCTGCAGTGAAACTGCCTGTTCACATAAGCTAAAAATAAATTGTGTCACTGAGCGTGGCCAACTGTACTGTTCATGCATTACTTATGGAAGTGTTTGCTTTTCTTCCATTTTCAGAAAAAAAGGGCCCTCAGTCGCCGAGCAGATATTGTGTTGGAGTGGTCTCTCAGGCAATATCCTCCAAACAGGAGCACTTTCACTGTTGCCGTCCTATCCACAGTGATGTCAGCAGTGTGGCAATTTATATGGCTGTGTTGTAGGTTGCCTAAGCTTTTCTGTCTCTTCTGCTTAAGAGTTGTGTTAGAGGTTCTGTTTAAGACCAAGCAGATTAGTCAGTTATTAAATATAAGCGGAGGATCTTTGTATCATCTGTAATGTCAATTACGCAAAATGTGATTCTTATTGTTTTCATCCTTTCATAACAACAAATCCAAAAATTCCAACAATCATAAAGCAGGAAACAGAGGCCCAGCTTGAATATCCACCACAGTTAAAAACACCTTTAGCCTAACATGTGAGGCCATACATTCTCACTCTTTACAAAATAAGAATAACTAAAGTTTAAGCAAACTACAGTTTCAAAGGTATTGGTGTATTTTTTTTTCTGGACTGTTTAGTCATAACCGACATCTAAAGATGAAGTTTGCATATAATTGCGGATACAAATCATCAGCTATTTCTCTGAGCGGTTTTCTAAGTAGATTCAAAGTTACTCAGAGCGAACTTGGATGATGTCTTGACTGCATGTGTTGTAAATCATATGCGTTTCATGTTGATTTAATAATAACATGTTCACAGTGCAAACTTCTTTGCACATCTCCTGTAAAGAATTCATACAAATTTGTGACCTTGAACCTCTTTCTGTTTTGGTTTGCGCTGGAAGGCCTTCTGTTTTGGGGATTCGTGTAACCATCATGATTTTGTTCCAATTTTATGCTGCTTTGCTTTTAACACACCGACTTCAAAAAGTGACACTTCACTTGCTGCTTTATATTCCACCCTTTGTCTTTGTAACAAGATGCTCACTTCACGTTAGTGCTTTTAACTTTGTGGTTTGTTGGAACCACATCAGAAAATCCTCATCTCCTCTCTGTTGTCCTCTGTGCTGTAACTGGGCAGAGAATAAAAATCAGTGCCAGAAAGATTTGTATTTTTCTTTGCATCTCAGAATCCTAAATTGTAATCACAGATTAAAACTGAGGCCCACAGGGCATTATGCTACTGAGTGGCTGATTCACAAACATCAGGGTCCTCCATCAGACCGGCCAATACTTGTAGTTGATATAAAGCTATCTCCCCTTCGTACAGACATTTTCAGGCACTGTAAAAGGATAACAGGTTGTTTCAGAGACATGTGGAGATGAAGTTTAAAATGCAGCCAGGGCAGCTACTGGTGAACATACTGAATGAATCATTGCTGATCAACACAATTACTGTAAGAGTGTGTACGGGCTCTCCAGATGGATTTTTAGTAACTCAAAACCTGACAGCTTTGCCCACAGAAGAGTTTGGCAGAGTTTCTGTATCGCTTCGGGGCCAGCCGAGAGCTCAGTCAGGCTCTGTTGGGTCTGGTGGGGTGGAGGAAGCTGCAGATGGGCTGTTGGCAGGAGGGATGGAAGATGGTGTCGAAAGGACACTGCTTACCTATCACTTGAATACGATCAAGTCAAACCCGTGGCTCAGGATTCCTCCTCTTCTGTCCTTTGCAGCATCATTCTCATCTTCATAAGCTTTTTCTGACTTCATCGCTTTATCTTCTCTGCATTTCCGTTTTTCCCTTTCTTGTCCTCAGTTTTCACACTTCTGTCTTTTCTGTCGGTGTCTCTGAATCATCCCATCTCTTGCCCACGCTTCCGTACGTTTCCAGATTTAGTCCTGTTTTGTTTTTCTCTTCTTTGAGGCTGGAATCGAGCCACATGTTTGACGCCTGCAGTCATCTCCAGAGATTACTGCAACACTGTGTGGGTCCAACTGTGTTTTCATCATCTTCTTTATCATTTTTTTTCTTTTTTTCCCTGCTGCTTCCTGCTTTTTCTATCACAGTGGGTTGGAACAGGTGTTCGCTGACTCCATTCACAGATAGAAAGCTGATCATGCTGAAGCTGTTTATTCTACCATCGATCTGCGATAACACTTGAGTAACTGTTGCTTGGTCCTTATGACAGTCTTTCTACGATCTGCTCTGCTGAAGCAGGGTTAATGAGAGGGAAAAAGTGATATTAATAATGCTGATATTGTTGTAATGGCAAAGAGAAATGTGAAAACACTACCATCATAACATTTTTTATTAAAGTTCAGGGTTCAAATGAGCACCTTTGACAGTCTAACTGGTGTATATTTGAATTCCATCAAATAAAACAATCAGAGTTTGAGATGTTTTGTTATTTTTATGGTGGCATATCTTATGCTCATTTTTTCAGAAGCAATACAGAGTTTTATTTTATTTTATTTTTTCTACAGGTGACATCACACAGAAGGGCTATGAGAAGAAAAGGGCAAAACTTCTGGCTCCCTACATAATCCACACTCCACGTAAGTGTTCATAATCCCTTTTTTGATCGGGCTAAGCATAGATGTGCATCCCTCGTGTCTTTGCTGTTTTCCTGTCTTGCTTAGGCATACTCAAAACAATATTTTCTTTGTCTTTTTGCCGTGGCAAAGAATCTGTTCTTGACTTAAATTAAAAAACTATATTTAAAAATAGAATCATTTCACACCCATAGCTTTTTTTAGTAGCTTTTTATTTATTGTGTTACAAAAATGAAATTAAAAAACAAAAAAAACAGACTTGGAACAGCAGATCTACAAAGCAGACAAACACGAGCTGATTCTCTCAGTTGGAATATGACAATCCATGTCCTTAAAACAACGTCCAAAAAGCCCACCTAAAAAAAATAAATGTAGCTTCAAACACACAAAAAAAAAATCAATTTTAATATTTTTCATGTCATTTGAAATTTACATTCAGTTCAGTTCAATTTGATTTCAAATATATGGCGCCAAATCACAGCAAAAGTCACTTCAAAACGCTTTATATTACAATATTATAGAGAAAACCGCAACAATCCTCAGAGTAAGCACTTGGCAACAGTGGGAAGGAAGGACCCCCTTTTAATAGGAAAAACCTCTGACAGAACCAGACTCACAGAGGAGCGGCCATCTGTAATAATAGCGATAGCAGAGACCAATTGACATGACAAGTATACATGGTGTGCTTAATGCACAGCCACACTGTGCACATATGACAGCAACATGGTTTCATGGTAAAAAGGCTAAAGTGGCATTTGAGGTTTTCCTAAAACAGAGAAAACTATCCAGTCTTTGTTGTGATGCTCATTAATATCATTACTATCATCACTGAGGTTCTGAAGAATATTAAATGGTCTGATTCCTATACAGTGCTCTCCCACTCCAGGTGAACATTCAATGTGCTTTATACACCGTTTCATTTATTCACTGCTTCTGTTCACACTCTGATGAACAACACATATTTGGGAGCAACTCAGATTCCAGTATCTTGTCCAAGAATACTTTGAATACTTTGTCCAAGACTACAAACCACCAACTTTCTGATTAGTAGATGATGACCTGCTCTACCTCCTCCTCTAGCCACCCCGTTGCTAAGAATTCATGTACCTTGGTAGCCTGGTGAGCAGCCACAACAGAGCCCATAAAAACATCACAGCCAGAGTGAACAAAGCTAGAGGTGCTTTTAGGTGACTGAGAAATATATAGGATCCAAAGCAAGCTCCAGCTCTACAATAGCAATGTTAAGACAGTGCTGCTATATGGCTCTGACTCTTGGCGGGTAGTGCAGAAGGACATAAACCAAATCATCACCTTCCACAGCACAGTTAAACAGATAGTGTTTAACAGAAACAGTTAAAAGTTCAGCAGATACCCAAGGCCTGTTACAGGAAAGTCTTCTGCCTATTAAATCAAAGTGTTTGCAGAAATGAGTATGTAAAGCAGTTTTTGATTGTTTTGTAACAATGCATGTATTTTGTGTTTATTTTACAGCACCACCTCCTCAAAATGTACAGCCTCCTGCTCCTAGTTCCTCGAGCCATGCACCTCCACCCTCCAGCTCATCCCGGTATCGTGAGCGACGCACTCGCAGAACGCATCGCAGTGGAGGAACCCGGGATGACCGCTACAGATCAGGTGAGCAAGAAGTCCAGCGCCAAAATGTTCTTCATCCCACTTTGGTTGTCCCACCACGGTCACACCAGCGGTACAGCACACTACAGCACAGTTTTCAGAGCTGAAACGATCCGGCAACAGTCTGTTTTTAAGCTCAGATCCTGGGCTGTTTCAAAGGGACAAATTAAAGAGCTGTGGGGAACGTGTGTGTGTGTGAGAGCGAGGCAGACAGCAGTGCTTTGCCGCAGCTGGGAAGCCCCCTTAGTGAGGACCCCCTTCTCAGGCAGAAGAGTGATGTCAGTGGCTGGCTATGTATGAGAAGGTTGTGAGGAGAGCAGGGGAATACAGATTTTTTTTTTTTTTTTTTTTACAAAAAAATCCTATATAAGTGGTAAAGATCCGAGAAAGTTGATTCTGTTCAGCCGCTGTGTTTTCAGTGGGAGAAACATTTCGTCACTCATCCATGTGACATCTTCTGCAGCTTACTGCAGATTTCCTCAGCCTCATAAACACTATATTTACTTAATGATCAAAACCAACACCACTGACTAACAGTGGGGCTGTGCAGCCAGTTTCATGATCATTACTGTGTAAGTTTGTTAAGACTGATGATCAATAGTCACGAGTACCATTCAGAGAGTAGTGAATGTCTGCGATCTCAGCATTGTTACGTGTTGAAGATGTACCCTTTGGCCCCCTCCTTGATTCAGAGATGGTTGTTTCCTTTTCACGTGAAGATGAGACAAGAGAAGCACAAAGCACGTGTGCAGGACACAACTAGTGTTTGTTGACTGAGAGTCGGGCTCTAAAAGCATCTCCCTGTGGGCTGACCCACACCCTGCTGGTTCTTTTCTTAAAAAGCCTCTCAGCCTGTGCAGCATGCTAAATGCCAGGCTGACTAATCTAAAGTCTGTCTGTCAGACTGGAGTTTAGTGGAGAGTTGTCTAAAAATGTTTCAGCTTTACAGAAAATCTTACTGGCAGGGGCAACATACATTATTTTTGTTTAATCTGGTTGGAGGATTCAGAAAGATTAGAGCTTAAAAAAACTCAGTAGAGGCTAAATTGAAATTGTGATAACAGGTCTGTGTTAGGAAATAAATCTTTGTTTTGATGTTTCGCTGATGGCATTGCACGATAGATAAGAATTTAAATATTGAAAGTCCCCAAAAGCTATATTTGTGTCCTGGCTTCAAAATAGGTTGTTGTTATGTTGGTCAGGCTATGATTGTTATACTTACTGTGAGTGAAACTTGGCAATAAAGCTCCCTTGTGTATTCAGTTACTGCTCTTTTATAAGACAATCAGTAGTTTACAGTGTAGTGGGCAGTGAATTTAGATTTGAGACACATGCATTTATCTGTGTTATTGTCTATGTCACAGTCACTTCTGTGGTTCAAAACCCTTAATTTGGATTCCATAGTGGAATGAAAATTGCTCCCAGAATTGTTGTGCTTCGTTCCACAATGTTTTCGTAGTCTCGAAAGTCTCCGACATATGAAATGAATTCTGGTATAAAGAATTGCAAATACTGCAAAAGTGGTTAAATTGAGAGATGAGAAAATGTAAAATAAAACCAAGCTGAATGGCAGATGGTATTCCTCAACTAAGTTTATATTGCAGGATGAGAACAAAAAGGAGTGTCACAGTGGACAAGAAGTTCCTTTACATGCTGGAAAATACAGAATATGCAAATATATTGATGCACTGAGGAAATACAACACCACACACATTGATGTTTTCACAATTATGTTTATTCAACTAAAATCTAAGAGGACCCATTCTTTCAGAAATTTTTTTAGAGGCAGGCTGTGTGGCTAGGTTTCTTTGGTTTTATACACCTGAATTCCAAGATTAAGGCATTGTTTGGCCCAATACTGTGTCCACATAGTGCATATTTAACTCTGAGGTTTGGAGAAAATCAACAAAAACCGTTTCAGCACAGAATGTATAAAACAATATTTCTGTTCCTGATCTTGTTCCCTTTTGCAAATTTTAGGCTACACGACTAAGTCTGAAGCTGTGGTGATTCCATTCAATTCAGTTTTATTTATATAGCACCAAATCACAACAGCAGTTGCCTCAAGCACTTTATACTGTATAGTAGCAACCCTACAATAATGGAGAGAAAACCCCAACAATAATGACCCTCTATGAGCAGGCATTTGGTGACAGTGGGAAGGAAAAACTCCCTTTTAACAGGAAGAAACCTGCTGGAGGTTTCTTCCTGTTAAAAGGGAATCTGCCACAGCCGGCTGTAGGTGAGGGGAAGAAGAGTTGTGTAGTAAGTTTATGGGGGTGTATGCTGAAGCTGAATGCTAGTCTTGCCATGTACAACGGCAATGCTAATAACTGATGTTAGCACGTTAATTAGCTTGCACACGTTTTGCTAATGTGCAGTAAAACAGAAGCTAAAGCTGAGCCCATCAGTTTTGAGGTACTTTGTTGTAATTTTGCACTAATGAAAAAAATCATCAAAAGTGTCACATTTCACCCTGAGGCACATGGATATCTCGTGATAAAGGCTGGCAGCATGTACTGACACATTTTACATAAAAAATAAAATAAAAATGCAAATGTGTTTCTGATGGTGGCATGAGGAAAAAAAGAAGATCACTAAAGTCAGGAGGTGTACCCCTCTGGGGAACAAAGGATTACTATAGTAGGCTTATAATGGCAGTTCATCCAAAAACCGATGAGGAGTTTCTATCAGAACCAAAGTTGTGATCCTACTCGACAGAAAAAATGAACTTGATGACCTTGAGTCATGTTGTTAGAAAATGGCAGGTCAGAGATTTCTAATTAGAAGTGTTACAGCCTAAAATAATGTAAGAATAGTAGAAACTGCAGCAGTGAGGAACAGAAAAAATAAGGTGGTTATAATTTTAACAGACTGCAGAACAATTTAATTGCCTCTGGCTTCCTGCAGTTATTACACCTCTTACACAGCCTGTCACTACGGAGTTCACTCGAATACACCGCTGACTGCTTTCTGGAGCTGCTCTCGCTATGATTACACTTTATGTTTTATGTTTTATGTACACCATTTTAGATTCAGATTAAGAAGATAAATAAAACGGGCATGCATCAAAGACATAAGTAAAGGTCCTCAGCTGCCCACATGTCAGTATTGATTGGAACTGGAGTAAAACTCACCGCAAGCTGCCACGCACCCCACTGTACCCATCACCGTGGAAACCGCCCTCATCCTCCCGGACATGTGCAAGGAGTCGTCTCTCCTGACGCTCCGGTGCGAGGATGCTCAACAGCACATTATGAGAGCGAATGATTTAGCTGAGAACAATCTGTTAAGCAGAATGACAGTTATGTAATTATGGTCCCCACTGCTGCTGTGAAATGAGCTGTGCTCTGTGATTTATTTAAATCTGTTGATGTTTCAACAAAAATGATGCCCTCCAGTCGATAGATGTGAAAATTCCCTAAGTCGTCTTTTGTGGCGCGTGTTCTGTTACGTGTTCTGAGCGTGCGTCTGTTTACGCGGTGCCTTTTAATGCGCCTGTGGGTGTCATCAAGTGAAAGTATCTCGGCATTCATTACTGTGTGCATTTGCGCGTGTAGGCATGTGAGTGGGCTAATACACAGCTTGGCTCTCTCCTCTCTGTGTGCCGTTTCATTGGGAAAACGCTGTCTTCCTGTAAGGATTTCTTCAGGCTTCTCACCTGTCACCGTTCTTCAAGTTTTAAACATGACTTATAGACATAACACTGCACTCCTGCTCTCAAAAAAATGCTGTCACCAGCTAAAGCAAAGTAATGTTTTTCATCATTATTTTGCAAGCTTGCTAGATTTTTCTCTTCTTCTTTTTCTCTTTATCGTGGGACTCCTAAAGTTAGTTACTGTGCCTTGAAATCTCATTTAGGGGGCTCGGCTCCTCGGTTGAGATCCCCTATGGAAATCATTCAAACATATGAAAATGTTATTCACACAGCAGTGACTCTTTGAAGTAGTTCAATAAACTTTCATATAACAGGAAAAAAAAAAGGTCTCACTAATGGAAGAAAAAGACCATAAATGGAGGTAGTAAACAAAATGTACATTCTTGAGTCATGTTGAAAGAATGTGAACAGCTTTTTTTCTTTGTGGCCTTCTTTGTTTTGTTGCTCTGAATGAGATCCAAAGCCATTGGAACTAATCTCTACCTAAACTAAATGTGTTTGTGTCAATACAGATATCCATACTGAGGCAGTACAAGCTGCCTTGGCTAAACATAAGGAGGAGAAGATGGCGCTCCCCATGCCTACCAAACGCAGGTCCACATACGTGCAGTCACCCATTGAAACACGCACACCACCAGGTAGGACGTGCGAAGGCATTAAAGTTGGACTTTTTAGTTAAGAATTATGGACATTTACATTTTGTTTTGTGGCACTAAGACTCCTCGTCTGGATCCGAAGATGAGACAGCCGTGCGCAGGCAGTCGTCAGTGGTTGCTCCCCAGCCTCAGGTCAACCCCAACCTGCAGAGCCCGGAGTCTTGGGTCAACCACATCGTCCAGGGCTCTTCCACCTCCTCCTCGGCCTCCTCCACCCTCTCACAGGAGGCCAAACCACAGCCTCAGAGCCAACCTCAGCCTCAGTACAAACCGCAGTACCAGCCTCTTTATAAGCCTCACCACCAACCACAGTACCAACCTCAGCACCAGCCCCACGAGCAGCCTCGCACTGCCGCGGTGACGGACATGCTGGCTCACAGTCGCATTGGTGAGACGTGCGCCTGTGTGGAGAATGTTCTGTGCAGACGTTGTGTATGTTAAAGCAAAGGACAGTAGACTTATTAATTATTTAACTGGAGGAAAAGCAGCAGGTAAAAAGTTTGGATCATCTGATTGGTCAATTTATGTAATGCTGCACAACTAGCTTTAATATAGCCTAATCCTGTAATGCAGAGTACATAAAACTACCAGCTATAGTTAGCTTGTGAGTAGTGTTTCACATACAAATAAACTGAGGGCTTTTCACTGCCATGTGTGAAGGTAATAATAGTCTTTTGTTTTTGCTAATGCATGAGTGTTTTATTTTTATTTTTTAAATTTAAAATTATAGCTACAGTACATTCGTCCCATTAAAACACGTGGACATCTCACTGCTTTCCCTTACAGCCCACTCAGAGAATAGTGCACCTCCTCCAGATGTGACAGCTGTGGCCCCTCCGGCCAGAGGCCCACGCGTGGACCTGCCCTCCAACGCTGTCGTCCGAGGGATGAGCCGGGGACAGAGCCGCTCGAGCATGATGGAGACAGCGGATGGTAATGGAGAACAGTTCATTTTTAACATTTTGTGTCTCTTTGCAAGAATCTGATTTCTCTTTCTTCAAATAAGTGTTGACTTCCAGCTGTGACCTTTTTATTAATCAAGTTGTTTTTCTTCCCGATTTTTTTTCTTTTTTTCCACTCTGTCAAATTATTTTTGACCGGCTAATAGGAAGAGGTAATATACAGAGTAAGGAAACTCCTTAATCTACAATGTCCATGGCGTTCTGTGTTTCTGACTCTCCCTGCTGTGTGTACTTAGTGATTTAACCAGGAAATGAAACAAAAGCAACGTCTACACGCACAAAAAGAATCCTCATGTGTGATCCCAAACCAAAAAAAAACCTTTATCCCGGCTCTCACTCCGTTCTCCTTGTGTTGACGCCACCCACCGCGCTGCTGCTTTTCAGTCCGGACATATGTTACGGTTGACTCAAAATGGTGTATCTGTGGTTAATTCAATTTTTTACTAAAAAGTTACGGCATGAAAAACAGCAGACTATGTGATGGTAAGACGCTTAAACAATGTTCTAATGTTCTGTCACTGTGTGTCGTGGGATGTGTGACTGTGTATTTATCCCTGCTGCTGCCCCTCTCCACCTTCACCCTGCCTGTAGGAGTTCCTGTAAGCAGCAGGGTCTCCACTAAGATTCAGCAGCTGCTGAACACCCTGAAGAGGCCTAAGAGGCCCCCGCTCAGTGACTTCTTCACCGATGACGCCGAGGAGATCGTAGAAGGTACGCTGCTGCACTGAATTAGCTGTAGCGGTAGACTGTTCGACTTGCACAAATTACACATAGAAAAATTGGAATTTGTGCCCCTCCTTACTCCAACGTTTTATAATAAGTTAAAATAGTCAGATGTAGTGCTCCAAAATGACATTTCTGATTATTTATGAACACTTACCTGTTTTACAAATGTATATTTAGGTTTCTCTAATAAGCCAAAGAGTTTAAAAGTTGTAACTAACTAGCATAGTTCCCATTTAGGGTGAGTGTGATGCAGGATATTTTAGGGGCTACATGCAAAGATGTTTCCTAAATGCCACACATGCAGGAAGTTGGTCTAAAAGAGGACAACTCTAAGGATGCACGCAGTGAAAGCATGTATGCCACTGTTTCTAAACACTGTAATCTGCCCAGAAATCAGAGCTAATGCTAACTGAGTCAACAGCTGCTGGTAAGGAGAAACCTAGTTTGTATTATTTTTATTAAACCACATATGCAATGACTGGTTTAGTCATTGCATATGTGGCAAGAACTGATTGTTTTATAAATGTCCCCAAATTTCTTTTGCAGGTTGAGAATTTGCTTGTAAAGGTGTGTGGCCAGGCTAGAATTTACTGATGTTCTCTGAACGTCTCACGTGGAGTGTTATTGAAAACTTCAAACTTAGTGGCTCCATGGTATAATGCATGCACTCACCTAGCAAGCGACAATCCCTGGTTTCTCTCCCTGGAGGAGACAAAAATCCCTTTGGGCTTGCGTCAGGAAGGCCATCTGGTGTAAAAACTGCCACATAAAATATCTATCTGCTACAGTGACCCCTTGTGAATAAGGAAAGTAGCTCACAGAAAACTTCAAAGTCAACACTGCACTCTGTCGGGTTCCCTGCAAACCAGATGAACAGACACATGCAGAGACATACAGAGATTCCTGGATTTTTTTTTAGGGCGATTGCTTTTCTGACAGTTCAAAAATATTTTTCTAATCCTTTACTGATTATGTTGAGCTATTTATGAGGAAAAGGATGTTTGTACTTGGCTTTAAAGTTTGAAAATGTTAGTAAAAACACAAAATAAGGATAATTAATGAATCAAGTCTGCATCCCTAACAGGTAATATGTTGGTAATAAATTAAAAGATATAAAAATGAACCGTTTTTCACAACATGGTGACAGAAAAGTGCTTTGCATTTGTAAATCGTTTTAAATAAGTGTCTTTATATATGAGATTTTTTGGAATTCAAATTTGTGTGATGTAAAGCAAAACACTGATAAAAATCTATTTTAGAATAAGGAGATAGTGATAAATCTTTGGCATTTATATATATGTGTGTATACATATATATGTGTATACGTGTATACACATATGTGTGTGTGTGTGTATATATATATATATATATATATATATATATATATATATATATATATATATATATATATATATATGTGTGTGTGTGTGTGTATGTGTATATATGTGTATGTGTGTGTGTATATATATATATGTATATATATATATATATGGAGAGAGAGAGAGTTTAAGAATAAACTTGCTTTATAGTTATAACAAGTTGCAGACTTCTTGTTTATTCTCTGCCCAACTCTGCTTGGATCAACTGATCGTTGTGTTTGTGGCATTTCAAACACACATTGCCAACAGGCAAGCTGACCTCTGGTCAACAAACTATGCATTATCAGCACTCACTTTACAGAATGTTGTCCAATTCTTATCGCTCTTCCTTCTGACGATGCTGTCTGTGTTGAGCGCTCAGTGAATCTGCGTTCGACTACTCCGCCTAGGCTGCACTGTCGAGCGCAGATCCACTAAGCGTTCAACACAGACACCCTCATTCAGATCTGGCGTTTGGAATTATTTTGGTTTTTTGGTTTTCATGTAACGTATGACCCTGAAGGTAAGCGTGTCATGGACTAAAGTAAAACAGTATGTTGGATGTGCCATGCAATGCTCAATTACATGGGTGGGAACTAATGCGTTAGCGCAGTTAGCTCGTTAACGTGTTGGCCGTCTAGCCCCACGCAGGGGTAGCTCGTTAACGGAGATTTGCCGTGTTGTGGCGTTAACGTCATTTCAATGAGATTAACGCTGACAGCACTAGTGGGAACACAACGAATATGACTGCACATTTACCCCGACATCATCCTAGTGCAAAGACAAGTGGAAGCAGACAAAACCAACAAGCATGCATGCTACAAACTTTACCCGAGTCATTTAGACAGCCGTTAGCACATGATTCTCCTTATGGGGACCTGATATGTTTAATATTGTGGCGAGCTCAGACAAGGAGGAGACGGAGGTATCGTTTGGTCTTGCTTCCCGTGAGCTAGCCAGGGAGCACAGCCGTTTATTGACATCTGCAGAAGAACACTGCTGCTAGCTAACTGCTCAGCCCGGCAACCGCACAGCAACAACAACAACAACACACAGGGCGCCCTCTGACCCCGGAAGGACACACCGTGGCAGCGAGAAGGCGTCACCTGTCACTATGGCAACATAAACAAAACATAACTGTACAAACAGAACCCCGAACAGCCCTGACCCGCTACATAGCCCCCACCTAAGGGGTCAGTCGTCCCCGACGACCCCATTACCCCACACAAATGTCCAGGTGCCTTCTTTTGGCGCACCGGCCGGTCACGACCGGCGGAGTCAGAACATGGGGTGCCATCATCATCCCACTTCTGACACCAATGTGGCGAGCTCAGACAACGAGGAGACGGAGGTATCGTTTGGTCTTGCTTCCCGTGAGCTAGCCAGGGAGCACAGCCGTTTATTGACATATGCAGAAGAACACTGCCGCTAGCTAACTGCTCAGCGCGGCAACCGCACAGCAACAACAACAACACACAGGGCGCCCTCTGACCCCGGAAGGACACACCGTGGCAGCGAGAGGGCGTCACCCGTCACTATGGCAACATAAACAAAACATAACTGTACAAACAGAACCCCGAACAGCCCTGACCCGCTACAATATGCTGCTGAGAATATAGCCCAGAAGTAGCGTATAGTATAGCTTTTATTTTGGAAAGAGCCTTTTCTCTGTAATAAACTCTCTTTTCCAAAGATGAGTGATTCCTCAATCAGATACAGGTGTTACCGCGCCAGATCCGCGGCCCCGAACCGTAGTAAGGAAACCTCTGGCAGTTACTTGAAGGTTCCGTAACTGACTCGTAGCCGGCAACAGCTTACTATACAGGTCAACTCCGCTAGCAAAAAGATCGAAGGAGGCGTAGGAAACTGCTTCACCGAACTTTATTTCTTCTCTAAGGCACGAACACCGCGTACAGTGGGCTGAAACAGTTTACTCACAGCGAGCATCGCCGACACAACTCTGGCTGTCGAGGGAGTTATTATATTCCTTTTATTTATTTTATTTTCGTCTCTTCTGTAGCTAACCGTTACTTTTTCCCCTTCTCCGCTCTCTCTCTTCACACACACACACACCAGGCAGTCCCGCTACACACATCCCGAATACATTTCCCATCAGGCTTCATCCTTAAAGGGCCATGCCTGTAAGTTAACACAGGGCTTGCAAAATCGCTAACCCGACGTCCCGGGGCTAGCGATTTTTCCAGTCGGGCTACCAAAATCTATCTCTGCCCTGCCCGTCGGGCTATCATAGGAAGGAAAAATATATGTCAATGCTTTTGCATTCTTTCGTTAATGTAGCTGGGTAACTATGTCATTGGCATCGGTGAGCCACTGTCAATATGTGACATATTGAAATCGTGTTTGAATTTGCTCTTGTTTTTTGCTTTCACTTTGCAAATGTCCAGGTGCCTTCTTTTGGCGCACCAAAGTCACTCGGGTCAGAACATGGGGTGCCACCATCATCCCACTTCTGACACCAATGTGGCGAGCTCAGACAACGAGGAGACGGAGGTGTTGTTTGGTCTTGCTTCCCGTGAGCTAGCCAGGGAGCACAGCCGTTTATTGACATCTGCAGAAGAACACTGCCGCTAGCTAACTGCTCAGCGCGGCAACCGCACAGCAACAACAACAACACACAGGGCGCCCTCTGACCCCGGAAGGACACACCGTGGCAGCGAGAGGGCGTCACCCGTCACTATGGCAACATAAACAAAACATAACTGTACAAACAGAACCCCGAACAGCCCTGACCCACTAAAATATGCTGCTGAGAATATAGCCCAGAAGAAGCGTATAGTATAGCTTTTATTTTGGAAAGAGCCATTTCTCTGTAATAAACTCTCTTTTCCAAAGATGAGTGATTCCTCAATCAGATACAGGGCTTGCAAAATCGCTAGCCCGACGTCCTGGAGCTAGCGATTTTTCCAGTCGGGCTACCAAAATCTATCTCTGCCCTGCCCGTCGGGCTATTGTAGGAAGGAAAAATATATGTCAATGCTTTTGCATTCTTTCGGAAATGTAGCTGGGTAACTATGTCATTGGCATCGGTGAGCCACTGTCAATATGTGACATATTGAAATCGCGTTTGAATTTGCCTTGTTTTTTGCTTTCACTTTGCAATCGCGCGAACTGTGTATAGAGAGCGACAGTACTGATTGGTGAGTGATGATAATTTGGGCACCAATTCCTCTGACATCGTCTTATCAATTGTTAGTTTACTATGCAAACATGACAAGTGAAATCTCCCACAGCAAGCTTAAACATATGAGAGGTTGATCGCGCAGAGAATCGCTGACCGTTATGTGAGTGTGTGTAAAAGCAGCAGGATACATATTTTAGTTCTGCTGAGCCAAATAAGACAGGTCAGGGTGAAGAAGTGACAGCCAAAGAAAAGCTTACCACAAAACGTAAAAGTTATGACAAATCAGACTATAAGGCAAAAAGAAAGTGCAGCTTTCTGGTTTCATGGACAAAAGAATTTCTGTGGCTGCAATATGATGAGCTAAATAACCAGGACTGCACATAAGTGGTCCGCAGGTGTGCATTCGCTGTCAAAAAAACAAACAAAAAAAAAAAAACGAGCACAAGATATGAAGTTGCAACGCGTGTTTGCATACATAAGATTTTCTGGACGAGGACAGACATTTGTTTAAAACTCTTAAAGATGTCGAAGAAGCTCCTTTAAGCAATTACTTTGGTGTTCCTCCACCTCCAAAGAAATGTCAGAAGGAGTCCGAACCACAAAAGAAGCGCGTATTCTCGGAAAAGTGGTTGCTGGAGGTGAGCTGGCTTCAAACAAATGATGAACGCACAGAGATGTGGTGCGGAATGTGCCGTGAAAATCCCACTCTAGCGGACTAAAACAGTGCTTTTATATGGACGCAAACGCGCGTTGCAACTTCTTATCTGGTGCGCGTCTTTTATTTTGACAGCGAATGCGCACATGCGGACCACTTATGTGCACCCGTGTAAATAACATAATGTTCTGCCGGGTGTGTTGTTGGTTTTCTCTCGATTTCTGAGTCGACAAGCGCCTTTGTTACTGGGACCAGTCATTTTAAGAAAGGCCCCCATTAGAACCCATGAGAAATGCAAGAAATGCATTATTGCTCAGTCTGCAATATCTTTCCCAGAACAAACACCAATTGCAAATAACATACTAAAAATAAACCTGAAAAATCTGTTTAGAACAGCGTACTATGTTGCAAAGAGTGAACTACCACTGGCAAAATTTAGCAGTCTTTGCAAACTTCAAAAAGCAAATGGCCTAGATCTTGGTTCCACTTGTCTCTTACCCGTGACTTCAGCGGAAATTTCAAATTCAGGATCTGACACAGACTGATTCATGTCCTACACAGTTCTTACAAGTTCATAGAAATTTCTGTTCAATTAGAACCAAGTATTTGAGTTGATGATTGTAATTTTTATACAATGTTGTAATTTGTTTTTCAACAATTTTTTGATTAACGTTTTGTTTCCTTTACAATATTATACTTTAATGTATAATATTGTAAAGGAAACAAAACATCAATCAAAAAAATTGCTCTCTTTTTTATTCGGGCTACTTACATTTATTTTGGGCTACCAAAAACTGAAGAGTCCCTGCCCGAAGGGCTACCAGGGAATTTGAAATTTTGAGAGCCCTGAGATATATTTATTTTTTTAATTACTTTTGTTTCAGCAACATTAAATTTAAAAACTGTACTTTTGAGTTAAAATATATATTTATAATTTTAATAAATGACAAATTAAAAAGGCATGAACGATTTTTTTGTATCGAAAAAATATCGAACCGTGACACCAAAGTATCGAACCGAACCGAGAATTTTGTGTATCGTTGCACCCCTAATAAATAAATAAATAAATATATATATATATATATATATATATATATATATTAGTAAATTTAAAAAAAAAAGAAAAAAAAAAAGCAGGTAACATGAGAGCTCAGGAAACAAAGGGGGAAACCATGTAGGAGGAAACTGATACCCCGCATGGACCGGTTTTACCTCCGTGATATCTCATCTCATTAGTCTGTAATATACTCAAAAGTGTCCTGTTGTCTCTCTTTCACAGTGCCCCAACCGGACCCCAACACACCCAAGCCAGAGGGCCGTCAGATCATCCCAGTGAAAGGGGAGCCTTTGGGAGTGGTCAGTAACTGGCCTCCAGCCCTGCAGGCAGCGCTGGCTCGCTGGGGAGCCACTCAGGGGAAGAGCCCCGCCCTTACTGCTCTCGACATCACAGGCAAACCACTCTATACACTGACTTATGGTGAGACACAAGATTCAAAGAGAGAAGTATAACGTCATCAAGTCAGTAAAATGATGTCATTTAATGTCATAAACGCTTATTGTGACGACTGAAAGATAACATTATATATGTTTATTATTTTAAAACCTAGTAATAGTAAAAAAAATGTGCAAACTCTTTGACATTATATTTTTCTAAAGGTGCTAACCCCCCCCGCCCCCCCAAAATCTACCATCTGTCTGTTAGGGAAGCTGTGGAGTCGCAGTGTGAAGCTGGCGTACACCCTCCTGAACAAACTGGGCACTAAAAACGAGCAAATCCTCAAACCAGGAGACCGAGTAAGAGCTCACACTCAGAAAACACACACTTATTTACAGCAAATGATTATTTTTAACTTGTGTATTTGCAATGAACATTGACTGTATCACAATTTATTGCTGCTGCCTCTGTGGGAGGCAGGATTTTTTTTGTTGTTGTTGAAAATAACATCAAAAAAGACTGTTTTTAGTTTTTCACACACTGCTTCTATGCTGCTTTTATGTCTATTATGTCCTGTTACGTAAAACGACTGATATGGAAGAGGGTTTACTTTATTAAAATGACCACTGGCCCCAGAAAGTGCTTGTTTTAACGTCCAACTAAACTTTCTTGGTAGGTGGCGCTGGTGTACCCCAACAGTGACCCCGGGATGTTCTGGGTGGCATTTTATGGATGCCTCCTTGCTGAAGTTATACCTGTACCTATTGAGGTACCGCTGTCTCGCAAGGTATAAAAACCGTCACAGGAAACTTTCATTTTATGTTTTTATTATGTTCAAAAATCTGAGTGCTTTCTTGTTGTCCTGTTTGTGACGTGTTTAGGATGCAGGTATCAGCCAGGTGGGTTTTCTGCTCGGTAGCTGTGGCGTTGGTCTGGCTCTGACTAGTGAGATCTGCCTGAAAGGCCTACCCAAGACCCCCACGGGCGAAATACTACAATTTAAAGGTCAGCAAGCAAGTTCTGTCCTGAATGTCCTGAATACCTGTTTTGTTTTAAAAAAAGCAACCTTTGTCTAATTCAACACTAATGTCAAAAACATTGGGATGCTTTGTTTTGCAAATTTCAAAAACTCTTATTCACAGTAGAACCTGGAAAACAGACCAAATGTTTTAAATGAGAAAAAGTAACATTTCATAGCGACACGTATCAAAACAGTTAGAACAGGTCTGTGCGTACTGCTGTGTGGCATCCAGTCCATAAACATCTGGAAACTGAGGAACCAGCTGCTGGACCTTTTGGAAGGAAATGTTGTCTGCTCAACAGTCCTGGGTCTTCTTTGTCCTATTTTTTGTTTCATGATGAGCCAAATATTCTCATTTGGTGAACGGTGTGAACTGCAGGCAGGCAGGCCAGTTCAGTACCTCGCCTCTTCTACTATGAAGCTGTTGTAATAGATGCAGTATGTTGTTTAGCATTGTCTCCAGGCCTTCCATGAAGGAGGTGTTTGTCTTAATGGGAGCATATACCTTTCTGCATTGTTGGCACCTTTAAACTTGTGAAAGATACCGTTTCCAAAAAGGCACCAATGCAGCTCTATTCCATCAGAGATGCAGGCTTTTGAACTGAGCATGGAAAACAAGCCAGATAGTCCCTCTTCACTTTAGTCCACATGATGCAGCATCCATGTTTTCCAAAGACAATACACAATTTTCATTCATCTGACCACAGAATAGTTTTACACTTTGCCTCAGTCCATTTTAAAAGCACTTTGGTCCAGGGAAGACAGCACTTTTTTCTTGATCATGTTCACTTACGGCTGCTTCTTTGCACGATAAAGCTCCAAACTGCATTTGTCGATCGCACAGCGAACTGTGTTCACAGACTGTGATTTCTGGAAGTGTCCCTGAGTCCATTCACACTCATGTTACTGACCCAGTTAGTTCAGTTCAGCATAACTTTCTTTTCCATCCTTTTGTTTCTTCCATCTCAACTTTTTCAGACATGTTACAAAATCCATCCAAATATAAAATGATCTAATATTTGTATGCCTGAGTTTAAACATTTGACATGTTTTCTGTGTTATGTGTGAGTTTATATGATTTGCAAATCATTGCATTTTTTTTTTTTTTACACATTACTCAGCATCCCATTTTTTAGGGAGAATTGGGGTTTTAATTCAGATCAATTTTGGTGGCTTTTAGAAAACCTGTGAGGTTTTGTTGTTGTTGTTTTTGTGTGATGCATATCTTCCCTGTCTCTGTTAGGCTGGCCTCGAATGAAGTGGGTGATAACAGATTCAAAGTACTTGACGAAACCATCCAAAGACTGGCAGCCGCACATTCCCACTGCTAACACTGACCCTGCATACATAGAGGTAACACAGCTGTGCTTATTATTATTTTTACTTTTGTTGCTTCATTCTTAGAGCCTATTCCATCCTGTCAAAGTACCAAAAATATTTTAAAGCATCATTTTAGTCAGGTGTGTTGTGGCTCATCTGTTGCTTCATCTCTTTGTAGTATAAAGCAAATAAGGAGGGCACAGTGGTGGGCGTGGCTGTGTCTAAAGTGGCCATGTTAACCCACTGCCAATCACTGACTCAGGCCTGCAATTACTGTGAGGGTGAGTAGAAGGATAGTGTTTGCATCATCCATTACACAAAGCTTTATTTCGGTTCAGCTCCATATTATTTATATAACAGCAAATCACAACTTGAGTCATGTCTCAGTTTAGATTGTTTAGACATAGCCAACCTCACTTATGTGTTTGTGTCTCTGTTTTAAGGGGAAACTTTGGTGAATGTCTTGGACTTCAAAAAGGACATGGGCTTATGGCATGGAGTTCTCACAGTGAGTGTCATTAGCTGTAGATTTCTAGGTTAGGTTAGGTTGCATATACAGCTAGGTGCATGTACAACGTCTTAATTTGTGTGCACATTATATCTGAACTATAAATTCTCTAGTAAATGTAAAATGTTAAATTACTAATGAAAGATTTCTTGCACAAAATCATCACAAAATGGGTTTCTCACTGTTTGTGTTGTTTGTCAAGTTGGAAGGAAAAAAATCCCTTCCAGTTTTTTTTTTTATTTGCAACCTCCAGTAATCAGGTTGTTTGATTGCAGGCTGTAATGAACAGGATACACACGATCAGCGTTCCCTATGCAGTGATGAAAGCCTGTCCTCTCTCCTGGGTGCAGAGGGTCCACATCCATAAAGGTAAATTATCTTTTACTCTGAGACGAAGTGTATTAAAAAATAATTTTATAATTTTATAATACTCCATGTAACTCCTGCTGTTGTGCAGCTCGTGTAGCTCTGGTGAAGTGCCGAGATCTGCACTGGGCCATGATGGCTCATCGGGAGCAGAGAGACATCAGCCTGGCTTCATTACGAATGCTCATTGTTGCTGATGGTGCTAATCCCTGTGAGTATGTCCCGAGCCATCGCTGCTTTGTAAAACTGGGTCTTTTCCAACAAGCCAAATTAGATGTCACACTTTTAAAATTGTACTTTCCAGGGTCAGTGTCTTCCTGCGATGCCTTCCTGAACAAGTTCCAGTCTCATGGGCTGAAGCCTGAGGTGATTTGCCCCTGTGCCACATCTCCAGAGGCCATGACGGTAGCTATACGAAGGTAACTCACTGACCTATATTCACTGCTCTTATTGGATGTTGTTAAAAATTACAGAAAACTTAAAGACAAAACCAGAAGATTAAAACCAAATTCTTTCTATTCTTTCATGTCTCACACAAGCCACCTTCACAGCTTGTATTTCAGTCCAACTAGACAGAAATTTATATGTGATGTTGTTCATAAGAGGGTAGGCAGATGGCTAACAGATGGAAACATCCATGTTTGATTGTGAACTGTCTACTCGTGTAGATCCGGAGTGCCTGGTGCGCCTCTTCCTGCCCGTGCCATCCTTTCCATGGGTGGCTTGAGCCACGGTGTCATCAGGGTGAACACGGAAGACAAGAACTCCGCTCTGACTGTACAAGATGTGGGGCACGTCATGCCTGGAGGTGAGGGTAGAAGAAAAGCTGCATGATAAACGGCTTTTTGTTTGCATTTGTTTTTTTGATTGTAATTAATTTGCTAAAAAAGAGACCATTACGACCTACACTTAAAAAAAAAAAAAAAACAGTTTTCTATACATATTAGGAGATTACAATATTGACTAACTATAACCACGTGGTTATAGTGTAAAAATGTAATAGGCCTAGTTGCCGCCAGCTCTGAAATCTTTCTGTTTGACCTTTTGCACGTCTCCAAGAAAATGGAGGCAAACAAGCTTGTTCAAAAATATAATCATAAAATTATAATCATATGAGAAAATTAGAAATTCAAATAATTATCTTCTTCTTTTCAACATCCAGATAAAATGTTCCAGTTTTTTGGCAGATGTTTATTTCTAAGACTTCATGACATAAACAGTTGGGTTTTTGAACACTAAAACAGCATTTATTATTTTGGCTATATACCAACACTTGTTCATGTTACAGTTTGTAATGAATATGCAGACTTTAAGCTTTCACTTAGGAGGTCAAACTAAAATATTGTACCAACAACTGCCATTTTTATATATATATAGTGCCCTGTTTATCTGGGCTCATGTGTAATTGAACAATCTATACGAAAAATTGACTCGGCCTATTCATTAATATTTCCTCATAAATGAATGAGGTCAAAGGTTTGGAAGTGATTCCAAGTGTGGCATTTCATTTTTAAAAGCTTAATCTGTGAACCCACAACATGCACTAAAGGAGCTCTCAGTGGAGGTCAATATCCACCAGAGAACTAGCAGGGACATTAGCACGTTGGCACAATAATGAGGGGGGTAAAAGGATGCACTGTTGTACTTGAACCTGGACTAATTTGGTCAGTGATCATGGGATCCTTTCCATCATAAAGAGAAAAAAAAACATTTATCAAACCTCTAGGAGACAGACATGTCATAATCCAAGCCTGTAATAAGCCCCTCATAAGCCTCAGCAGTAGAAAACAAAGATTAGACATTGGAGGCAGTCTGATGCATAAGTGTGCATCTGTGGTTAAGCAGACAAATTTGTACTTTAAGCTAAAATGAAACCCAGGAGTTTCTGAAGGTAAAGAAAGGCAAGACTGAAGGCATAAAGAACCACAAAATATAAAAACCATTTGCAGGCCTGGAAACAAGGAATCCCAAAGGAGGAAACTCATTCTTTGGTGTTATCTGTTTGCTTCCTGACATCGTGCAGCCATTTCCTGCAAAGGATCCTCAGCAAAGTCTTTAAAATGAATATTTTGATGTAACTGTGTTAATTTGTTCATTTATATTTAGGGGACTGAATATAAAAATTGTTAATTGTTAAAACAAGTAATACACTCTTTTATTAAATTTAAGCTGAAAGTCTACACTTTCCCACATTCTGTCAATCCAGTCAATCTTTTTAAACTGCAAAAATAACAGAAAGGATGTAAATCTGAATACATGTACGCAACAAAGAATGAAAGTGGGACTTTTTTTTAGTCATACGTCTAAGATAAAATTATCAAGGGAATCATTTTAAATTAGGAAGTCCGTGTTTTCTTAACTTTGCCTTTTTGTCCCTCCAGCTCTGATGTGTATCGTTAAGCCAGATGGACCGCCTCAGTTGTGTAAAACAGATGAAATTGGAGAGATAATTATCAACTCCCGTGCAGGAGGCAACATGTACTATGGCCTGCCTGGACTCACCAAAAACACCTTTGAGGTGCGAAAGGAGAATAACCAACACTCAAACTGCACATGCTGCCACCATCGTTAGTAAGGGACGCAGTTAAAGCTGATTCTGTTTTTGTGTGTTTTGCTGTTCTTTCTTTGCGTCGTCGTGCCCAGGTGATACCGGTTAACGCTAACGGAGTTCCCATTGGAGAGATTCCATTTGTGCGATCTGGACTCCTGGGGTTTGTTGGCCCAGTAAGTAGGACTCTTTCATTAGAGCACTTCTGTGGCAACCTGAAACCATTCGTCTCTCTCACTAACCGTATAACAACCCTGCTGTTGCATCACTTGCTCTGTACAGGGCAGTCTCATCTTCGTGGTGGGGAAGATCGAAGGCCTGCTGATGGTGAGCGGGCGGAGACACAACGCCGACGACTTGGTGGCCACAGCTCTTGCAGTTGAGCCGGTCAAGACTGTGTACCGTGGCAGGTGAGGCAAAACTCTTCTTCATGGATTAAAGAAAATAATCTTAGAGCTCTTTGGTGGGTCAAGTGCAAATCTTATTTATAACTACTGACATCTAGTGGTATAGAGGAAACACAGCAGGCCCCACACTGACAACTGAAGGGATTATTGAAAGATAAAGTATTTCTACTTTCTGTATGCTTTAAACTGCTCATTTGTGTTTGATTTCCACGTCTTCTGGCTAATCTTCAGTGAGTTTGTGTATCCTCGTGTGTGTCAGGATCGCTGTGTTTTCAGTCACGGTGTTCTATGATGAGAGGGTTGTAATTGTGGCAGAGCAGAGGCCCGATGCCAGCGAGGAGGACAGCTTCCAGTGGATGAGCCGGGTGCTTCAGGTAAATTCAGCCACAGCGTTCGAATGGAAGCCTCCATTCAGTGTGTCTACAATATAATCTTCAGTCTTTGGAGTTATCGAAAAATCATTCGACATATAGAACATTACCCAGCAAAGCTAATCTCAGTGCTTGGTTTCATCTGTAGGCTATTGATAGCATCCACCAAGTGGGGCTCTACTGCTTGGCTCTGGTCCCGGCGAACACCTTACCAAAAACGCCGCTGGGTGGCATCCACATTTCTGACACAAAGCAGTTTTTCTTAGAGGGCAATCTCCACCCCTGCAATATCCTAATGTGTCCCCATACCTGTGTCACCAACCTGCCCAAGCCCCGCCAGAAGCAGCCAGGTAGGTCTGTCTGACACAAACTTCTGTTCAACATGACTGAAAATGATCCCCATCAATTTCTTACAAGATTATGCCAAACGAAGCCTCGGTGAGGAGGTTCATAATTTAAACGTATTTAGCATAAATTATTAAATGGAGTCCAGCACAGAGACTGTTTATAGATGTAGTTTGTAGGAAACCTATGGGTCTGCCGTGCAGTCATAAGGATATAGATGCAGTAATCTGCAAATGTCTTAAGTCACCCCTCATTTCTAGGTGTTTTGCTAGGAAACTGCGAAATAAGAGCAGGAACTTATTGAAATGTGCAAACATGCATGGCATCTAAATAAACAGTGATTGTACTATTCTAACAATTCAGTATTTGGTTTGACAACCTTCAGTCTTAAACAGAGTCTGAACTCTCTTAGACAAGCTTTCCTGTCATTTTTGGGGCAGGGCTAGCTCAGTAGGTAGAGTGGTGGCCCCATTATCGGAAGGTCGGGGGTTCGAATCCACTGAACAGCTACACTGAGGTACCCCTGAGCAAGGTACCGTCCCTACACACTGTTCCCCGGTGCCCAATGGCTGCCCACTGCTTCACTTAGTGAATGGGTCAAATGCAGAGAGGAATTTTCCCACAGGGATCAATAAAGTATACATTATTTTTATTATTATTATTATTTTTTAAGTAGTTTTCAGGAATAGTTCTCCGGGCTTCTTGAAGGACATTCAAAGCTCTTCTCTCGATGCTGCCTTTTGTTTGTTTCTGTGTCAAGATGATCTCACACAGCTTTGATAATTTTGAGGTCTGGCCTCCCTGTCTTGTTTTTGCCTCCTACTTTATTTCACTTTATCTCTTTCGGACTGTTTTGTCTTGTAGTTGGTGTCGGTCCTGCATCTGTCATGGTGGGAAACCTGGTGGCAGGAAAGAGGATTGCCCAGGCTGCAGGGAGAGACCTCGGTCTGATTGAAGATCAGGATCTGGTCCGAAAGGTACTAGAACTATGAGCACCGAACTCCGAATCTGATAACCCAAGCTTCGATCAAACTGCCGGCAGAAATGGCCATAAAATGTTCATCTTCTCATCCTCTTTGGCACTGGTTGAAATGCTCTGGTGTCTACTGCACATTAATTGGAATCTGCAATAAATGAAAATGTGAATGGATGAATGTATGCAAGAACTATATCAGAATTTTGCACTGATTCTTGCAGTGTGACCGTACCCTTTTTAACCTAACTCCTGTTTTTCACAAGAGCTAAATGCAAGTCTTTCAGAAGCTGCAGGCACCCTGTGCATGTAATTAACAGCATTGCTCAGCAAAGTGTGTTAAAATAGGAAACACTGAAACATTTCAGCTGCCACTGTAACAATGGCTCTACCTCAGCCAGAGCTCAGTTTTATAGAAAAATCTGGACTCTTCTTTCTCTCTTCTCTCGTCACTCTCTGGATGTAGCTCTGTATGTGGCCCACCGTAATGGTAAGAATCACGACCCTCTCTGGCATGTTCCCCACCCTCGTTTATTCTGGTCATGCTCGAATCTGTATTGTATTGTGGTTTTAGTTTGTGTGCTTTCGTTCAGTTCTGACGTAAGCAAGAATTTGCATGGGTTTTTAACTTTTTGGTATTTCAGAAAATAAGCACCTTCCATGAATGTCACCCTTTATTTTTATTGCTGATGTACCTTTCACATCCTAAGTTAGGGTTCATTACTATAAGAGCTATATTGGCTTAGTGTGCTATTAATTCTTGTTCAGATCATTTATACCAGACAGCTCTCAGACAGCACACTCAGTGTAAGCATCGCTTTGTTTATTTTAAATTTAGACCCTAATAAATTCTTTTTTTCAACACCACCCTTCCTGTATTTACCCCCAGTGGCTGGGTTTGTAATATTTTATACACTTAAACAAAAAAACCCTCAGTTTACAGTGTGTAATTATGTTTCTTATTTAATAACAGCATCAGTATTTGACAGAGGCGCTACAGTGGAGGGCACAGACAGACCCAGACCACGTTCTCTACATTCTTCTTAACGCCAAGGTACCAAACTGATCTGTCCATACACTGCAAAATGCCGTACATCATCTATGTGATTGACAAAAACAATACATAGTAACCTTACTGTCACCTGTCCTTCAGGGTGTGACAGTGGGGACAGCGACCTGTGTCCAGCTTCATAAGCGAGCTGAGAAGATAGCTGCAGCGCTCACTGAGAAAGGCAGCATCAACACAGGAGAGAATGTAGTGCTGCTCTATCCTCCTGGTGGGTTCTACCTCCGGCTCCATGTCTAAGCGTTCCTTCCGTCATCATTGTTATGAAATGATTTTCCTCTGTTTGTTTTCCCTCAGGGATCGATTTGATTGCTGCTTTTTACGGCTGTCTCTATGCTGGATGTGTTCCTGTAAACGTCAGGCCTCCGCACCCTCAGAACCTGGCAGCCACGCTGCCTACTGTCCGCATGATCATTGACGTAAGTGCATGTGGTTACATGCATTTATGCCTGTCCTTTCATTTAATCCTAAGCAGGATCTCATTCGTGTAGATATTAGGACTAAAAAAAACACGTCCATACACTGGATTACTTCTACTTATGCTTTCACCAAAAATAACTCTGCAACTACTTGGCGCCTCTCTGCGCTTCATTAGATTTTATCAGATCTTTATGGCATCCAGTTTCCTGAAATAATTTCCATTTACAAGCTACATTGATTCCGAGAGCAAATTATGCTCATGAAGTGGGTCCAGTTACAGTGTCCATCGTAGTTTCCACTTTTTAACTGTAATCGACCCGCTGATGGAATGTGCTGCTCACAATTTTACAACAAAAATGATTCTGACTGTTGTGTTGTTCATGCTCCCATTCAAATGTGTTTTGTTACCAGGTCAGTAAAGCTGCGTGCATCCTTACGACACAAAACCTCATGAGGACTCTGCGCTCCAAAGAGGCAGCTGCCTCTGTTAATGTTAAAACCTGGCCAACAATCATTGACACAGGTAGTAAATACTCTTAGTATGTTAATCAAGCCTGAACATATCTGAGTACTGCATGATGCTCTGGTTACAAGCCATGGGCTAAATCAGGCCCCCCCTTGTGGTGCCAGTTGGTATGATTGAGACGTTCCAGCTATTTTTAATGTTTTATAAACACCGTCAAGTATTTGCAACTCAGATGTAAGTATGCAGTTAGTATTCAGTTATTAATCCTTGTATCAAAGAATTATGAATAATAAGTCAGTAATGTGAAAGTCAGGCATTCTAAAGAAAGATGATTCACTGTCCTCACAGTTCATTCATTTTGGTAAATATTCTGGTAAATATAAAAGTTTGTTTATTATAAACTATCGTATTTACCAGAAGGTTGATCAAAATTAATCAAAAATTAAAGGTTAATGACTCTTTGTTTTTATTAGTAGCTTCATAGTATGGTGGTTTACACATTTGCCTAACAAGGAAAAGATCCATTACTTGGTCTCCGGAGGTTACACAAATCCTTTTTGGGGTTGTGTCCACTGTAAAGGCATCCGATGCAAAAGCAAACGTGTGTAGCTGCCCACTGCAGTGCCCCATTGTGACTGAGGGAGCTGCTTTTATAACAGTTTGCTGTCATTTTGCTATGCTATAGTTTTCAATGGTCCATCAACGTGATTTTTAAATAAATCAGCCGTGAAAGCTGTAAATAAGCAAACACGCCGAAAAGAAAATGAGAAAATAAAACACTTTTTTCCCCTGTTCAGTTTTAACATATGACAAAACTTTAAATCCTGCAGTTTCTTGTTATTTACATACACACTCCAAATTAAGTACACGTTGTTCACAGCGCTTGACTTTCTCATGTGTCAGATTCAAAGCAGGAACATGGTTCATTAGTTGTGGGTCGCAGTCGAGGCAGCGTAGATGAAGTTGGCGTCGGTTATTGTGGACTGTTTGAATCTGCAACACTGAGACACTAAAACAGGAAGCTGGACATTTCACTGCTTTCTACAATTGTTATCCAAGTTGCTCAGTGGGTAGATTTGTGAATAGACACCTGTTTGGTGAACTTTGAGTTAGTTGTTGCTTGCTGGATCCTATTCTATATCATTGCTCAATATTATCTTAAGTTTACTTTGTGCACAGCGCTGTAAAACCCGCATTATTGGTGTTTGCAGATGACCTTCCTCGCCGCCGGCCTCCACAGATCTATAAGCCGCCCACAGCAGAGATGATAGCTTATCTGGATTTCAGCGTGTCCACAACAGGCATGCTCACTGGAGTCAAGGTGAGACACGTGACTTTTTATATGACTCCTCTACTGACTGGGGCTTTTACAGGATGGATTTTGCCACATGAAAAAGACTGTAAAAACACTGAGTTCTGTCACGGCGCTATTTTAAACCAAATATTGGCATCAATTCTGTGGTCGTTTTTTAATTTCGTGTTGGCTGTATCTTAAACTTGTTAATGACTGTCTGGTACACTGTCTCATACATTACAGCAGTAGTAGAGTAGTATTAAAACACCAGCAGGAATCAGCAGGGTGTCGTTTTTCTTGTTGTAATCCAGTACAGTCACAGATGCACATACCTGGAGCATGTCTTCATTTTTAAAAAGTGAAAGCGTGTAAGGAACAGTTTCTGGTTATATATGAGTGGCAGATATCTATGGAAGACTTTACTTTGTTTTATAAAACATACACAAAATTAATTCTTTATCTTTTCTTGTCTTTTGTCAGATCTCTCATGCAGCAGTCAGTGCACTTTGCCGCTCTATAAAGCTTCAGTGTGAGCTGTACTCCTCTCGCCAAATAGCCATCTGTCTGGATCCTTATTGTGGTCTGGGCTTCGTCTTGTGGTGCCTCGCCAGGTACGGTAAAACGTCAGCTACAATATTTCATGGTTATTTACAAAGGTATCACTTTCCCCACTTTTTCACCTACATGTTTTGTCTCACAGTGTCTACTCAGGTCACCAGTCAATCCTGATTCCTCCGTTCGAGCTGGAGACCAGCTTATCTCTGTGGCTAAGCACGCTCAGTCAGTACCGTATCAGAGACACCTTCTGCTCCTACTCTGTCATGGAGCTCTGCACTAAGGGATTGGGTACTCAGACAGATTTACTCAAGGTTAGGACTCGACATGCAGGAAGAGAAACAATACAGCTATTTTTAAAATAAAACATCATGGGTTTGATCATTTGCATGTTTGTTTAAGGCCCGTGGTGTGAACCTGTCGTGTGTGCGGAGCTGTGTGGTGATAGCAGAGGAACGCCCTCGTCTTGCCCTCACACACTCCTTCTCCAAACTGTTTAAGGATGTCGGGCTGTCGTCCAGAGCTGTCAGCACTGCTTTTGGTTCCAGAGTTAACCTGGCCATCTGCCTGCAGGTACACCAACCAGCAGGACGTCGCTGTTGATCATAGATCAAATGAGAAAGAAGTGGGACCTCTTTAAACCTGTTCTTTTATATATGTGTGTGTTTCAGGGCACCACTGGTCCTGATCCCTGTACGGTGTATGTGGACATGAAGTCCCTGCGCCATGACAGGTGAGAACAGTCAAGTTAGTTAAAGTAAACTTGCTAGTATTTAGTAAAAGCTTACTTTACACTTTTTTTCTAGCTAAATGGGATTTATTGGACGCGATCAATATAAAAAATAATATCACGTCTGGGGGGTTTTTCTGAAAAAACAATAAAAACAATAACACAGTGAGGTTCTGGCTAAAACCTCACTGGCATCAGAAACTTCTCTGTGCAGGAAAATCCCTGACATGGTCCAATTCGCAAAGATTAATTAGAACTTTGAATATTTATAAATGCGCTGCCTGTGTTTTTGGCAGAGTGAGGCTGGTGGAGAGAGGAGCACCTCAGAGTCTTCCTCTAATGGAGTCTGGCAAGGTGAAACTCATTATGCGCTGTCCTGTGTGGGTTTTTTTCTCAATTTTTGAGAGGTTTAATGAAAAGCATGTCAGAGTTGTATTTAGTGTCTTTGTTTCTCTGTCATTTTTAGATACTGCCAGGTGTTCGGGTGATCATAGTGAATCCAGAGACCCGAGGCCCACTTGGCGATTCTCATCTAGGAGAGGTTAACCACAGCACACACGCATATCGAGACCACACCTGAAGCTAGAGAAGATTTTCTCTGAAAGTTACAGATGTTTCTTTCTCTTAGATCTGGGTAAACAGCCCTCACAGTGCCAGTGGCTACTACACCATATACGGAGAGGAAAGTCTTCAGGCTGATCACTTCAACACCAAGCTCAGCTTCGGAGACCCGCACACTTTATGGGCCAGAACTGGATACCTGGGTTTTGTGAAGAGGACCGAGCTACTGGATGCAAGCGGGGGTAAATAGACCACAACTGAGCTAAAACCTGGACTCAGAAATATTGATGGAATAGTGCTGATAAGTTTAATGTAACAAGGTTTGCAGATTTAAACCTGATAAAGCATAAACTTAAACAAACTTTATGAAACTAAAGTAACCTCGATCCTACAGTAACCAATTACAAATTTTGCTGTAATGTGACTGAATTTGTTTGGGGGGGTGTTGCTTATATTGTTTGCATTTCTGTGCTCAGATCGGCATGATGCTCTGTTTGTGGTGGGCTCACTGGATGAGACATTGGAGCTACGAGGCTTGCGCTACCATCCTATTGACATTGAAACGTCAGTGTCACGGGCTCACCGAAGTATTGCTGAGAGGTGCGAATGCATGCACACACACCGACACACACTTTAATGTTTTTAACAATGTAGGAGTAGATAATAACTGCACATAAATAACCCGAGCTTAATATATAATAATATCCTATAGTATTTATTAAAAATAAAAGGGCAGCTCGTTCTCTTTCTTTTGGCAGGACTTTAGATATATAACAAATTTTGGGGTTAACTTGAGAAAAAAGGCAGTTGGAAAGGTCAAATGTATCATAATACTACAGTGGGGCAAAAAAGTATTTAGTCAGCCACCGATTGTGCAAGTTCCCCCACTTAAAATGATGACAGAGGTCAGTAATTTGCACCAGAGGTACACTTCAACTGTGAGAGACAGAATGTGAAAAAAAAAATCCATGAATTCACATGGTAGGATTTGTAAAGAATTTATTCGTAAATTAGGGTGGAAAATAAGTATTTGGTCACCTCAAACAAGGAAAATCTCTGGCTCTCACAGACCTGTAACATCTCCTGTAAGAAGCTTTTCTGTCCCCCACTCGTTACCTGTATGAATGGCACCTGTTTGAACTCATCTGTATAAAAGACACCTGTCCACAGCCTCAAACAGTCAGACTCCAAACGCCGCCATGGCCAAGACCAAAGAGCTTTCGAAGGACACCAGGAAAAGTATTGTAGACCTGCACCAGACTGGGAAGAGTGAATCTACAATAGGCAAGCAGCTTGGTGTGAAAAAATCAACTGTGGGAGCAATCATCAGAAAATGGAAGACATACAAGACCACTGATAATCTCCCTCGATCTGGGGCTCCACGCAAGATCTCATCCCGTGGGGTCAAAATGATCATGAGAACGGTGAGCAAAGATCCCAGAACCACACGGGGGGACCTGGTGAATGATCTGCAGAGAGCTGGGACCAAAGTAACAAAGGTCACCATCAGTAACACACTACAACGGCAGGGAATCAAATCCCGCAGTGCCAGACGTGTTCCGCTGCTGAAGCCAGTGCATGTCCAGGCCCGTCTGAAGTTTGCCAGAGAGCACATGGATGATACAGCAGAGGATTGGGAGAATGTCATGTGGTCAGATGAAACCAAAGTAGAACTTTTTGGTATAAACTCAACTCGTCGTGTTTGGAGGAAGAAGAATACTGAGTTGCATCCCAAGAACACCATACCTACTGTGAAGCATGGGGGTGGAAACATCATGCTATGGGGCTGTTTTTCTGCCAAGGGGACAGGACGACTGATCCGTGTTAAGGACAGAATGAATGGGGCCATGTATCGTGAGATTTTGAGCCAAAACCTCCTTCCATCAGTGAGAACTTTGAAGATGAAACGAGGCTGGGTCTTCCAACATGACAATGATCCAAAACACACCGCCCGGGCAACAAAGGAGTGGCTCCGTAAGAAGCATTTGAAAGTCCTCCAGACCTCAACCCCATAGAAAATCTGTGGCGGGAGTTGAAAGTCCGTGTTGCTCGGCGACAGCCCCAAAACATCACTGCTCTCGAGAAGATCTGCATGGAGGAATGGGCCAAAATACCAGCTACTGTGTGTGCAAACCTGGTAAAGACCTATAGTAAACGTTTGACCTCTGTTATTGCCAACAAAGGTTATGTTACAAAGTATTGAGTTGTATTTTTGTTATTGACCAAATACTTATTTTCCACCCTAATTTACGAATAAATTCTTTACAAATCCTACCATGTGGATTCATGGATTTTTTTTTCACATTCTGCCTCTCACAGTTGAAGTGTACCTCTGGTGCAAATTACTGACCTCTGTCATCATTTTAGGTGGGGGAACTTGCACAATCGGTGGCTGACTAAATACTTTTTTGCCCCACTGTATATTGTGATATTTAAAAACCCCATGTAACAGTATCATTTCTGAAACGTTGTCAACACAATTAAAGGCAGTACAATTACAAACATAGTTTTAAGGATAAAAGACATGTTATGAACATGTTCCTATATGCTGTTAATGCAAACAAAGTCAATATAGCATTAATATCATTTTGACCTACAGAGGAATCGATGGACTTTGAAGGATAAGTCAGAGGTCACGTATGAAGTCATATTTGAAGTGTTTAAACAGTACTTTCTGTATCTTGACAAAACATACCACACCTCTGAGATTCCTGTCAATTCTCGGCCAACAAATCATTAACTTGACCTTGAACAACTTCATGGATTTAAGCCAGATTTTAATGGATCATTAACATGACCCTACAAAGTTTTATCAGAATTCATTCAAAATGTTTCCAGCTATTGTGTTTACAGACAGAAAGACACACAGAAACGCTGCCAAAAACATAACCTCCTTGGCGTGAGTAAAAAGCCTGGCTGGTACTAATAAGGATAGAAATATAAACCTTGCAGATAATCATTGAAAATATTATGTCTACATTCATTTAGAAATCAGCTGTTTTTGTTGTTGTTTATGGGAGAAAGAAATACAAGAAGTGATGAACTAATTTCAAAGGAGGAGCAACTGAGAAAATAACCTCACTTTTTTCATTTGTGAAAACAGAATTAATAAAAAGAGCAGCAGCATGGGTTCTTCCCAGTTTCTTATTATTGCTAAACCTTGAAAACATGAAGGTAAAAGCAGTAAAATTGGGCCTTTGTGTATAAATTTTGGAACCCCACTGTGACACCTATGGGTGGCTGTAGCTCAGGTGGCAGAGCAGGTCAGCCACTAATCAGAAGGTCGGTGGTTCGATCCCAGGCTGCATCCTGGCTGCATGCCAAATATCCTTGGGCAAGATACTAACCCCGTGTTTGCCTACTGGTGGTGGTCAGAGGGCCCGGTGGCGCCTGTGTCCGGCAGCCTCGCCTCTGTCAGTGCGCCCCAGGGCAGCTGTGGCTACAATGTAGCTTGCTATCGCCAGTGTGTGAATGTGTGTGTGAATGGGTGGATGACTGAATGTAGTGTAAAGCGCTTTGGGGTCCTATGGACTAGAAAAGCGCTATACAAATGCAGGCCATTTACCATTTAACAAAAGATTACATTTTAGGCTGTCATCACAACGTAATATCCGATTAGTTTTTATTATTCCTCATCGTGACACTGCTGTTAAGTGCCTCGTCCTTGTGCCTCACAGTGCTGTGTTTACGTGGACCAACCTGCTGGTGGTGGTGTCGGAGCTGTGTGGTTCAGAGCAGGATGCGTTGGACCTGGTGCCTCTGATAACCAACGTGGTGCTGGAGGAGCACCACCTCATTGTGGGTGTGGTGGTCATCGTTGACCCCGGTGTCATTCCGATCAACTCCAGGGGAGAAAAGCAACGCATGCACCTTCGTGACTCTTTCCTCGCTGACCAGCTGGATCCTATCTATGTTGCTTACAACATGTGAGCACTTGTGGTGGTGTTCTGGGATTTAAAAAAAATAATAATAATTTTTTAGCCATTATCCCGCCATCTGGCTACTGGCTTGGTTGAGGTGTAAGGCAAAAGCATGAACCACATATACTGACACCTAGCCCTGTGTGACACCAGCATATCTTGGCCACATGCATGTCTGTGATTGGATCTGTGATGCTTGGAGTTGTTCACTGTGTTTTTGTTTTTTTTGTTTTTTTTCAATATATAGAATTTTGGGGAAGAGGTAACATGTGCATGTCGCACATTGGAAGCAAAAAAAGAAAAAGTCCCTGCTGCTCCTATTCTTTTCTTTTTTTGTTCTGCAGAAGGGACGGAACAACACATACAACAGGCCGTTACCACAAAAACCTTCCCTTTTGTGTCTACGCACCGCAACTGCACTTCAATCTGCAACTTGAAATATTTTTACATTTCAGACGCACACAAACGCATCTGCTGAGCCCTCGTCATTTATCACTAATACAGATGAATAAGAGGGCAAACTGTGAAAATAACAGCAAGTCTGTGGACATTACTTAAAATGCTTTTTTTTCCCCTTAATAATGAAGCCAAATAGATTTTCCTGCCCTAATATATTTCTTGCCTTATAAAACTTTCAAACAGCCATACATTCCTAACTTAATTTTTAAGACTTTACCCTGAACGGCTGTTGATTCTCCTTTGGGTCTGAATAGTAGTTGAAATCCTGGTAGATATCCAAAGGGATCAAAGCAAAAGATGAAAGAGGCCGTATTCTGTACTGTACTTACAAGGGCCTCCTTTTATTTTAGATACTGTACGTAACTGTATAGATATTTTTAATTGTAAAAATGTATAGATGCTTACTCAGCTCTCTCGGTTGATGGTTTGTAGATAAAGAACCCAACAGGGAGATTACAACAGTAGCAGAAAGAAGATTGTAAATACAGTTTAACAGTTTCGAAGTGGTACACTAGCTATGTAATGGAGGATAAAGGTAAATAACTTTAAAGCATTATTAGTCAGGATGAATTTAACATTGCACTTTCACAAAAAAAATCTCTATTTTATTATAACAATGAGGCATTATAAATGGTTCAGGAGCATGTGTGTGATGAATCTTGGCTGAGGACTTTTGAGGTGTCAGTGGGAGGACTATTGCTGGTAATGCCAGGAAACTTTCTATCAGCCGCTGCGGGGGGGGGGGGGGAGTGTCTACGGAGAAGGCTAAAAACAATATTATGACTGTTTTCAGGCTACCAGGTTATTTTGTAAGAAAAAGCAGGCCCCACAAGTGTTCATATATAATCCATTACCATCATACTTGCAAAAGAGCCATGCCCCTCTAAGTTTACTTTACACAATAGAGCAAGTATGTAAAAGTTCAGCCCGTTTCTCCCCTCACCGCTAGAAGGTTCATTCAAACTGTGTTTTGTCTTTGTGCAACTTTGTAAATAGTTAACTCTGAATGGCAAAAGCAATGCTGTTAGTACCATCATTATGTATCTGGATTATTTTCTGTGTTCAGTCACTGGATTTTTAGAAGCACTTGTGAATCCATCTGCAGAGCTTAGCCAGATTTAAAACATCTTTGGTTGATAATGAAAGGTAATGCAGAAAAATGGGTAAAAAAAAAAAAAAAAAGCAGCTAGATATATTTGCAAACTGTAGTTGGATTCCTGCGAACTCGTGCTTCTCCTTGTGCTCCTCAGAGAAGTAAAAGTTTGTTTGTTTTGGATCATACTGTTTCAGTGATGAACCTTGAATATCAACATGTATATAGTAATTGTTTTTTTGGGGGGTTTTTTGTTCTGTTTGGACTTTTGCTGTAGTTTTATTATAACATTCAGTCATGCCAAACATTTTAGAAACAACTTTAACATAACTGGGAATGATAATCATTTAATGACTGCACTTTGCACTGGTGGTACTTAACAGCAGGTTTCTAATGTGTGAACTTTATCCCCGTTCAATGTTACATTAAGTATGTAATGTAATTTTACAGCTTGATACTTGTTTTTGCCTAGTTTCAAATCCCCCCCCCCCCCACACACACACACATATATATTAAAAAAACGAATAGCTCTTCATCTTAGCTTTAACACTGCATCCTACAGTTGCAGCAGAATGTTTGCATGACTCAGCCAAGCACAAGAAGGAATTGTCTTGAGGCACATCTTGTCTTGAGGCACAAATGTGGGGGAGGGAGGGGATTTAAATATGTTTGAAACTGTATATTCAGGGAACAAAACTCCTAGGACAGGGATGGACCAGCTGGTCCCGTGGTGCAATCTGTGAAGAGTACCCATAAAATGTAGACATTTGTCAAAATGAGGCGTCACAAACCTAATAAGCATACAGAGGGGTAACTGACAACCAGTGTCCATCTACCATCAACCTGCTTCACTGGGAAGTCTACAAGGGCTTCTTCTGGTTTCCACTCTTTTTTTCTCCGTCAGAGTTCTTACACACTATGCAATCCCGACGACGGTGTAATTTCTTTTCAAAGCTTGCACAGTCTGGTGAAATAAACATGATGCTTATACATTTTGTAATTACTAAGAACGGAGGACTGAACAAATTTAATCAGTAGTGTACTTAAGACTGTATTCATCTCTTGAGTTGTTCTGTCAATGTTTTGTGTATGCACACTTTAGTATGTTGTATTTTAATTATTTGGTGAAATCTAAACTTGCTCCAAGAAGGTGTGATCCACTGATTAATCTTTATTGCTACAGAGGTGTTTCAACTTGTATAGTTAAAAAAAATAATACTAAGGTGGTACACTTTCCCATTTTCTCACTTATTTTCTATTTTGGTTTGTTGTACTTTGTTTTATACTTTATGTATAAGTAATGCAGAATAAAAAGAACCATTTAATCATTTCAAGTGTCTGGATATTCTTGAGCTTACTAATGAATACTGTTATTACTCTAAATATCTTACACTCTTTGAATTATTGTACACACTGCATCCCCACAGACTGTGGTCAAAAAGGGATGGACATGATCAGTGACTCGCGTAGGCTGTGGTGTTTAAACGATGCTCAGCTGGGGCCCCAAATGTTCCAAGAAAAGATCCCCCACATCATTACTGCACCACCACCAGCTGGAACTGTTGATATAACAGGATGGATTTATGTTTCCAGCCAGATTTTGACCCTGCCATCCGAATGTTGAAATCGAAACTTAGCAGACCAGGAAACCTTTTTCCAATTTTAGTGAGCCCATGTGAATTTTAGCCTTGACAAACCTGGCACCCGATGAGGTCTTCTGCTGCTGTAGCCCATCTACTTCAAAGGTAGATGTCTTGTATTTCTGCATAGTTTGGTTGTAACAAGTTGTTATTTGAATTATCGTCTTTTCCTATCGGGAGAAGCAATTTGGCCTCTGGCATCAAAAGCACATTTTCACATAGAGACCTGCTGCTCACTGGATATTTTCTCTTTCTCCAATCATTTTCAGTAAACTCTATTGATGCCTGTGTGGGGAAAATCCCAATACATCAGTAGTTACTGAAACTCTCAGATCACTCTGGCACCAGCAAGGATACCATGTTCAAAGTTACATTAAATCCCCCTTCTTAGGGGACAACTGCTCTTGCAAGTTGTCTTGACCATTTCCACATGCCTAAATACATTGACGCGCTACCATGGGAATGGGTGATTTTTTAAATTTTTATTTTTGTTAAGGAGCTGCTGAATGGGAGCACATAACAAAGTGTAAGTTAAGTGTAAGTGCTTCATTTACAGTAACTTCTACCTACTCCACACTATATGCAGTAGAAGTCTTGATTCTCTCTGAAAGGATGTGAAAACAACTCAACACCTTTTTTCTGTGAAAAATTACATAAGTCACTCACTTAGACACACTGTAGGTTTACAGAGCTGCAGTCTTATCTTTTCTGCACTGCCATATTTTCAGCAGGCACACCTGCACACAGACATTTAGTGAGTGTATTTCTATAGGATACATCTTTTGAACCTATTACAGAATAACCTGGGTCATATTCTCAAGTAACAGGCTCTGCAGTTCTACCAATAATTTTGCACATGTTTTGTAAGGTCACAATGACCTTGTGTTACACCCCGGCCTAGGCAACCGGGGTGCAACGTAGGAAAAAGTAAAAATAAGGCAAAAACACACGAGAAAAAAACCAATACGGGCTTCCACAAAAATAATCCCAAAACGACATTTAAAGCAAGATACGACATTTATTTACATCACCAAACACAAGGCGCCAAACTATTTACAACGGGGGGGGAAGATCGCGACCATGACATACAGAAACACAGGGCTTAAATACATAGGAGCAATTAGGGAATGGACCACAGGAGGGAAACACAGCTGGGGCAAATCAGACCTGACGAGACAAGGAAACGTAAACTGAACACTAAGATAACACAGACTTTCAAAGTAAAACAGGAAACACATAACAGTCACGCCAAAACAAAACACTGCCAACGCCGAACCGTAACACCTTGACCATAATCACCATAACTAGTTCATGCCTGTGTCAGTTTGTGTCAAATCTGAAAAAAATTGCCTCATGGAGTTTGAGACTTACATTTGCACAGCTGTCACTGACTCCGAGCTGAAAACATATCAGTCTTTTAAAAGATATGCAACAAACATGAACATAACTTTTAGCAAATGGGTCAAACCATTGATGCGACTTCAGAGGGGATTTTTTTTTTACTGGTACTGAGATTTTTTTCACCCCTAACCCCCTCCCTGAACCTGGTTCAGCCTGAGGTTTATTCCTGTTAAAAAGGAGTTCTTTCTTCCCACTTTGGCCAAGCGGGTTGTTTGATTGCTGGATTTTTCTCCATTTTCTGTAGGGTCTACACTTTACAATATAAAGCACCTTGAGGTGACTGTTGTTGTGATTTGGCATTATATAAATTAAATTCATGTGAACTAAATTAAATTACATGCGTACATAAAAGTGGCAAGTGTCTAAGAAGCGTTAACAACAAAACATACTACATTATACATGATCTAAAAAATATGTAATATTTTTGTCAAATTTAAATGTTAAAAAAAAAAAGGCCTGTATTTATATAGCGCTTTACTAGTCCCTAAGGACCCCAAAGCGCTTTACATATCCAGTCATCCACCCATTCACACACACATTGGTGATGGCAAGCTACATTGTAGCCACAGCCACCCTGGGGCGCACTGACAGAGGCAAGGCTGCCGGACACTGGCGCCACCGGGCCCTCTGACCACCACCAGTAGGCAACGGGTGAAGTGTCTTGCCCAAGGACACAACGACCGAGACTGTCCAAGCCGGGGCTCGAACCGGCAACTTTCCGATTATAAGGCGAACTCCCAACTCTTGAGCCACAATCGATTACTAAATCACATAGATATAGTAAAAAAATTACAACTTCTATTTAAAACATAATTAAAAAACAAAAATAACTAAGAAGACACTAGCATCATCAAATCAGGACAGAATCATAAAAAGAAAAATCAAATTAGATATCAAACTCAAAAGGACAGAAGGACGACATTAAAAAGTTGCAAACATTTAGTCTTGAATGCGCTGCACAAAGTCATATATATATATATATATATATATATATATATATATATATATATATATATATATATATATATATATGTGTGTGTGTGTGTGTGTGTGTGTGTGTGTGTGTAATATCATAGATAGTTGAGTTTGTTGTCTCATTAAAAGCAAGAAAAAAAATTGGCCTTTTGTGTGCAAATTTTGATTTGAGAATGCGTAGAACGTGGCAAGAACCTGCACTACATGAATAATATAAAATGCATAATCAGCAACAACTAGAGAAGAATCAGAGAAAATGTTGTCAACTATATTAACCATTAACATGAAGACAAAAACAAATGAGAAGATGTGTCAGGAGGCTGTCCACAGATAGAGCATTTCACACCTGTCATTCTTTGATCCGTTTAAATGAACCTTCTTCAAGTCAACATCTCAGAAAATGTTGCAGCTCGAATAGTCAGAATTGTCTTTATTCCCTGAAAACATAATGAAGTAAACTTTTCATTTCTCTGTGTTTACTAGTTGTTCAAACTCTTCTCACCAATCACAAAGCCTAAAGAAACTGTTACGTAATGCGTCTTTGCTTTAGCAGCACCGCCCATTTCCTTTGGGAAAAAAGTGGTCAGCGATTTTTTTAGCTGACATCTTTATGTTTTTAGCCTTTTAGCCTTCGGTGCTAAGTACTTTTAGGATTACTTTTTTTGATCAAAGGTCTATACCCAAATCGCAGGAAGTCCACGCTGTGAGCGAGAGCAGCTTCTCTGCATTTGAAAAGGTAAATTTCAGCTGCCTGACCGGCAATTTTGTGCTCGTGTGGCTGTCTGCTCGGCTGTGGCGGTAATGGCGGCTGCTACTTCGTCAACTCCTCGCCGTTTTACGAAAAGGGAAGGTGTAGTTAGCTTAATGGCTCCCCGTATCGCTGACGTCTGTTGACGCGGTAACTTGCGTGCCAGTGACAGAGTTGCACATATTTGCTCATTCAGACAAAAGCTTGTCCATCCTTTGAATCGGAGGAGAGAAACTTGCCTCGGATGTTGCTATGAAATCGATTTATAAGATTTAAACTGCTCAACATCCGTTTTACTGTACGTTAGCTACCGTTAACTAGCAAGTGTAACCTTAGTGATCTAGATCATTCTAGCAGTGAGGAGCTTTTATTTCACCCGAAAACGTTTGCTTGGGATGGAAGTTGCACATTGTAAAATTAGCAATAAATGAATAAAGAAAAAAAAGTTGAAACTGTTGACTGTCGGGCCTAGGCATGTTTCGTAACTCCTTTGCAACGTTAGTTGCATTTGGGCTAGCGCGACCTAACCAAAGAGGAAGTTGTTTTTTTTTTTAGTTGGCTGTAATTCATGTTTTTTAAACTGCAGAATAATTAAATAAACTGTGATTTGACCGCTCATATATTCTTCACAGTGATTGTATTAATGGTGTTAAGTAGTAGAGGAAAAGAAGCAGAGAAGGCCACAGCGGATTGGTTACAACATGTCACAGGCGTACCACCCCGCCACAGAAAGTTGTTGTTAACACTAGCGCCACTATGAAACGGTAATGACTTATTTCTTCCCAGTTACTATGGAAGAAGTACAGCAGGTCAGCAATGGCATTGAGTCACAGACTGCAACCATTCCCACTACCATCACAACCTCTCAGTTCTCACAGATAGGCCACCAGGTAACTAATAGATTCAAAATGCATTAAGAAGTATCACTGCTATACTACAGCTGCTCTCGCACTGCTGATAATACAAGGCCACTTATGAATGCCAGGCTGAAAGCGCATATCTGACCTTTTGTTACAGCTTCATGTTTAGGTTCATTCATGAAGTTTTTTGTTTTCAACTCTTGCTGTCACACACCTTAAATTTGTTTACTTAAAATGGGTTAAAGAAAAATTGAAACGAAAAAACCAAATACATTCTAGGTTGTAGTGTAGTAAGTCTGCTTGGCTTAATCTTGCTTCTTATTTCATAAAGCTGTTTAAATTCATATCTGTAGTACTATTAAGGTCACAATATCTATGAACTATCCACTTAAAGTACATGGTGTCCAAATGAGGATAAATGAAGACTTACATGTGACAAAAAGCAACTATGTGGAATCATATTGTTATCAGCTTGTCGGGTTTATAAATAATAATTTTAAAGATAATTTTTCTTAAGATATCCTTTTATAGTTTGTTATTTTTAGTCATACTAATTGGATATTGCCCTTGCTACTGAATGTCTTTTAAAAAAGGGAGGGGAAAAGCTTTTGTGAACAATTAAAGACGAATTTACCTCTACTAAAACTACACCGGCGTGCCACAGGAAGCTTCGTGGCTAAATATGGCAAAAATAAAAAGTATGTTGTGTGTAAATTTGAGTGAAAATTTCCTTATATCCTTATTAATATTTCTGTTGTTCTCAAAAGTTCGGAGCACACTTGTGTGTATGTATACACACACACACACACACACTCACTGACACCAAGCTACTATGTCAAACATACAGTTTTTTGACATTTAGAACTTTTCTGTGTTTTTTTCCAGATGTCACTGGGTGGTTCTCCTGTAGCTGTTGTGCAGCTGCCTGGTGGTCAGTTTCAGGTTCAGGGTGTGATCCAGTCTGCACAGTCATCAGTCATTCAGTCCCCTCAGGGGCAAAATACACATGTAAGACCAGCTGCTTTTCTCAGCTCTGTATTTATTTTATTTTCAAATGGACCTTTTGCTTAAATTGTTTTTATATCATAATTGACCACCTACTTTCAAGGCCCTGGGTACAGACAGTGAAGACTCACAGGATTCATCAGACAGTGGAGCAGCAACTCAAAAAACCAGAGAAATACTGGCGAGGCGGCCTTCATATCGGTAAGGAAAACAAACAAACAAAAAGAAACTGAAAACCCAGTTCTTGTTTAATAAACAACAATTCAGGAACTGTCATTTTTTCACATTATAGAAAAATCCTGAATGACCTTTCAGCAGAGGAAGTGGCACACATTGAGGGAAAGGACAGCAGTCCCACATCCACAGGAGTTACGGGTGTTACAGTACCAACCACACCAATCTACCAGACCAGCAGCGGCCAGTACAGTAAGAGCTTTTCCCTTCGGTTATACTTGAAAGGAGAACCTACAAAATCTTTCTCGCTGACTTGCGAAATTAAGAATTGCAAAATTAAGAATTGCCTTGAAATGTAAAATATATATATATGGAAAAGAGCTCTATATACATGGAGCGCTATACTGAAAGTTAGAATTTTTGTAGTACTTGAGCTACTCACAAAAAATTTAACTTTTACTTTTGCTTTACCAGCTTCTAATACTCTTTGTGTAATTTTTTTCTAGTTACCATAGCTGCAAATGGCACAATCCAGCTGGCATCTCCAGGGTCCGAAGGCATTCAGGGACTTCAGGCTGTCACCATGGCCAACTCTGGTGGAGCCCAGTCAAGCACCACCATCCTTCAGTATGCCCAGACACCCGATGGACAGCAGATACTGGTGCCTAGCAATCAGGTTGTTGTACAAGGTGAGTCAATAAAATTTGCCAGAGTTTTCAAGCAGTTTTTTCCTGATTACTTTTTTGTGAGCTTAAATGTGTTCAGCTAAATTATGCTCTCTCATAACATGTTCCGGTCAGATGACGGTGCCTTATCAAGGGGCTCTGACTACAAGAACAATGTAGGATTGGCAATCAAAAAAGTAAATCCAGTCACAAGTCTTCCTGGAGCTTACTCCAACATCCTGTAGTACATACCACGGACCAGTAGAATATGGAAAAACACACATACTACACTAAATACTTACCTACCATGCAGCATATTGTGTAGTGGCCTTGTGTCTGAAAATCTTTACATTCTTAGATTTTATCTGCTCAGTGGTATGTGTGTAGTAACTTGCCAAATACAGCTTGTAAGGTTCTTTATAAGAACCATCTTACTTCCAACAAGATGTCTTTTTATTTTTCAGTCTAATTATTGTTTATTTGAAAAACAAACCCAAACTGCTAGTTGAGTCACATAGGTTTGAAATCTTTTGAAATAAGAGGGGTAGAAAAAAGGCCAACAAACCCGAGCAGTAATAATTCAAATTTCAGGTGAACACAAGAATTCCTCGTGTGTGCCAAGTGAAGTAACATATGTCTTGTTGGACTATACCACTGTACATAGTTCTGGTCAACTGAGAAGTAATTACTGATCAAGCATCTTAACTCATGCCTGCATGCAAAACTCTTGTTTTTCCAGTTGTAATTCTTTGACTATTGTTCCACACAGGTGCAGGAGGAGAAGTGCAGACGTACCAGATCCGCACAGCACCCACATCCACTTCCTTGCCTCAGACTGTAGTTATGACGTCTCCTGTGGGACTGTCCCAGACTAAAACTGATGATCCAACAATGAAAAGAGAAATTAGGCTCGCAAAAAACAGGTAAATCCACAGTGTATTTGTGAGTAAAACAAGGTCTCATATTCCGCCTGGATGGGGAAGCTTTAACAAGTTGTATGAAAAAGCTATAAGTTTACAAAATCATCAACTGATTTGGACCCGAAAAAACAATCTATAGGTGTGAAAATGCCCCAGGTGCTTTTACTTTGTGTACATTCATTTTATGGTTATAGTTATAGTTGGGGAGGTAGGGATTGGACAAAATCCTCTATCACCGTATCAATAAGTTTATAGTGCACATTGTGAAACCCTTTTTTTTTTCCTGTTTTCAGAGAGGCAGCCCGTGAATGTCGACGGAAGAAAAAGGAATATGTTAAATGCCTGGAAAACCGCGTAGCTGTTCTCGAGAACCAAAACAAGACTCTGATTGAAGAACTCAAAACATTAAAAGATCTTTATTGTGTTAAAACAGGTTAACCTGTGTGAATAATGTTCATGGATTGGGACGTAGTGTGACAGTGGTGCACCTCAGCCATTTGGACGTGATGGGGTTTCTGGGAACACTTCATTTCAGGCTGAGATTCTACAGGGTTTTGTTTTTTGTTTTGTTTTTTTACTCTGTTTGATATATAAAAAAAAAAGTGACTTATAGCAGTGACATTTACTCGGGAAAAAAATACAAATTGGCCATTTTTCCACCTGCTGTTTTTAAAAAATGCTAATGCTATAACATTTATAGTTGTGTACATTTTTAATAATGGGAGATGTGAAATTGTGAGCTTTAATGTTGAGTCTCAGTTTCTAAATGTATCCCTTTCCTTTTTTTCTTGTTTTTTTTTTAACTTTGCTGTTGGATTTTTTTTTCTTAAACAACATCTGCAGAAATTTGACTATATAATTACTACACAGACATATTTTGTTTATTTTATGAACCAGCATTTCCCCTCATTTCCCTATACGGAGATGTTACAATTGTCATTCCTTATATTTGTGCAATGCAATATAAAAGGTAAGAGAGAAAGGAAACAAACAAAATTAAGTGTGGTTTGTTTGGGTGTTTTATGGCCGTTCCTTAGACAATCAGGGAAAAAAAGCACAGTGTCCAGGTAATATTTATTATATACATCATGGGAGGGAAGGGAAAGGAGAACAAAACAGTAAATGAAATGTTGCTGATTGTGTAAATAAATATATTTTCACTCAATTTATGTAGTGTGGCTAATGTATTGCAATAAAAATGTAAGCAGATCTGTTATAATTACAGGGATGAATGAAAATAATTTCAGGTTTTTTTCAGAATTTTAAACTTGTGTGCACTCAGATGGGCTGCCTTTCAAAATAAACCCCCAGCCTGAACTTGGACCTCAACTAGTAGTTTGAAATTCATATGTGAACTCTGGACAGGCCATTACAAGTGTTGCTTTAGGATGTATGTCACTGTATAACCTGAATGTTTTAATATAAACTCCACAGTCCACCATGCCGTCATTTAATACAATATCCCATGATGTGTGGCCTGATCATCAAACTGACATCTGGAGCATCAATGTGTCTCAAGTTAAGCTCGGAAAAACCAGCTACCTCTATATCTTTCCATGTTGCTCTGGTAATCATGCATCCATCCCCGAGAAAGCACCAGAGAGGCTCAAACACATACTGCAAAAAGTATGTCCAGGATGAAGAATCTGAGACAACATGTTCCAAAAAGTAGAAGGCGCCACCCTGAAACACAGTCAGCAAAAAAGATTACATTGTGTTCATGTGTGGTTGTGTAATGCTGGTTATACATACACTGGGGCTGACTTTCTGGCTGATACTGGTTCAAACTAGATGAAGTGTGACAAAGAAGGGGTGTGGCGATTCCAGTATAACCATTGGACTCCATTGGAGTCATACATCTATCAGATATTTTAGGATTTGCTAACAGTAAAAAATATTCTTGACAAGCATAAAGGGAAAAAGAAGTCTACTTTAAAAGTGCGGTCTTTTGCATATTTTAACTTAAAATATTTAACAGAGTTGTTCAAATGCCATGCAAGACGTGTGAGGTTCAGGTAAAATATCACCTTCAGTGGGTCAACCACAGATGATGCAAAATCTGCATAAGTAGATACTTCACAGAGAAACCAGTCTAATACTTTGTAGAATGGCTTCATTTCATTTCATCACTTGAGATGCCACTGACTATACTACATGTTGAGTACTTCTGGAAGAAGGGCTTCTAGAGCTACAGATATTTACCCAGTCTCTAGCCCTAGCTTTTCATATTGGCGGAAGTTGGGGCCAAATACTTTTTAAGCAGCCAGTGATATATTTTAACCAGATTCATTGCATAAGATGATTTCTGGGTTAAAATTACCCCAATCCGTTGTGGCAGATGGCTGTTCCTCCCTGAACCTGGTTTTGCCAGAGGTTTCCTCCTGTTAAAAGGGAGTTTTTCCTTCTCACTGTTGCCAAGTGCCTGGGGCTCATCTGATGTAAAGCATGTTGAGAGTAGGTTGTTGTTCTGATGTAACGCGATGTAAATAAGACTCAGTTAAATTGGATATGTTGTCCACTGCTCTACAAGAAGCCGGGAAATGGTGGTAATAACACACCGAGTGTGTTTAATGCCACATAATGAATTTACTAGCCGACCTCATGTAACCGACTACAATGCCATTCATGCGCGTTAGCAGCAAATAAAATAAATCCTACTGAGCCTGAAGGCAGCACCGAGACGTTACTTACTGTTCTGAGAACGCGCCGGGCCTCCTGCAGGACCTGCTGCACATTGCTGACAGAGCACAGGACTAAGGTGCAGACAACAACGTCCGCAGAGCCGTCCCGTACTCCCCGCATGCCCTCCCCGGAGACGCACATAAACTTGTCGTAAGTCAGATGCTGGTTTGCGTCCATGCTCATCCGCAGGTACTTCTCGAAGTGCGGGTTGGGGTCAGTGCAGATCACCGTGCAGCCGTGAGGGTAAAACTTGAAGTTAGCTCCGCTGCCGCACCCGATCTCCAGCAGGCGGAGGGTGCCATCGGTATCTGCAAATTTGGCCATGTTTCGGAAAAGCTCCCTCTTGACTCTGTGCATTTTGTCGTTGTATGAAAATGTCACATTGTAGGCGAGCAAGGGAAAAAGGCGTTTGTACATGCCACGCAGCCCTATGACCTGCATTGCGTGCAAGGGCAGACTCAAGGCTGAACAAAGCAGTCTGCATAATTTCATTAGACAAACCTTCATTTCTCACCGAGCTTACCTGAAACTTTGCTGTGGCACCTGAAGATGAACGACTTAAGAAGCTCAAAAGATTATAATCTTTAACACGTGACCAACGCCTCTCATTGACACCAGGAGGTGCTGGAAATGCAGTGCAGCCTACATGAGAGTGAAAGCAACACCAAGTTCCTCCCAATCTTTGAAAGAAAACAAACTCAGTGGGATAAAGACTTTTAATTGCTGCTGTTTTGACACAGTCACCTAAATAACAGCAAAAAATATAAATTTTATCTGATTTTAATCACAAAAGGTACAAATCAATCCCCATAGCTCACAAACACTAAGACAATTTTTTTCCCGGCAAGCAATTTGGGAATGAGGAATGGAGGATGAAACACCACAATGTATTTGTCACTTTAGCTGGATTCAAAATTAGAGTTGTGTGCTGTCTATGTAAGGTTGTCTTTTTAGTGTTCATCTTTTTTGTACAACACTAATGGCTCACTCTAATAAAAAAATAGTATTAAGGTGACTGGTGGTTTCTATTACTGGTGGTCACATGATAGGAGAGGAAAAAGGCAGTTAATGCTCAGCGTATTCAGAAGCTGGTTGTGTGTGTCTGTGTGTTTTGGAAGGGGGTGGGGGGCTCCCTAAAAAGACAATCAGACTGAATTTATTTGACAGCATAGCCCGAGATGTGAGGTTTTATTATGAAGAAGAGTGGCGCTTCAATGTGTCTTAGTTTGAGATCAGAGAATCCGGCTTCCTCCACATATTTCCATGTTTCCCGGACGATCCAACATCCGTCACCGAAGTAGTACCACAAAGGCTGGAGAACGTGCTGAAAGAAGTACGTCCAAGTCGAGGTGTCACCAGCTACGTGCTCTAAGAAGAAGAAGGCTCCACCCTGCACGACAAAGATTTAACATGTAAACTATAAAGTGTGTCAATATTGGGTAATGAGTGGTAAATTAATAGTTTAACTGGCAAACACGTAGGCGCTCATTTCGTCTTAAGATCTACTACAGAACACACAAATTGATAAATAGAAAAAATACATCCCCAACAAAAAAACACAACCAACCAAAACAGTGGTGAGCTTTTGTATCTGTGGCCAGCCTACCAAAATCACTCGAAGAAAACATCAATGTCTCATCCAGGAGGACAGAAAAAAAAACAAAAAACAGAACATCATCTAAAGACTGAGAAATTTGTTTACTGAAAAAGATCCCTAAGACTGTGCGGCCATCAATTCATGTCCTAAATCTCAAGGTTATTTGGATTATGCAGCAGGACGATAATCCGAAACACTAGCAAGTCCACCTCTGAATGGCTCAAAAAAAAGAAATGATGGTTTTGGCGTGGCCTAGCCAAAGTCTAGAGTGAAATAAGTTTGAGATCCTTTGACATAGCCATAAACAGCCATTCATGCTCAAAAACCCTTCAGTGTAGCTGAATTAAAACACAAGAGTTGCCTAGAATTCCTCCACAGACATGTGAAAGACTGATTCCAGTTATCACAAACACTTGATAACAGTTCTTGTTGTCAAGGGTGGAAAAACCAGTTACCAGGTTTAGGGAGTGATTACTTTTTCATATAGGGCCAGGTAGGTTTGGATAACTTTTTAACCCTTAATAAATGAAATCATCATTTAAAAACTGCATTTTGCATTTACTTGGATGACCTTTGCCCAGTATTACATTTTTGATGAATTGTTCAATGATTTCAAACATGTAAGTGTGAGAAATATGCAAAAACATAAGGATTCAGGCAGGGCAAATACTTTTTCACAGCACCGTACTTACAAGCATTAAACTTATTTTTCCTGTTCAAAAAATTATTAATACAAGCATGAAGTGAAATTTACAGCCTACATTGGACACACAATGCTTTGTAGTAATGTGAAAAATATGGCTGCCAGTATTACCCTTGTGAAATGTTTATGCAGGATTTTAACAATAAGGAGTTTTAGCCTACCATTCAAGAACCTCTAACCAGTGTTGTTTTATATGTTGTAGCATGTCTCAATGGGATGTGTACATTTTTAACCTCCTACAAGTGCCACAAGTGCCTAAATTAACAATACTAGCAACTACCAAAATCACTGGTTTAATCTTTCTGTAATGGTTAATCCACTAGTACAAACTCTTTAATCAAAATGTTATTTTCAATGCTAAATGCAATTATTGTTCTAATCCAGGAACTCTTCAAATTTAGAATCAGAATCAGAATACTTTATTCATCCCGAGGGAAATTAGGGGTTACAGCAGGCAGCACGCTAATGGCGCATGCGCACTCACAAAGGAACCTTCTGACCAACTTTACACAAACATCACATTGGGGAGACATGTCAGAAAGGTAGGCTGATAGGAAAAACAACGAAAATACACTACATGAGGTAAGAGGAGGAGAAAAAAAACTGTGTTAAAATAAATAAATACATAGATAAAATGGTCAACAACATCAATTTGTTTTTTAATAAGATGCCAAAATACAGTTATTTACTGTTAAAGTAAAGAACTTTTGTAAAATACATGTAAAAGTCACTTTGCCAGTATTTAAACTGTGTGTAAATGACTTGTTGGCCTGTCAAACATATCTCTAATTAATTACTCCAAGTCATTCTCAGCCTGAAACAACATTCCTGTCATGAGATCAAAGGTGCAATCAGTTTTTGGCATTCATTTCTTGCAAAATGCAGGAAATCGCTTTTTATGTTAAACAGAATACCTCACTGCATCTGACACATCCATGGAAATTGGGCGTCTTCCTCTTGATCAAGGAAAATTGCTTTTCACACATATCCAATAAATTAAAAATGTAATGTATAAAACAATATTCTTAAGAAATATATGCACTATAATGATCTAATAATTTAATTAATATTGCTTTAAATTAATATGGAATCCCATAAAACAGACCTAAATGCCTTAAACTGGAGACAGATTAAAAAGGTGCATGGTACAAAGTGCTATTACTGTCCATCTAGTGACTTAGTGCCTATTGGACTGATATTGGAAACTAAGAACTGATTTCAGTATTGCTGTTGGATATAACAGGTGGTCTCTAATAAATTTAAGTAATGTTTATGTTGTACAATCAAACAGAAAATGATGATAAACTTTTTAAAGCGTGAACACTGCAGTTGTTTTCTTGATGACTCTTCAACTTTTACTGATTGATGCAGAACCACAGCTGGAAGGCAGTAAAATCCACCAAGAGAAGGTGGCAGTACCCGCTTATCACGATCACGTGTCCTAAAGCTCACAATTGTTAAAGCGATAGAGAACACTTCGACAATTATAACTTTCATGAAAATATATTGACTCTAGACAACGACAGACTCTTAGGATACGAAGCGTCTTCTTCTCCCCCAAGAGAAGCAGCACAAATAATAACATAAACAGCATGGCTGCCAATCAGTGTTTAATATGGACTCGATTCAGTCTGAAGTAATTGCTGCAAAGCCCACTCACTGGTCGCAGTATGCGGTGTGCCTCTCGCAGGGTTTGGCTCACGTCGTCCACAGAGCAGAGCACCAGGGTACAGACTACAACATCTATCGAGTCGTCCTCCACTGCCCTCAGGTCCTCCCCCGACGCCACCACAAATCTCTCATATCTCAGGTGATCGTTCTTGGCCATAGTTTCTGTCAGATATTTCTCAAAGTGCGGGTTGGGGTCGGTACAGATCAATCTGCTACCAGGCGGATAAAACTCAAAATTTGCACCTGTGCCGCAGCCAATCTCCAAAATTGTGAGCTGCCCACCAGCCTTCTTGAACTCTGGCAAAACGCAAAACAAATCCTTCTTTTTATCGTGCATCTTCTTATTGTACGATTTCGCCATCCGATTTATACAAATTGGGAAAATACGCTTGTATATTCCGTACAGGCCGACGGCGTGAATCAGGTGAAGCGGAATGCATAATATATTTACTATAGAGCTCAGAAATCTCATTACAGAAGTCATTTTTGTGGAGCACGACTGTCGTGCAGCTAAGCCGCGTAAACAGCAGCGAATGATCGCGAGATAGGAGGTCAGACGGGAAGTGTGTCACGCTTTTCTAAATAAAAGTCTACATAAAAAAACCCATCAGGTTACAAACAGTAGCTGCAAGCATGCAGGAAACAGTCATCAGAACCCAACCCTAATACTGATATGAATCTAAGGCGGGCACTAATAAAATTATGATAAATATATATATCTGTAGGTGGCGGTAGTGCTGAAGTTAACCTGCTCATATTTCAATATTACTGCATATCAGTACAGTGTAATTCACTGGTAACAGGCCAGTCTCAGACAATATATCAGACTACTGATATATCAGTGAAACTTTAATGGACATGGGCATATCCATTATGGTGGAATCATGTTTTTGACCACCCATCCTTTATCACGTTTTTATAAGATCATTTTTTTCCTTCTCAAAAATTGTCGAGTCATGTCAAAAAAAAGAAAGAAAAAGAGTTTATCCCCTTTTCAATAGTCTGTAAAGGTTCTCGCTCATCCAGGTCATTGCAGTCTTTCACCCCTCATCTAAGATGCTTCTTCAGTTAAATTCTGATGTTTTACTATGAAAACTGACCAGGTTATAAAATACAATCTCAGATGAATGAACAGCACATGATGGACTACACTGGGTCATTATTTATTTTAGTAACTTCATAGGCAAGAGTCTCTGAAGATGAGGAACAGAATAACAAACACCAAAATACATTTGTCACTTTAGCTGGATACAAAATCAGTATTATACACCGTTTGTGTCTTTTTAGTGTTTATCTTTTCTTTTTACAACACTAAAGGATCACTCTAAGTTGACCGGCACTTTTTATCTCTGCTGGTCACATGACAAAGGAGAGGAAAGTGAGTTAAAGTTCAATGTATTCTGAGCGGCGCCTCAATGTGTCTTAGTTTGAGATCAGAGACATTGGCTTCCTTCACATAATTCTATGTTTCCCGGCTGATCTCACATCCATCACCAAAGTAGAACAACACAGACTTGAGAATGTGCTGAAAGAAGTATGTCCAAGTCGAGGTGTCACCAGCCACGTGCTCTAAGGAGAAGAGGGCTCCACCCTGCACGACAAAGATTTAACATGTAAATTACAAATTATAATAACTAACAAAGTTTTATGGACCCACATGCAGGAGCAAAATATTTACAGCCTCCAATGCTGATAAATAAAAAAAATAACAGTTCAAAAGCAAAGTGCAGCACCAGGAAACAAACATCTAGAAATACGGGAAATGCAAGAATACACAACTAAGAGAGACAACATGACAAACCAAAATTAGGTCCCTCTCTCTCTCTGAAAACAGGACAAAGGTATATAACCTAACATGAGACACAGAGTAACCATTACCAAAAGCTAACTAACAAATACAGAGTTAGACACACATATAAATGCAGAACCTTTATACTGAAAGAAACATAGGGGAAGGCTGCAAAACAAGCAAGAAAACAATTACTATAAAAGCTATTAATAATCACAATAAACACAAATTCTACTAGTTAGTAAAACCAGTTCCAAATCAATTATTTTTCTCTCTGGTAAAATCCATATTTTATAACAATCTTTTTTTTTTTTAACCATTTAGTACTAAACTACATTTACTACGTAACTTGCAACACAATTACTATGAAGGTTGACATGAAATTGAACTGCATATATTAAATGAAAAACTTAATTTAAATGGCGAGCAGAACTGTATATTGTCTAATCCACTATGTTCACAAAGAGGGAAGATTCAATTGATGTCAAAAGTTAAAAGAAAAAAAAACTTCTGGTGGACTGCTCCAAGATTAAGCAGGAAGTTGATGTGGAAAATCAAGAACATTTTGGCTTAGCCGAAGACTGAAGGGTTAAAGAGCAGAGAGCAGGTCAGATAAGTGATGGGTGTTACCCCAGCAGCATGGCGAACTTTGATGTCTCGCCATGAAGAAACAAATTAGTATAACTCACTTAAATCCAGTTTGATCAGTACCAGACTTTACAGGCATGATGTCAGACCCGCCCTGAACAGATTGATGTGCCCATTGTCAGGAATATGCAGAGCGCCACCTAGTGGCAACAGGAAATATCATGGCTTTAATTTTGTTGTACTGATTTTCACAGGTTCATCATGGCCACCTCAAAAGTGGTGAATATCACCATCAGTCCTTCATGATGCTTCAGTGCGAAAATTGTGACTTTAAACTGAACAGCGCACCCTGGTGGCAACGCGGTTCACCATGAAAAATAAAGTTGCTTTTGAGGGGCTTGGAAAGTTTAAAAAGTCTTGAAATTTGGCACACACCTCCAATGTGATGAAGGCTTTCTTGTTATGTGATCATTTTTAAGGAAAATGGTAAAATGGCTCCACAGTGCCCCCTAAAAAATGTCAAAACATCAGCCCCTGCTCTGTGTTTTATCTATGAGTCTGAAACCTGGTAAGCTTATGGAAGATATCAAGATGTACAAAAAATTATCTTGGAGCAATATCCCAAATCCAACAGGAAGTCAGCCATTTTAAAATTAATGTGTAATTTTATCGGCATTTTCCCCTCTTTTCAGGCCTCATACTTTGAAGAACTCCTCCAAGGGATTTCATCAGATTGAACAATTCTCCAGTGCGTGGAATCTAAAGACCTTTTTGATGTTGAATTGCGAAGCTTTTTACGTTCAGGGAAACGGGGTGGTCATGGCGACATGTGGAGTTTCAATCACTCGCCAAAAAGCAGTAATCTGCTGTCACTCAAAAACACAATGTCCAATCTCTCCCAAAGGTCGCAGGTGTGATGAGAGTCGAGCTCGGAAATGTTTGATATGCCATTTGTCAGTAATGGTTAGAGCACCACCTAGTGGGAGGACTATAATCATGATTGAATGAGATGAAATGTTAGCTGGATGTTAAATGCATGAATTCCATCAATGTGACATCAGATCGGAGGTGCTGGTTTCAGGTGTTGGGCGTGGCCCGACGCGCCGGGGGTGCGAGGGCCCTCATAACGCTGCTTGCAGCTTTAATTTAATTTGTTATTAATAATGTGATTATTTTGGGGAACAGCACAGATGGTGTATTTGCGGATCCATCCATCCATTCGCTTCCGCTTATCCTTTTCAGGGTCACGGGGGGCACTGGAGCCTATCCCAGCTGTCATAGGGCGAGAGGCGGGATACACCCTGTACTGGTCGCCAGTCTGTCGCAGGGCCAACACACAGGGACAGACAACCATTCGCACTCTCATTCACTCGCACATTCACACCTAGTGACAATTTGGATTATCCTATTAACCTATCCCCACAAGCTGCATGTCTTTGGACAGTGGGAGGAAGCCGGAGTACCCGGAGGGAACCCACGCAAACACGGGGAGAACATGCAAACTCCACACAGAAAGATCCCGGCCTGATGGTGGAATTGAACTCAGGACCTTCTTGCTGTGCGGCAACAGTGCTAACCACCGTGCCACCGTGCTGCCCGTATTTGCGGATGTTTTTATTATTCATCCAGTTTTTCAGCAAGTGAAGACATGTATAAAACTCCATGTTTGGAGTTTTATACATTCTGGTAGCAGAATGTGTTGCTGTTCACATGTAACTTGAGAAGAGCTTCTAAGACAATCTGGTGGATGTCTCTGTCTCGTCTACAGTACACTATACAAATAATTTACTCGGGACATCTATATCCCATGCTTAGAGTTTTTTAAATGGCTCACTTATTTCCAATAGACATTAAACTGCAGTTCTTTAATGCTCCACTAGATGGAGACATTGTTAGCTCACGACACTTCCTTCATAAACTCCCCCAACACTGTGATTTGAAGGGTGAGGAATATAGACAACATATTGCAAAACATTTGTGGCTGAAAGCAAGTTACAGGTAAGAATTTTGTAATCTACAGGGTTGTGTGTTTAAAAAAAAAAAAAAAAAGTCTCATAGGGGAATGACGGCACACTTAACCATGTGAGGTCCATGTGCAGTAAAGACAGTAAGTCTGTTTTCTATATTTAACATAAATTGCACAATTTCCAGTCATTTTTGACAATTTCATAAACAAAACAGTGTATTATTGTGTTTAAGTAAAACCTTAATCATCAAATTTATTTCACAGTGCTGGTGATTTTTGGTTAGCCTGCTATGGGGCTCCAAAAGCTCAAACCCAGTGTTTTAAATTAATCAAGTCTTGAAACAATTCTTGGAACTCTAAACAGCATGGTTTACAGTTAATTTTACTGCTTGTTACAAGGTTTGGGAGCTTCGTTGAGGTTCTCCATCAGATAACTGTGCACAGAGAATTTTGAAATGATTACATCCAATAGAAAGTTGAGCTTTAAAGCTGTTAGCTCGGAGGTGGTTGTTCCAGTTTTGAACAGCTGTAACAAGATTGATGCTAGTCTGTTTATGTTGTACACATTATATGTGTGAGAATCACACACACACACACACACACACACACACACACACACACACACACACACACACACACACACACACACACACACACACACATCTCTCTCTCTCTCTCACTCTCTCTCTCTCTCTCTCTCTCTCTCTATATATATATATATATATATATATATACACACATACAGTGGGGCAAAAAAGTATTTAGTCAGCCACCGATTGTGCAAGTTCCCCCACTTAAAATGATGACAGAGGTCAGTAATTTGCACCAGAGGTACACTTCAACTGTGAGAGACAGAATGTGAAAAAAAAATCCATGAATCCACATGGTAGGATTTGTAAAGAATTTATTCGTAAATCAGGGTGGAAAATAAGTATTTGGTCAATAACAAAAATACAACTCAATACTTTGCAACATAACCTTTGTTGGCAATAACAGAGGTCAAACGTTTACTATAGGTCTTTACCAGGTTTGCACACACAGTAGCTGGTATTTTGGCCCATTCCTCCATGCAGATCTTCTCGAGAGCAGTGATGTTTTGGGGCTGTCGCCGAGCAACACGGACTTTCAACTCCCGCCACAGATTTTCTATGGGGTTGAGGTCTGGAGACTGGCTAGGCCACTCCAGGACTTTCAAATGCTTCTTACGGAGCCACTCCTTTGTTGCCCGGGCGGTGTGTTTTGGATCATTGTCATGTTGGAAGACCCAGCCTCGTTTCATCTTCAAAGTTCTCACTGATGGAAGGAGGTTTTGGCTCAAAATCTCATGATACATGGCCCCATTCATTCTGTCCTTAACACGGATCAGTCGTCCTGTCCCCTTGGCAGAAAAACAGCCCCATAGCATGATGTTTCCACCCCCATGCTTCACAGTAGGTATGGTGTTCTTGGGATGCAACTCAGTATTCTTCTTCCTCCAAACACGACGAGTTGAGTTTATACCAAAAAGTTCTACTTTGGTTTCATCTGACCACATGACATTCTCCCAATCCTCTGCTGTATCATCCATGTGCTCTCTGGCAAACTTCAGACGGGCCTGGACATGCACTGGCTTCAGCAGCGGAACACGTCTGGCACTGCGGGATTTGATTCCCTGCCGTTGTAGTGTGTTACTGATGGTGACCTTTGTTACTTTGGTCCCAGCTCTCTGCAGGTCATTCACCAGGTCCCCCCGTGTGGTTCTGGGATCTTTGCTCACCGTTCTCATGATCATTTTGACCCCACGGGATGAGATCTTGCGTGGAGCCCCAGATCGAGGGAGATTATCAGTGGTCTTGTATGTCTTCCATTTTCTGATGATTGCTCCCACAGTTGATTTTTTCACACCAAGCTGCTTGCCTATTGTAGATTCACTCTTCCCAGTCTGGTGCAGGTCTACAATACTTTTCCTGGTGTCCTTCGAAAGCTCTTTGGTCTTGGCCATGGCGCCGTTTGGAGTCTGACTGTTTGAGGCTGTGGACAGGTGTCTTTTATAGAGATGATGAGTTCAAACAGGTGCCATTCATACAGGTAACGAGTGGGGGACAGAAAAGCTTCTTACAGAAGACGTTACAGGTCTGTGAGAGCCAGAGATTTTCCTTGTTTGAGGTGACCAAATACTTATTTTCCACCCTAATTTATGAATAAATTCTTTACAAATCCTACCATGTGAATTCATGGATTTTTTTTTTCACATTCTGTCTCTCACAGTTGAAGTGTACCTCTGGTGCAAATTACTGACCTCTGTCATCATTTTAGGTGGGGGAACTTGCACAATCGGTGGCTGACTAAATACTTTTTTGCCCCACTGTAGTATTATGATGACAGCACCACCAAGGCTGGAGACGGAGCAATACTGGAAGAGCATATGGGGGAAGGATGCAACCCATAACGGCAATGCTCAGTGGCTAGAGGATCTGAGGACAGACCACACATGAAGAGGCCGCTAGAAAGGCTGCAACCACCAAGTACCTGCAGAGGGTCAGGCAAGTCCTGAGGAGTCAGCTGAATGGTAAGAACAAGATCCGGGCCATCAACACGTACGCCCTGCCCGTGATCAGGTACCCTGCTGGGGTAATAGGCTGGCCAAAGGAGGAGATAGAAGCCACTGACATAAAGACAAGAAAGCTCCTTGCCATGCATGGAGGGTTTCACCCCAAGTCCAGCACCCTGAGGCTGTACGCTAAGCGGAAGGAAGGGGGCCGGGGACTGGTGAGTGTCAGCACCACAGTCCAGGATGAGACAAGGAACATCCAAGAATACATTGGGAAGATGGCCCCAACTGACCGAGTGCTCAGTGAATACCTCAGGCAGCAGAAACCCAAGAAAGAGGAGGGAAACGAGGAACCATCATGGAAGGACAGGCCTCTGCACGGTATGTACCACCGGCAAATAGAGGAGGTGGCTGATATCCAGAAATCCTACCAGTGGCTGGACAAAGCTGGACTGAAAGACAGCACAGAGGCACTAATCATGGCAACACAAGAACAAGCTCTGAGTACAAGATCCATAGAGGCTGGGGTCTATCACACCAGGCAAGACCCCAGGTGCAGGCTGTGTAAAGATGCCCCAGAGACAATCCAGCACATAACAGCAGGGTGCAAGATGCTAGCAGGCAAGGCATACATGGAACGCCATAACCAAGTGGCCGGCATAGTGTACAGGAACATCTGTGCCGAGTATAACCTAGAAGTCCCGAGGTCAAAATGGGAGATGCCCCCAAGGGTGGTGGAGAATGACCGAGCTAAGATCCTGTGGGACTTCCAGCGGCGAAGAAGACGGCCGTAGTGATCGATGTAGCGGTTCCGAATGACAGCAATATCAGGAAGAAGGAACACGAGAAGCTGGAGAAATACCAAGGGCTCAGAGAAGAGCTCGAGAGGATGTGGAGGGTGAAGGTAATGGTGGTCCCCGTGGTAATCGGAGCACTAGGTGCGGTGACTCCCAAGCTAGGCGAGTGGCTCCAGCAGATCCCGGGAATAACATCGGAGATCTCTGTCCAGAAGAGCGCAGTCCTGGGAACAGCTAAGATACTGCGCAGGACCCTCAAGCTCCCAGGCCTCTGGTAGAGGACCCGAGCTTGAAGGATAAACCGCCCGCAGGGGCGTGCTGGGTGTTATATATATATATATATATGACAGCAATGTCAGGAAGAAGGAACACGAGAAGCTGGAGAAATACCAAGGGCTCAGAGAAGCAAGCCTACCGCAGACATGAGCGAGACAGATAAATATGAAGGCATGCCGGCTCGGACGTCGCCCGGATCAACAAGGTCCGCGTCAGGTGATGAGGAACCAGGGCACCCTGACGAAAAGTGGGCTACTGGAACAAGAAGGCATCGGTGGGCAAGGGACGAAAACAGGGCGTTGTTGGAATGCTACTACGCAAGTAACCCTGGCGGAAGGGGCTACATGAATAGGATGAGGGACCTATGGATTCTTCGATACCCAACATCCACAATGACGGCGAAACAACTAGTAGCTCAGTGTTCCAACATTCGAAAGAAAGGACTGCTCTCACAGCTAGAGATTGACGAGGTACAACACAAATGCTACGGCAAGGAGGAGTCAGGACGCCAGGTCAGGGGGGAGATATCATCACCCCCACCCGAGATTGGGTACATAGCCCCAAGTGCGATAGGAGAAGGATCGTTGAGTGCGAGAGGAACTGACCTGAAAAATAGGATCATGGCCAAGCTTGAAACCTGGATCCCCCGTAGCCGGTTACCAAGATTACGTGAAGTACCCTCAGAAGGTCTGCTAGATGATGTTAATGCAGCACTACGGGCAATACCTACAACCACGATTACCGACACTAACAAGCTGATCTACAATACGGCAGCAGTGATCAGTGAGATGCTTGGCTACAAGTTGAACAGCGACAAGGGGCAGTACCCTCCATGGAGAAGGAGGCTAGAGGGCAAGATCAAAGTAGCACGGAGGGAGGTTAGCCAACTAACGGAGTTGCAGAAAGGTGCGACAAATAAGGTGCCTAAGAAATACAGCAAGCTGTCCATACCTGAGGCCTTGGAAACTGCCAAGCAAAGACTCACAGCCTTGGCCAGCCGCTTGAGGAGGTACACCAGAGAGATAGAAGGCAGGAGAATAAACCAGCTGTTCTCCACAGAACCAGCAAAGGTGTACTCTCAGTGGCAAGGGAACAATAAGAGAACAGCACCACCAAGGCTGGAGACGGAGCAATACTGGAAGAGCATATGGGAGAAGGATGCAACCCATAACGGCAATGCTCAGTGGCTAGAGGATCTGAGGGCAGACCACAGCGACCTCCCTGAACAGGGTCCAGTAACCATCACAGTGGCAGATATCCAAGAAAGGGTCTCCAGTATGAAGAGTTGGACAGCACCAGGGCCCAACATGGTTCGCGCCTACTGGCTGAAGAAGCTGACTGCACTCCACGAGCGTCTGGCAGCACAAATGAACCAGCTGCTAGTTAACGAGAGACACCCGGAATGGCTAACTGAAGGCCGGACGGTCCTGATCCCCAAGGACCCCAAGAAGGGACCGGTCCCCTCCAACTACCGACCAATAACCTGCCTCAGTACTACATGGAAGCTCCTGTCAGGCATCATATCGGCTAAGATGAACAGGCACATGGGTCAATACATGAGCGGGACACAGAAAGGAATTGGCAAGAATACCAGAGGCGCAAAACACCAGCTACTGGTAGACAGAACAGTCAGCCGAGACTGCAAGACCAGACTGACCAACCTGTGCACTGCCTGGATTGATTACAAGAAGGCCTATGACTCAATGCCCCACAGCTGGATACTGGAATGCCTAGAATTGTACAAGATCAATGGGACCCTAAGAGCCTTCATCAGGAACTCAATGGGGATATGGCGTACAACACTAGAGGCCAACTCCAAGCCCATAGCACAAGTCACCATCAAGTGCGGGATCTACCAAGGAGATGCTCTGTCCCCACTGCTGTTGTGCATAGGCCTGAACCCCCTCAGTGAGATCATTAACAAGACTGGCTACGGATACCGACTACGGAACGGAGCAGTTGTCAGCCACCTCCTGTACATGGATGACATCAAGCTGTATGCCAAGAGTGAACGAGACATCGATTCACTGATCCACACTACCAGGCTATACAGCAATGACATTGGAATGTCGTTCGGACTGGAGAAGTGTAGTCGGATGGTATCAAAGAGAGGGAAGGTAGTCAGAACTGAGGGGATTGAACTACCAGAAGGCAACATTGCAGACATAGAGGACAGTTACAAGTACTTGGGGATCCCGCAGGCGAATGGGAACGATGAAGAGGCCGGTAGAAAAGCTGCAACCACCAAGTACCTGCAGAGGGTCAGGCAAGTCCTGAGGAGTCAGCTGAATGGTAAGAACAAGATCCGGGCCATCAACACGTACGCCCTGCCGGTGTTCAGGTACCCTGGTGGGGTAATAGGCTGGCAAAAGGAGGAGACAGAACGCACTGACATAAAGACAAGAAAGCTCATTACCATGAATGGAGGGTTTCACCCGAAGTCCAGCACCCTGAGGCTGTACGCTAAGCGGAAGGAAGGGGGCAAGGGACTGGTGAGTGTCAGCACCACAGTCCAGGATGAGACAACGAACATCCAAGAATACATTGGGAAGATGGCCCCAACTGACCGAGTGCTCAATGAATACCTCAGGCAGCAGAAACCCAAGAAAGAGGAGGGAGACGAGGAACCATCATGGAAGGACAGGCCCCTGCACGGTATGTACCACCGGCAGATAGAGGAGGTGGCTGATATCCAGAAATCCTACCAGTGGCTGGACAAAGCTGGACTGAAAGACAGCACAGAGGCACTAATCATGGCAGCACAAGAACAAGCTCTGAGCACAAGATCCATAGAGGCTGGGGTCTATCACACCAGGCAAGACCCCAGGTGCAGGCTGTGTAAAGATGCCCCAGAGACAATCCAGCATATAACAGCAGGGTGCAAGATGCTAGCAGGCAAGGCATACATGGAACGCCATAACCAAGTGGCCGGCATAGTGTACAGGAACATCTGTGCCGAGTATAACCTGGAAGTCCCGAGGTCAAAATGGGAGATGCCCCCAAGGGTGGTGGAGAATGACCGAGCTAAGATCCTGTGGGACTTCCAGATACAGATGGACAAAATGGTGGTGGCTAACCAACCGGACATAGTGGTGGTAGACAAACAGAAGAAGACGGCCGTAGTGATCGATGTAGCGGTTCCGAATGACAGCAATATCGGGAAGAAGGAACACGAGAAGCTGGAGAAATACCAAGGGCTCAGAGAAGAGCTCGAGAGGATGTGGAGGGTGAAGGTAACGGTGGTCCCCGTGGTAATCGGAGCACTAGGTGCGGTGACTCCCAAGCTAGGCGAGTGGCTCCAGCAGATCCCGGGAACAACATCGGAGATCTCTGTCCAGAAGAGCGCAGTCCTGGGAACAGCTAAGATACTGCGCAGGACCCTCAAGCTCCCAGGCCTCTGGTAGAGGACCCGAGCTTGAAGGATAAACCGCCCGCAGGGGCGTGCTGGGTGTTTTATATACATATATTTTTTAATATATATATATATATATATATATATATATATATATATATATATATATATATATGGAGAGAGAGAGAGTTTAAGAATAAACTTGTTTTATAGTTATAACAAGTTGCAGACTTCTTGTTTATTCTCTGCCCAACTCTGCTTGGATCAACTGATCGTTGTGTTTGTGGCATTTCAAACACACATTGCCAACAGGCAAGCTGCCCTCTGGTCAACAAACTATGCATTATCAGCACTCACTTTACAGAATGTTGTCCAATTCTTATCTGATAAAGGATTTCATCTGCTCAACAGTCCTGGTTCTTCTTTGTTGTATATTCAATTTCATGACACACCAGATGTTTTCAGTTGGTGAAAGGTCTGCGCTGCAGGCAGGCCAATTCATCACCCGGACTCTCCTATTACAAAGCCATGCTGTTGCAATAGCTGCATTATGTGATTTAGCATTGCCTTGCTGAAATATGCAAGATCTTGCATGTAAAACGCAACATCTGGGAGGGAGCATATGTTGCTCTAAAACCTGCATATACCTGTCTGCATTGATGGCACCTTTCCACATTTGAAAGATGCCAATTCCAAAGGCACTAAAGCACTTTCATACTATCAGAGATTCAGGCTTTTCGAACTTAATGCTGACAACAAACTGGATAGTCCTCCTCTCTTCTCTCCTCTCTCGTCTTCAGTTTCTCCAAAGGAGATTTTCAAGTTTTGATTTGTCTTACCAAGGAACAGTTTTACACCTCACATCAGTCCTTTTTAAATTAGCTTTGGTCCAGAGAAAATTATGGCATTTCTGTGTCATGTTCACTTATGGTTTCTTCCTTACACGGTGAAGCTTTAGCCTGCATTTGTGGATGAGACAGCAAACTGTGGTCACAGTGATTTCTGGATGTGTTCTTGAGGCTGTGCAGTGATTTCAATGGCAGGATCATGCCTTCTTGTACTGTCTGAGGGCCTGGAGATTATGGGCATCCAATATTGATTTTTGGCCTTGTGTTTTTGTGCAAGGAGATTTCTCCAGATTCTCGGAATCTTTTGTCAATATTATGTGTTATAGACGATAGGATATTCAAAATGTTCACAATGTTTGAAGAAGATTATTCTTAAATTGCTCCACAATTTGTAGACAGTTGTGCTCATCTTTAACATGCTAAGATGCTCTTTTATTTACCAAATCATGTTACTGAGCAGTTGCCAGCAGTTGCCACTGCACAGGCTCAAACTTTTTTTTCACGTGACTGTATTTACAGTGATGCTGTGCTTTTCCAGTTAGAATAATTAGATGCAAATGCTGCCATCAAATTCCAAGCTAATATTGAGCTGAGGTAATATTTCTCATGAAATGTTAAAATGTTTCAGTTTAAACACGTGGTGTATTTTCTCTGTTCTGATGTGAACAAAATGTGGATTTATGAGATTTTCAGAGCACTGCATTCTATCTTTACTTACATATTACAACATATTACAAAACAACCCAACATTTTGGAGCAGGGCTATTATATACCACTGCTGGTATATACCTTATATTTTGTCTTCTTTCAACTGTATTGCATGCTTCATCCTGTCACCCCAATGCTACAAGCTCCTTAATCATGGGATGTACTTAGTTCTTCACAGGACTGCACAGACTCAAACTTTCTTTCTCACATGACTGTATTTACAGTGATGCTGTGCTTTTCCAGAAAGGAACTTATAAAAAAAAATAGCAATTCTGGTTTTGTATCTGCTTATTTATGACACAAGGTGTGACAAATTTCGTGTTAAACTTAATTCTACAAATCAGTTGTATTGAATGCAAATTCTATGTAATCTAAGCAATAAAGTAATATTAAACAAATTATTTGTTTTTTGGTTTGGTTTATTAATTTGCAAAAATTAAAGATTAAGGTATTTTGCTAACTGCTTACAAATCCCAACCAGAACACGAACGAGTTATCTTACACGAGTAGCGTACACTGTCCTTTTTTTTTAAATAAAAAAAAAAAATAAAAAAAAAATAAAAAATACATTTCCTTACGACGCTGCGGTCTCTCGTCCGTTATTGAAACCAGAGGCATTTACCGACACTCCCCAACAATTTGCTGAGAGTCATCAATTATGCAGGGTAGCCGCACGCACTGGGAAGGAAGATAGCAGCAACAATATGGCGACAGCCGCATTTACTCCCGGCTCTTTCTCACATCTGCAGTTCGGTGACAGCTGTCTGGATTTCTGTTAATGCGAGAAAAAGTAAGTAGACCTTATTTTTTCTGCTTTGTCTTTTATTTCACGTCACGGGATGGATCTCGGTCTTACTTTGTCGACTGACTGCATCCCAGTGCCGCAGAGCGGTCCCTCTCTCAGCATCTTTTCCCAGCGTCTGTGGAGGGCTCCTTGCCAGTACATGGACTAATATGTAAGCGGGGCGGCAGGCAGAAGTAGCCAAGATGTGATTTATGGAATGAAAAACAGCCATCGAAATGCGACGTGGTAGAAAAAGGGGAGACGGGAGGTTGTTAAGGGAGTTGGCCCGCCGCTGGATAATAGGCTATGACATTTCAGTGTGTCGGGATGTAAAACACAGCCTACGCATATAAGTGAGATCATGTCAAACTTCTGTCAGTGGCTACAGCAACTATGGTGTGTGCTCTCAATGGCTACGCGAATAATGCGCCCCTGGCAAAAAATCATCCTCCCAGCATTTCCAGCTTTGTGCCATTATTTTCTAGGCTAACTGATAGTTTTACCCCCTCCTCTGCCACCCCCACACTCCACCTCTGTGCCCCCCTCCCTCTTTCAGTCTCTTTGGAGACTGTATTGCAGGAAGAGGTAGGTGCGTCTGTAGTTTGGCAGTCCTCAAAGGGGACCACGACACCCCTTTCTAGTCTTTTCGTGCAGTATTTCCCGCGGTGGTGGTACTCTGTAAACCTGCATCACAAGGAGTCTATAGATCTCCGAGGTCTATAGATACGGGTGCGGTGGCTAAGCTGTAACATTAAGGCCATTTTAGTTTCGTTTATTTTCTGCAAAAAGCCCAATTTCACTTTCTGTTGGGCGAACTGGGTTGTGCTGACTTCGTGTGTGTTTTTGTCGGTCCAGAAATGAGTATTCGGGATGTAGCTTGTGCATTTAACTGACCTACTAGAGTCAGAGCCCATATAGCAGCAGTAAACCACACTGCAGTATTTTAGGCTATGGCCCTATAGAACAACGGCGCGCCTCAGTAACAGTGGACTTTACCCTGGACTGCACAGGCTACATATCAGCATCACCAGGCCACTTTCATGGCAAGACGTAGAATATTAAAGAGGGAGTGGGTGGTCTTAATCCCACAAAGGGTAGAAGTTCTCTAAGAAATAGGAAGATGTGTGTTTGATTTGTGTTCAGTTTTACCGCACAGCTCCCTGAAGGGAAGAGCTCTGTAATAATTGTTTCTCTTTCCTCGTCTGTTCTCTGAGGACAAACGGGTTCAGATGAATAATCAACTCATCAAATTCCCACTCAGGACATCAAAACTTCGGGCCTACCTGAAATAGAGTCAGCTCTGTCATCCCCGTATATGATATGAGGGGGTTACTTGAGCCCCCTTTCATATTTGGCAAGCAGCTTATTTTCTCAGCAACGCTTTCGTTTTGATGGCATTTAGAGGCTGGCAACGTTTAGACTTCGCTGCAGGAAATGAAGGATGAAGTTCTGTCCGATCCATGTGACTCTGATGCAAGAGCCCCGTACGCCTCCTACTCTGGAGCACAGTTGTCTCCGCGGTGTCCTGATAGCTTCATCACATGTCAGGTCATCATCAGAGAGAGAGAGAGAGCCGAATCAAAAGCTTCTCTTTCCTTCACCGGGAGTGCGGCCGCTGTGCGCCTGGATGCCTTTCCTATGCGCAGAGGGCGCAGCGTCACGGCTCTTTTTCAATGGGAGGCAACTGAGGCTCTCGGAGTTTTGGGGCTTTTCTATCATCCATTCCTTATTTTCACTTTGAGCGGATTTTAATCAAACCGAGACCGGGTTGGCTCTGCGGAATTTAGCTCCGGCTGTGTGCGGTAGCATTCACTGCAAATTATGTAAGAGTGACCCGAGCGGCGCTTTTAATTCGAGAAAAAGTCCTATTTTTGCACTTTTTAAAAATGTTTTTCATGTTATCCTTTAAGTTTTGCTGGAAATCATAAAAACGACATCTGCAAAATTTCGAGCAGTTTTACTGCCTGTTTTTTTTTTTTTTTTTTTTTTTTTAGATTTGTCCCAGCTTTACCTGTGAGTGCACACGAACTGCTGGTCATGCTATTGCATCCTGGTTTGAATCACCTTGACGGATCAATTGATGTAGCGTTGGTGGAAGGAGACTTGGAGGTTGTGCCGTGGTTGGGTTACTTAAATCGGACTTCGTTCCCCTTCTTTTTTTCCAACATATACTCAGATACCGGGTTGCCGGATCTCTCTCTGCCTGTGGATTGCTTTTGAGTTCGTTTTTGATTTATACCCAGGTCTGTAACCTTGCCATTGTTCCCCTAAATGTTTTGCACACACTCATGTTTGAATTTTTGACTTGACTGTTTAATACAGTGTATTATAGAGCATGCACAGCCATCTGGGGACTGAAATCTATCTATTCAGGGTGCATGAAGACAGTATTATAACCTTACTTTTAAGCAATGAGTCAGAGTATGAGAGGCTAAATAACAGTGACCAATTCATAAAATCATTTATGCATTACTGTGTGAAACGGTTCTGTGCCTAAGAATGTTAAACGATTATAAATCAGTAATTAATAAAGTTAATCAATCATTTAACTGTTGTTACAGGATGTCGGATACCAGGAATGTGGCATTTGTAAAGTGTATCACAGTAGGGGTCAGGTGGATGAATTTGTCACACTGAATCACAAAAACTGTGATTTATGGGCAAGCTAAATGTATTTTAAAGCCAGCTCATCATGCACAGTGAATATTTACATTATCATCATGGATGAAACCCCACCCTGACTCGCATTAAGTTTATTAAGTTCTTTTGGTGACAGTGTTCTCATGTCTGACTTTACTGAAATGAGAAATGTCTGGTGCTTTCTGGCTTGTGTGTTTGTTTTGCACTGAAGAGGGCTGAATTTGCCTGTGTGCACTTAACATTTCTACTAGCAGCAAGAGCTGTTTGAACTCCACCATAGCTTAGTTTTTCCATATCTGGGTTTATCATTTCCATAGCTGAAAGCTGCACATACGCTGCTGCAGAGTTGGATATCTCTTCTAGTGAGAGCTACCACTTTCACATTATGGTTTTTCATTTTATTCTTCACTACTTTAGGCGCTGTGTAGCTGCAAATAAAATGTAAAGTAAATGCAGAATTTAATGTCAGATATATTTTGAAGGAGAGGCTATCAGACGTACAGTGCATAAACTCAAGAAGAGAAAACTTGACACGTCTCCTTGTTATGTAAAGTTGGGGTCACAGAGGTGAGAACAAAAGGGAATTCAATGCTGTCTGTGTGCCTCAGTCATTAAGGCTGATGGTTAGATGCTTGCACTTTTTATGTCTTTTAACCCTCTTTTTCTCTTTGTTGAGTATCTGTTCTCACTCTTCCACCCTTTATCGTTGTCTTCCTATCAGAGCTGGATGTCTGGGATGGAAAACAAATAAAGAGGAAATAGCTGCAGGATGAAAACATGGCCGCACCCCTTCTTGCACCCCCAGGACCTGACAGCTTCAAGAAATTCACCCCGGAGTCACTCGCTAATATCGAGAAACGCATCAAAGAAGAGAAGAACAAGAAGCCGCCCAAGCCAAGATCAGACAGCAGTCACCGCGACACATCCGACGAAAATGAGCCCAAGCCCAACAGTGACCTGGAGGCTGGGAAGAGCCTGCCGTTCATCTACGGCGATATCCCTGATGGAATGGTGGCCACACCACTGGAGGATTTGGACCCGTTCTACCTGAATCAGAAAGTAAGTTGTTATACAGCCTTACTCCACTAAACAAATGTCCTCTTCTTACCAGACAAACACTACATATATTAAATCAAGTTTAAGGATTCCAACTCTCTTGAATTCTCTGAATAGTATTAAACCATTGTCCTGAACCCCCTGATGGGCAACTGCCATCACTGTAAACTTAACACATTAGGTGATTTGAAATGAACAACAAATTTAGATCTCATATCACTTCAAGCAGAAAAATCAAATTATTGTTACCACAGAGCTAGAGATAACAAAGATGACCTTGAGGCAATCAAGTGCTTTTCAAAACTATTTTTTAGTCATGGTACTGGGGCTTCGAGGCAGTCATTAGAGTGTGCTTTGATAATATAAAATATCTGTGAGTTTACATATATGTTTTTTTTTTACTACACTTGTACAATGAAAGCAAAGCTGAGGAAGAAGGACATTTGGCTCGTGCAACACTGCAGGGCTGCTGTGGAATGCAGTTCTTGGGCAGCGGTTAGTCTCGGGTTTCTGCAGGGTTGATTAATAATATGTGTTAATGCATAATAAAGATGATGTAACAGCTGGAGGGGACGACAAATTTGCCTTCATGTTTCAGTGCTATTGTGAACTGAATTCTGTTACGACAAAGCAAACTCCCACATAACAAGTGCTCTGTCAGGATGGCGGAGGAGAAAAAACGATCTAACTGGATTGTGTTTATCAGCGCAGCATATGTGTGTGATTTCTTTTTTGAGTTTTAGTGTTAAACAGTACATTTCTTTAATTTTAAAATAGATAAACCAGAAAAAATCAAAGGTTTTCTCAGTGTTCTCTCAAAATCATTGTTACGCAGCGTTTGTACCAAACTCCAAACTCATATTTCCCCCCCAAATCATGTATTTCTTATTAATGAGACCCACGGCGCTGAGATTCCTGTCACTCCATACTAGGAAAAGAGGAATGAGTAGTGGAAGGCAGAAGATGGCAGAAGGGGACAGGGAGTGGAGAGAAAAAGGCTGGAGTGTGCAATAGTACTTTCAGCTGTGTATAGGTGGGGAGTAGCCAGTCTCCAGTGTGGTAGCAGGGATAATGTGTAAGAGAATCTGTGGGCTCTGTAGACGCCAGAAGCCCAGTCAGCAAGACTCGTGATCTCAACGAGAAGCACTTCCTCGTAGCCTGGATGGAACTATTAAGTACATGTGCCTTTTCTTATCTATTGAGCCAAAGCCCTGATTCAGCAGTGTGTATATATATATATATATATATATATATATATATACACACACTACTGAATCAGGGATATTCAGTTGGAATATTCAGCATTCTTAAAAAAAAAAAAAGTCAAAAAGTGTAAAAATGTCATTTTGTTACATGAAACATTAAATTTAATGAAATCTGGTCAAATGAAATTTACTTGATTCAGTTTATGTTAAGCTGTTCGTTAGCTGTTATGTTTTCTGATAATGATTTATTATTTGAATAAATAAACATTTGTCTTTATATATTTCATTTGCTATTTTCTTAAAATAATTGCTTCATGTTTACAAAGGCCAAGAATAATTTTTCAGATTGATCTAAATCTTCCTGCAGAGTTTTCTTTTAAACAGTAGTGTAATGATAATCAACCCCCTGTGTATTTATATGCTCTTACTGTCCAGATGATTTGCGGTACATGGCGGAAGTATTCTTTAAAATGGTTATGATGACATGATAACATCTACATTATCAGTATACAGGGTTCTGCTTCAAACGAAGTAGCATAGCATAGTATTTCCACATGGTCTTTGACCAGAATATCATGCGAGAGGTCTTTTAGACTTATATTTCTTCTGTTGGTACAAAAGTTAATATAATACCGTATAATTGCTGCAGGTACACTTATGTGCTGTGTCAACATGCATAAGCTAAATAAGATCACTCAGAAATATAAAAATGCCTCACTGGCGACTTACAGCCACAGTCCTTAGTTTGTTTGTTTTTAAATCCTCTGAGCAGCTCTGTTGGTGCAGCTGTGACTATGCTGCATGGCTGAAGAACACATTTACACTAAATTAGGTAAATAAGGTATGGGTGCTAAACTTTTACACTTCCATCCATCTTTGGCTTCACTGATTCCTGCATACAGTATGTGTTTCTGAACATATCAATACAGGTTTTGATTTCTCTTTATTCTGCTCAGTCACGATTTGCTTCCCTTATCGCAGCTAATTATGTGGTGAATTAGCAACATCATACCATCTTTCGTACCAGTGAACTGCCTAATCCACTCATGTATTTAACTTTGATCATAACCATGGAATTTACTCTAGTTAGTTAGTTCCTCTTACTCCCCCCCCCCCCTGTTTCTGCAATCACCTTTTCGGGCTGCTCGTCTCCTCTGCTCAACCCACCATCGCTCACCGCTGCGCTGTGTGTCAATGAGTGTGTCTGAGCGCGTTCATGTGTGTTTGCGTGTGTGTTACCATCAGCTGCAGCTGCAGGAAACCTGATCACAGCACTTTAATGCAGTGTTAAAGTGGTACTGTGTGGAGAAAAAGAAGCTCTGGTTTTGTTAGTTTGAAAGCTTGATGTGCTTTCTGTATGTGGCATTTCTGTAACTGTCGTATTCTAGCAGCACCCAGTCTACCAGTCTGCACAGGCTTGTGCAGGGCAGCAACTGCTAGTGGGTGCACAAGGGGAGCTCACAGCGAAAAGAGCGGTTGCTTCTGAAGCTCAGCATGTAGCACTGCACACACCATTACATTATGTCCCTATCCCATCATCTCTGTCAGTGTGTTTGTCTATCTCCTTTACTCCCCTTTCTCCTCTCCTGTCCGCTGCCTCCTCTCTAGCATGTTCTTTTCTTTCGCGGTGTAGTAAATTAGAATGAAGCCCAGGCTTTAGTGCTCTGTCTGAGTCCTCAGTCTCTGATGACACAGCATCCTCCTGTTCTGAGCTGAGTGAGGAACGGATAGAGGGAGGGGAGGGGGGTTGAATGTGCTTTCACTGCTAGCCAGGTTGGTATTAAGAGGGAAGGTAGGGTAAGGGGTGGAAAGTGTTTGGTTTTTGTTTGCAGCACAGCATATGGGTAAGGAAGTGGGATGACGCAGTTTTTCTGATACAGGTGAATTAGCTTTGAGTCATTCATATTTAGATGCGACCGTCTGTCCACTGAGTTTCGACGGCAGCGAATGAGCTATATTTGCTGACACTTAGTAATTAATTAACATGTCTCGTGATGCTGGTTTGCCATAAAGGAAGTGCTATGGAAATAATACTTTGTCAAGTCTAACAATACTTTTACTTTTCCATAAATGTATTCTAGATTGACTTTGTCCATACCAGGTACACTTTACAGATTGGGTTTTTGACCGTTCTCGCTTGCAAAAGTGTACCAGATCACGACAGAAATAATATCTACTTTGCCACTTTATTGTTTGGTCAGCATCTTAAAAGGGTAAAAAACTGCATGTTTGTCTGGTTTGGGTTATAAATGATTCTAATGTAATCGTTTGTGCATTTTTGTTTGATCTGCTTTATACATTTTTTATGTCCATCTTCTAATACATGTGCTGATCACAAAGACTTAATTGTTGTCAGTTTCATAAAGAAGTAATTAAGAGAAATAAACCACCTCTTCCCTGCGACTTACTTACTATAATCTCCCCTTTAAGATTTCATTGAGCTTTCTTTGTTTCTCTTTCGTCCTCTTCTCATCTCTAAGTTTCTCTCTCTGCTGCATGCCTACCAATTCCTCCTACTCCTCCTCCTCCCTCCATCTACCCATCCATCTCAGGTTTGGCTCTCTCATCTCTGCAGCTCTTTGGCTTTCTGTTCTGCATCACTCCCCCTCCATCCTCTTATCTGTCTCTCTTTGGCTCTCTTTGCTTGTGTCCCGTACCTCCATGTGTCCGCTCCATGCAAACACAAGCACATCTGCAAGTAGACTGCCATTGTAGCTGCATTCTGTCTCCTGATTCTTGCATGTGCTTTGTTGAGAGTTATTATCATTTCCACAGCTTTGCAGCAAAGGTGGCTTGGTAGAATGAAGCCCGACCTGCTGAGTCGTGCATTTAAAGGTGTGCATATTCATTTGTTTATAGCAATATAGATCAGTGCTATTGTGATAAGCGTATGCACTGTACCTTCATGCACTTTGTGTGAATGACTGCAGTAATCATTATGTGCCGCACAGTCATTTGTTTGGTACTTATCTACTATAGCCACTCTATTTGATTGTATGTTTATCCATTTGAAGAGATGCAATTGAACCACTCGTTCACTACATGTTAAATATTTTCATCCCGCTGGAATGCTTTGTGAAGGCTAAAACCTTAATTTCATATTGATGAACTGATTCACTGTCTGTGATCCTACTTTACAGAGTTTGTTCAAGAAATTAATTAAACCAGGGAAAATTGTTCTGTCAGTTAGGCGCTTTGAAGAATTTAAACAGTCAAAGTTATCCTTCACACATTCACTCAGCTGCTGATTTCATTGGTTGGACTCAGGATGGTGGCTGCTAACGATGGCATGCTTCACGTGTGTGCCTGTTTTCTTGTGCAGGTCCTTCCATCTAGTTTTATTCTTTAAAAACTGTGAAAAGTGAATTCCAGTTTACAAAATACTCTTATAATTTATATCTGACCACAAAGATTTGCTCCCATTTTTGGGATCAGGAACAAAAGTTGGACTGTCCTTTTTTTTTACTCATATGTTTTTACTCATACGTTAGTTCGACTTTTTTTTTTTAAGAATATGACTTAGGATGTGCAAAAATAGCCTGTAAAAATGACACGTTTACTAAAAGAATTCATTCATTCACTATATATAAGGTTCAGCGATTCATTGATTATATGATCAATTAAGGAAACTGCCTGACATTTGCGAACCTTGTAGTAATCATGCCAAGTTTGCGTCAACAGTAGATTTTTCTGTCTCCAGGCTGAGACAATTCATAAAGTAGTTAGAAAGCCTTTACAATTGAGTCTACGGAAGTTTCTGCATTCCCAATGCAGCAGAGGGTGACCTGGAGTACTGTGAAAAAATCTTGATCCACTCCTCTTTTCTGTGCTGCTAAGGAGCCAGACGTTCTTGTAGTTTTGGTTTTTTTTGTGGATACCATCTGCCTTTTCTGTCATTTTCAGTCCAGTCCTTTGAAAATAATCACAGACACACTGCTAGTGCATTAAAAACATGAATAGATAATGAGACACACACAGTAGAAAACTATCACTCATGGATTGACCTCCCCAGAGCTCGGACCTCAAAATTACCGAAGGAGTGTGGGATCATCTTGACAAAGAACATAATAAGACAGTCAACATCCACAGACGAGCATTGAATGTCCTCGAGGAAGCCTGGAGAACTATTCCTGAAGACTGCTTAAATTACAAAAAAGGCTTGGCAAATTGTACAAGCTCTGTTTTTGCCTTATAGACTATATTTCGATGTTTGCTTGTTCATGCTTCAATAAAATGCAGCACCTTTCCACCCTGTATTCTTAGCAAACGGGATGGGTAAAGATATACCATACTACAATATGGATTACTATACAATAGAGACTCAGGTTTTATGATGACTCAGGTTTTTAAAAGCATCAGTAAACCCATATGACTTATCTATCGCAATATCCTTGACATTGATTAGCCTATCATAGTCTTGCACAGTGGGCATATGCTGCTAATGAGATATTCCTGTTCTTCCATCCCAATGCTGTATTGGTGAGCGAAAACCTTCACTTGACCTCTGGGAGAGATTTACCCTTTGGACAAGACTTGGACAAGTCTGTGATTTCCTCTTTTTTCTGTGGTCATTAAGTAGATAATCCTTTTTATTTTTCAAAAAAAAAAAAGAAAGTAAGAGGATATTTTGAGTAGTGGTTATGATCTATGGACAAAAAGCAGCAGGGAAGGGAAAAGGAGGGGAAGAGTAAGGAGTTGTCTGATCTAGAGGATACATTTTGTCTTTAGCCAGACTAAGGGAACTATTTTTGATTTAATTAGTTTTCTGGACACCACTTGATTCAGGACACTTTGAGTCGCCTCCTCGTTTCTTTTCCCCTGGTGGATATCCCAAACTCACGGTGTGTGTATTTGTGATGTGGTTACTAAAGACCAAATGCATCTATCATATGGGTTATCACTACAGAAGTACAAGGATTCCTCGTCCTTTTCGTCTTCTTCTTCTTATCATTACTGTTACTATTATTATTTCCATATCGATTAGCTCAATGAACTGAGCTAACTGATAATTGATATCCATCCATAACATTTTATGAATGCAAGCTCACTGCGATATAAATGATTAGCTTTTGAACTAAGAGGATAGAATTGCTGTTCTTCAGTGAGGGCATAACAAAGAACATGATCAGTTTTCTCCATATAGTGGCAGCTGATATTGTCAGTGATGTCATAAAGACGCAGAAGAGGCTGTTGTGAACAAAGACAAATATCCAGGCAGCGTCCACATTCATAACTCACTTACATTTACATCCAAACAACACATTTATAAATTGTCAGTGAACCATCTCTAAACTGTATTGCATGTAGATACAGAAAAAAAGAACAAGTGCTTGCAGCAGCTGCAGCTATGAATGCACAGTATCCCTGTGTTTGTTTGCAAATAATCCCTCTTACTGTCACCTCCCATAGTTTTGTCCAACACTGGGCTCAAACATCCACAAACCTCCACAAACAAACACACAATGCTGTCTCACCCCAGTGCCCAGCCCCACTTGGCCCGGTGCTGTTTATGGGTGGGGACCGGAGCAGTCGTTGAGAGCCTAGAGTCAGCAGATCTGCCCTGATCGATGACAGCATTTGCCATCTCCTTCCAGTAAGAGCTTTAAACTTGGGATGAAGAGAGACATTTGGCCACGAAAAGGAGAGTTTCCCATGTGCCTGTCTGCTGATCCTGAAGCTGCTCAAAGCTTTTATCAGGGGGAAAGCTGGCCAGGGCAAAGTCCCAGTCTGATGTAAGAAGGACAGAACTGTAACCCTGATTCCTGGGTGAATGATCACCCATGTCAGTAGAGACTCTTACTGCTGCTTTCTATGTACCTTTATCTCTTTATTACCGTTTTTAACCTGTATACTTAGATCATTGCGGGGTAATTATTTCCAAATACGTATAGTCACAAACCAATAAGCAGGAAGCACAGTATAAACTCCAGTATTACAATCAGCCTTGTAGATACAGAAGAAACCAGTGTATTCAGAGGTCAGCTCAGTAAGCTCTATCATCATACTTTCAATAAGATAATATGAAGGTCTTCAGACTGTTTACTGAATATTTGACATAGAAGTGTTTGTAGGGTTTGTCTGTCTCACTATCTCTGTCTCTCTCTCTTTTTCAGACGTTTATAGTCTTAAACAAGGGGAAAACACTCTTCCGCTTCAGTGCCACGCCCTCCTTGTACATCATAAGTCCTTTTAATCTATTTAGGCGAATAGCTATTAAAATTTTGATACATTCATATCCTTTCAAGTTATTTGATTTGTTTGCCTTATAGTGAATGAAAACATTTTTTCTGTTTGCTGTTGAAGTGGCCAGCTCATTGTAAGTTATTTTAATGAACTATAAGGACTAAATGTCCCTGCTGACTGCTCTTCTTTAAGTTTGTCTTTAATGTTAAAGCCATTTTTCAGTTATTATGGACGCAACTGTTCAGTCTTTCCTTAACTGTGTTCTCACGCTATTCAGCATGATCATCATGTGTACGATTTTGACCAACTGCATATTCATGACATTCAGCGATCCCCCGGAGTGGTCCAAGCAAGTAGAGTAAGTCCACCTCCATACTTCTCCTCAGCAGTCATATCCTCATTTGATGTTCTCCTCACCTTTTTTGTCCTCTTCTTTTTTTTGTCCTTGAAAGGTATACCTTTACAGGTATCTATACGTTTGAGTCACTCACAAAAATTGTTGCCCGAGGTTTTGCCATCGACGGGTTCACCTTTCTCAGAGACCCTTGGAACTGGCTGGACTTCATGGTCATTTCAATGGCGTAAGTACTTCAGAACACATTGATTTGTAATCAACAAAAATACGACTTCTCCCATATGAAAGATAAAACTCGCAGCTTGAAAACGGCACAGATAAATATGCACTGTCTGAGTCTTCTTTTGCAATCTTGACTCAGATTATATTTGTATTTAAAGTTTATATTTTATTGATCATAGAACAGCCAACAACTGCGACTTTGAGAAGTTGAAAGATTGGAATCAGATCAGGGTGTTTGTGCATCCTTCAAAAGTCTCGAAACTTCTTAAAAACAAATTTTCTGTTATAAGGCGTTTAAAATGATTGAATTGACTTAACTTCAGTTGGGATGGGTCCTAAAAGTTTTCAGTCTGCCATACGTATTGATAATAAACACATAAGGACAGTCTCTTTTCCTTAGTTTTCTTTAGTTTTATCTTATTCTCTTTTTCCTGAGCTAACATAATAACGTATTTAAAGTGGTATGGGAAAGGTCCTAAACTTTTCTAAAAAGTTGAAACATTAACATGTTTACCATATGAAAGTTTCTGGCATATTGTACTCATACTTCATAGCACAGTACCTGCATTCATTTTAGAAATAAGCTCCTTATTTGATCATTTTCTATTCAGCCGTCATACTTCTTTAGTTTCTGAGCTATTTTGTTCTGGCCCATCTTAAATGAGCTCAGTGAGTTTCTGGATGCATTTTGCTGTTGATAATATGGTATTAAAATGCATTTGTTTATGCACTGATAAATTTTAGGTTTTGTTAAGGTTTTCAGAAGTGCTCCTGAGCCCATTTAATGATTTCCACTGCAGAATTATTAGTCTGATCTTGATGCATTCCCACCTGCTGGCAAGAAGCTTGGGGCCATTCAGTACTGGTTTTCAGCCTCGTCCCTCGCATAGAAACTCTAAATTATACCATACACTTCTCAATTTAGGGTTCAAAAATTCTTAAAGCTCCCCTCACTGTGACGTCTGAAAGACCCCACCTACCTGGGATGCTTTTAACCCCCCTGGCAAATTAAAAAAAAAAATCAAACATCAGTTTGCTTATATGAGTTTTAATCTGACACTTTTGTGCAATTTATCAGTCATGTTTCTTATCAACACTTTTTTCATTGCCAGTTTGCTCTTGCCTGGGTATAGATTATGAATTTCTTTCCTTTTTCCTGTTTGCCAAGTCGTGCATGTGTGAAGGCAACAGGGGTTAGTTAATTTGAGAGAATGAAACCATTTATCGCTTTATTCACAGTTAAAGTGATTGTAAGTTGTAAGTAAAGTTGATTGTAATGCACTCAAAATAATATTCATGCCCAAAAACGCTTTAGTGTAATTTAATTACATATAAATTTTACAGTACAAGGTAAAACAAAATTTTCTTGATTTGCATACATCCAGTTTATACCAAGCAAATTTTCCTTACCAGTTAATTATTTGGATAAATAAATCATGGATTTTATATTTTTCTGTTGCATTTTGCATTTTTGGGTGTGATTTGTGTTGATATTTTTAAAATGAAACACTTCAACACAATGACTAATCCACATCACTCCATCACAGTTGCTGATGATGCTTATTCACATAGTCTGTATTAACCTCTTTCTTTCTTTCCCCTGGTCAGCATGGCTGCTGAGTAACTGTATCTGATCCACCTTGCAGGTATATAACAGAGTTTGTAAACCTAGGCAATGTGTCAGCTCTGCGTACGTTCAGGGTTCTGAGGGCTTTGAAAACAATTTCAGTTATCCCAGGTAAGAGAGTCCAGGTGTTTGTGTTTGCGGGTGGGCGAGCCACGGGGTTGATGTTAGGTGTGGTTTTGTTCCACTCCCTCTCCTCTCCTCTTCTCTCTGCGTTCTCTTCCCACTGGTTGAACAGGTGTTCTTGCTCTCACCATGGTGTCCCTCCTGGTCTTCGATGGTGGTGCTGGTGTCGTGTTCTTGCGCATACGTGCGTGTAGTTATCGTGTGTGTGTGTTGTGTGTCATGGGGCTCTGTTCTGTGTGTCATCCTACCTTGTTACAGATATATAACAGAGTTTGTGGACCTTGGGAATGTCTCGGCGCTGAGAACGTTCAGGGTTCTCCGAGCACTGAAAACTATTTCTGTCATTCCAGGTGAGACTCCCATTTAAACACTAAGGCTGAGCTTACATTACCTCTTAGCTCTATTTGATTCTTTCATTTTAGTCTTTCTTTTACTTTTAAAGAAGGTATTGATTTTGAATTATTTCCTTTGTTGTTTAACTTTTTATTTTTTATTATAATCAAAAATGGTAGCAATACATTTTTGATAGGCTTAGCAGTCTACTTGCACCTCACATTAAATTAGAAATGTCCAGAGCTGGCATAAATTAAAGGGAAAAGTTTACTCTAAAAGCCATTCTGCATGTTGTTAAAAGTGATTAAATGAACAAACTAATTATTGTGAATTTTTTCACCAACTGTCAGATCAACTGTGTTCAGTTTTACTACGTTCTTTGATCCAAATTATCACTGCAGGGATTTGTTTTTAACACTATTTCATTCCCTAAGACTGCCAAGCCTAATCTGACAACTGCATGAAGCTTTGAAGTACATGCTATTACACGTTTGGCTTTAAGAGGCTATTCTTTTTATTTTATTTTATTTTATTTTATTTTATTTTATTTCATTTTATTTTATTTTATTTTATTTTATTTTATTTTAATCAGGATGTAAATAAACTTTTTTTTTCTCTTTTGAAGATCTTTATCCATCCTGGGAGTGAAAGAGAAAATATAAAGAAATATTATAATGTGTTACATTTCTTTGCACTCATTTCCTATTCTTTGGTGTGATAAGAAACTTAAGTCCTGATTTCCAAATTGACATAAGTTAGCGAGACAGCCTAAATCCACAGAGTTGTTACAAGTATTCCAAGGTAACCTTCCAAGTACCTTGAAAAACTGTACATGAGTGTAGTGTACTACTGTAATCTAAATATTTCATATGCTCTAATTTTCTTTTTATGTTGGCAACAAACAATAGGTCTCATTTCTGTATTTTTATATACATCACATTCACCCGTTGTATTTTTATGACAACTCTGTAAGCACCATCGCAGCACATTACATGCTTCACACATACAGCATACACAGACAGGGTACAATAATGTTAATTCCAAGCGTACAACACTTAGTGTGGTAAAACCAGCTTGAAGTTTCAACACCATGAGAGAGAAAAACAGATGCCCGGGATGGAAATGGTTCTTCGGTTAATGCAAGGTCATCACCACGTTTTAGACGAGTGATGCTGACATAGTCACTTCCTTCAGCCTTAGCGTTTAAATGACCTGCATGACACCTCTCATTGCCCCCTTACCCCCTACCTACAGGCACGTACTCTTCCTCACCTGTCCTCTCTTTCTCCTCTTCACGTCCTGCTTCCTCGATTGAGCCTGATTATGTCCACTGTTATCTGTTTGTTGTGCTGTTGTGTGCAGTTCATTTGTTGGATGCAGTGTAATTATAAAAGAAAGCTACTCAGGGATGTTCCCATAGATGAACACACAGATTTAAAGGAAATTAGGTCTTTTTCACATGGATCCTAAGTTACACAGTTGTACAGTTCCGATAAATCAGCTTCGTATTTCTTTAGCTCTCACTGTGTACATTGTGTACAGTTGTTATGTTTTTTTTAAAAAGAAAGTAAACCAAGTTTCAAGTCTAAGGTTTTACATATTGGGACATAAGAAAAAGGGTTAGGGTACTCTTCAGATCTTAAAATGATTTAAATACAACCTAAAATCAACAACAACACGTGACATTTTGTCCATTCTTTATTTAACAAAAAACTAAGACAAAGTGCAGAAGCAGTGTGTCAACAATATATCTTATGATTCATCAGCTTATAGAACCACTTTGAGCAACAATAACTTGACGTCATCATTTCCTGTTTGACATTATCAGTCTCTTACATTGTTGTGATGAAACCACTCTTGGACCGCCCTTCTTTACAGCGTTGCTTCAGTTCCTTAAAGTTCACTGATATTTGTTTGTCCACATTTTTTTTATCATTGTCCTGTTCAGTGACTCAATGTCAGCCAAGCCATAGCTATAGAAATGGCCTCACGTTTGAGAATATTTTGGTACACAGAAGAGTTTACGCTTTGCTTGTGCTGCTGCAAAACCAGCCCAAATCATCACCCCTCCACCACCGTGCTTCACAGTTGGTGTGAGGTGTTTGTTGTGATATGCTGTTTGGGTTTCACCCAGTGTGATGCTGTGCATTATGACCAAACATCTCCACCTTGGTCTCATTGTTCCAGACATCTTGTAGTTTCTTCAGATGGAAATTGGTGAACCTAAGTTGTGTTGTCATGTTCTTTTTAGAGAGGAAGCTTTCTCTTGGCTTTCCTCCTAAACATACTTGTTCAGTGTTTTTCTGACTATACCAATATGAACTTAACATTTTACATGCTAACTGAGATCTGTAGTTTGAAATGTAGCTCTTGGGTTATTTGCAGTTTCTCTGAACATTGCATTCAATTCTTCAGAATACCGTAATTCCAAAACATCTGCTTTTATAGAGGTGGTGCATTTGATAATCAGCACCTGGCTGTTTTTCACACACTGCTTCTGCATTTATTTATGTTAAAAAATGATGACACAGTATAATATGTCATGTCAGTTGTTCATCCATCTGAAGTTTTAATTTGGAGAATAGCTAAGGACCAGATGATTTTTATCATATGCATAACATCAGAATTAAAATTGTTCAGCTTCTTTTTATATAAATATAAATACAAAAGTGTGCCTTTCTAATGGAAACATCCCCTACAGTGGTAGTATTCGTCGTAGTGCCATATGCTCTCTGTAGAAATTGAGTGTGATTTCTTTTTAATAGTCTATGACAGAAAAATCAGTGCTGTACACTTCAGTATTGGTACGGTAAACTTTAACTAGAACAGGCCAGAGGTGATACAGTGGCCAAAGCTAAGCTTATCAATGACTAAATATTCAAAATGCAAAAACCTGCATAAATGTTAGATTTTCTCTTAATATAAACACTCATTATATTAGGTCAGCTGAGCAGCCTGCAGTCTTAATCTAAATTAATACAAGGAACGCTGGAAGTCAACAGGCAGAAAATTAGTATGTAGGCAGGGGAGACGTGGAGAAGCAGGACAGCATGTTCTTCTACGTCTAAGGTGCATAAATGTATCTGCAAACAATGGCTGTCTACACTTTTTTGTTACTTTATGGGACTACCTGTACCTGTTTATTTTTTGGATAGCAGACTATTACAGATTCTGGATGAAATATCTCACAAACTGACTGGTTTTCTGTTAAGGATGAATTAGGGCTTTAACAAAAAAAATGAAGGAATTTAATTGCATATTATTTTGAAAATGCGCCACTTTATTCTACTAAATAATAAAATAAAATTAACTTTGGTTAAAACGTAGTTAAGTGATAGTTCAATTACAAACACACAGCATACAGTAGCTAGTGCTGAATAATTAATCAGAGTTTGGGCTTACACTTGCATCAAGGCAGAAATGACAATGAAAAGCAATGCCTATGCACTGGTTTTATTCTGTAAGGGACTGCACAACACACTCTGAATGTCAATTTCTGGTATTGAGACTTGGCAGAGCAGGGTGCAGATTCTTAAGAAATCACTCCGATGCCTGCCAAGTTTAGCTTTATATAAGAATCTGCACAGCACAGGGTTAAAGACAGAATTAGTTTATACATTACCTAATTTACCCTTTTCATGCATGATTCGAGTCAGCTTAGAAGTGCAGCTATAACACTGAACCCAACACATCTAGTGCGAAAACATTTTATTTGTGTCTTATTTTGTGTATGTGTCTATGTGTGTGTGTATTTGAATGTGTATCTCGGTGTGCATGTGTGTGTGAGTTGTGCCTGTTTCCATGTGTGTGAATTTGTGCACATTTGTGTGTGTGTGTGTTATTCATATGTTAATCGACAGGCCTGAAGACCATTGTGGGCGCTCTAATCCAGTCTGTGAAGAAGCTGTCGGACGTGATGATCCTGACCGTCTTCTGTCTCAGTGTCTTCGCTCTGATTGGACTGCAGCTGTTCATGGGGAACCTGCGGAATAAATGCGTGATCTGGCCGATCAACATGACGGCTCTGTACCCGAATGGCAGCCGGGCTTTTGACTGGGGTGAATACATCATGAACACCTGTAAGTGTTGACTTTAAAACTTGATTAAACTTTGGGACGCGTATGCAGCATTAGAGATTCTTTGACTTAGTCATGATGTCTGAGGGATGAAATATTAACAGAAACGCTGACTCACTCGGGTAACACAGACTCTTTGCCCAGTGGCCAATGCAAGTGACTGCTCTCTCTCTCTTTTTTAAATAGCTAATTTCTACTTCCTCCCTGGTCAGCTTGATGCTCTGCTATGTGGAAATAGTTCTGACTCAGGGTAAGCCAGTACTTCGCTCAGTAAATCCTCACAATTATATTTATGCTATGTTTACAGGAGCTGTCTGCCATATTCCTGTTGTTCCACCACACATCTTAAAACATTATCAGAAATTTAACAGGGGGGCAGTCGGTGTTTGGGGTATTTCAGCATCAGATCCTTTTCCTGGGATGACCCAGCTAATTTCTCCAGTCACAGCCATTACGAGGCCTTGTTGACGCTTTCTTCCAGTGCAGTTACTCCTTGTGACATCAATGTATTCTTGTTTTCTTCTAGTTTGTGCTAGTGCTCCACATTCCTCCTAAATACTGCTACCTGTCATATGTTGGGCTGTGGTTTTATGCCTGTAAGATTCTGTTGAGCTCCAGCCAGTTAAACTTTTGATGCTTAGATATGGCTTATTGCTGTATTTGGAGGTGTAACAACGGCCCTGTCTTGCATATCTCCAGGGGATATTTGATCGTATTTTGATCTGATGGATTCACAGGGTGTGTAGATTAAAGAAAATCAAAAAGCACATGAGATATTTTTCATCTCGTTGCATCCAGGGCAGGGATGTAGATCAGGATGCATGTTATCTTACCTGTGTCGATGTCAAAGTGGTGCTTTTCATTCACTTTTTAAATGATGGTTTTCGGTATTGCTCTGTTATCCTCTATCAGACGATGTCCAGAGGGTTTTACATGTATGAAAGCTGGAAGGAACCCCAACTACGGTTATACCAGCTTTGATAGCTTTGGATGGGCTTTCCTCACCCTCTTTCGTCTCATGACCCAAGACTTCTGGGAAAATCTCTACATGCTGGTAAAGACTTGTTTTATTAAAGCCTCTCAGTGCCCAGTAGCTACCTCTCCCTCAAGCAGCACACTTCATCATAAAAAATATATATGAATCATCAGATTAGCATGGATGTCTGAATGATTCAGCACTTTTTGATGCTTTTAGGGACACAAATGCATGTGCAAATTCAGTATGTGCACCAAAATCTGTTAAGGTAGCTGCACTACCATGACTGTGAGCTGGAATATTTCCTGCTTCTGTAGACCATCACCATCACAAGCATAATAGCTTCTCCTTTTTTGGCAAAATAGGTTTGTGTTGTAGTGTGTGTACGTGTATGTGTGCGCAGACTATAAGGCATTGTTTCAGTATGGACGTTTTCCCGGAGAAGGTCTTCGGATTGTCGAAACATCAGAAATGCTGACATAGCACACAATATAGAGTGCATACTAAAATCCAGCAGAAAAAATCCATAAACATTAAAATAACTGTGCACCAAGGAGGATTTCAGTTATATTTTATCATTACTTGTTTCATTTTAGTCTTAATCTTGCATGATAAATTACTGATTCATTCACTTTTATGCTATGTCTGTGTTTTCTGTGAGACTCTTCGAGCTGCAGGGAAGACGTACATGATCTTCTTTGTGCTGGTCATCTTTGTGGGCTCCTTCTACCTGGTGAATCTGATCTTGGCTGTGGTGGCCATGGCCTATGAGGAGCAGAACCAAGCCACGATTGAAGAGGCACAGCAGAAAGAGGCAGAATTCAAAGCCATGCTCGAACAGCTCAAGAAGCAACAGGAAGAGACTCAGGTCTGTCATACTCTCTAATATACATACACCAATATGCATTTTTCATAGTTTTAGGTTATCATGTCTTTTTTTTCTCTCAGGCTGCTGCCATGGCGACATCTGCTGGTACTGTGTCAGAGGCTGCGTTAGAAGATGAAGGTGGGGGGCACTTGTCCCGCAGCTCCTCGGAGGTCTCCAAGCTGAGCTCCAAGAGTGCAAAAGAGCGTCGCAATCGCAAAAAGAAATGGCGACAAAAAGAGCAGGAGAAAGAGAAAGGAGACAGTGAGAAGGTGGTTAAGTCCGAGTCAGATGATGGCAGCAAGAAAAGCACCATTCGATTCCCAGGGAGTCGACTGGGAAGGAAGACGTCCATTATGAACCAGGTAAAGTTAGCGAGAAAAGCTGTAAACTCGAGAGTTTCAGCAATGGCCCCATAGACTGTATATAAAAGATGGCTGTGGATGCTGTGATGTCACTAGTGGTGTTGTGGCCTTCTAAATCGAAGTAAAAACATTAATGCTCATCCTCCAGCTTCACTGTGCTAATGTGTTAACATTATTCTAACCATAGCTCTGTTTTTAGCCACCAGGTAGCAAATCTTTATATGACAGTTAGCCCAACTTCAATAATCCTACAGACATTACTGCTGTTTAGTTTTCTGTCTTCATGTGTGTCTGAACTGATAGGAGAGCAGTACGTTTTTGTTTTTTAGAACATGGTATATCATCTTTAGAAGGAAACTTGCGAGTTAACTACCTGCTTATCTGTTAAACTTTGTAATCCTTTTTATTGTTTCCTGGATGAGCAGCCCAAAAATCTGGGCTGTCACACACACACACACACACACACACACACACACACACACACACACAACCATGGCTACATCACTTTAACATACAGACCGAAGGAGCTGGGATCTGTTGGATGAGTCACTGTACCTGTTCGTACTCTTGAATCACAGCTACCCAGATGCAAAAGGCACCAACAGAGCCCCCACATGTTAAGTTTATTGACTACAATTACTTGCACTTACACCTAGTAAAATCTATCTGTCATTCAAAACAGCCATTCCTATAATAATGTATAACTTTAAGCCTTAAAATTAAAATGGGTGAGTTGTGTAAAAAATTTTTTATTTTTGCTATAAAGTTGGACATTTTAACATGTGGGTATAGGGGGATTGAGTTACTTTTGTAGCCAGTCTCTTGTGGCCATTTAAGGAATTGCAGTGGCCAGGATTTGTATGGGGATCCAAGAAGAGCATGTGTGCTCATCCAGAGCTTGGGTGGATGTGATGATTCAGCTTCTTCCTGCACTTGGTGGTTTAAGCAGTGACCTCGTTGTGGTATCAGCTGTATCAGCCTCTCTTGAGCCACAGCCCTCTTGGGACTCTTCCTGCCACTTCAGTTGTCATACAGGCAATTTTCCTACTCTTCTTTCACTCATTGCAGGACCTTTTGAGACTTTGGTTTCTTACTACTTTGCCTACATTTGTTGGCCAGTCCTCTGTACTTTATTTGTGCTTGTACGTATTTGTATTACTTTATCTTTCCCTGCATTGCAGTTGCAGACAGGATAGAACAAAATAATAATCAAAATAACCCAAAAGCTTGCAGTGAGCTTTTCTTTCGTTAAACATTGTTACGTAGTTTTTTCTCAATGAACACCACAATGTGTAATGCTGAAGATTTTCAACATTAATACTTCACTTATTAAGATCTAATGTGTCATTTAAGTGTGACTTTTAAGATACAGATAATCGTTTTTTTTAAATGTATTTTTTTAGTAGGAAAAAAATGGACCGAGATGAACATCACTGTTTTGCCTATTTGCCACATATGTGGCGTGGTGCAGAAAAATTTAATATGTGTCTACAGCCTCAAGATATGAAGGATCATTTCTATGTTTATCATCTGAGAAGTGATCCCCTTCACCAAAGAGGCGGAAATGTGATGCAGGGTTTACTTTACAATAGAAGGCGTCTTGAGGCTACTGTCGTTGTGATTTGGTGCACTATAAATAAAATTGAACTGAATAGAAAAAAATGGGACCAGCATCTAGGTAAAATGTTATCGTCTTATTCTTATTGTCAGCAGATTAAACATATAACCCTCCAAGTTCCATACAGCTGACGAGATGGCTAAATAACAAGAGCAGCTAGTTCTGAGCTAACATTATGCCTGCTAATGTTAGACTCAAGGGTCCTAAAAATCACACTTTCTCATTGATAAACAATTCAATTACATTCTCACGTTTTACTAGTTTATTCGATAAGTGTCTGAATCTAACAAGGATTCCACTTCAAGGAAAGTTACAATAACAGTGGCTAACAGAGGCTAACGACAGCTAACAGCGGCAAAAACAGCAGAGCTTAACAACTTACACTGTGCCGCAGTCATCAATCTCCTGCTACTGAGTGGTGAGATTTTACACACTGTAATGTTATTTTTTTGGAGCAATGCAGTTCTTCTTGAAAAGCAATATAACATGTTTTAAATATATTATGGTTATATTTTGTGCCTACTGCCTGTTTCTCATTTCTTTTTAGTTCCCTTCCTCTGATTTATTCTTGTTTTATATACCCCACCTGTACACATCAACTAACTCCTGCTGTTTTAAATAACTCCTTAATTCTCCCTGTCCTCATTTATCTCTCCTCTTTCAGTCACTACTCAGCATCCCAGGCTCACCCTTCATGTCGCGCCACAACAGCCGCAGCAGCATCTTCAGCTTCAAAGGCCGTTCCAAGGACATGGGCTCAGAGAATGAATTTGCAGACGACGAGCACAGTACAGTAGAGGAGAGCGAAGACCGTAGAGGATCCCTGTTTATACCTTACCGTCGCAACAGCTACAGTGGCAACAGCCAGGGCTCATCACGCATCCATCCGCTGGCACCCCACCCTGGAGGGAAGAGGAACAGCACAGTGGACTGCAATGGCGTGGTGTCTCTCATCGGCCCTGGGCCCGGCAGACGGCTTCTGCCTGAGGTGAAAATAGATAAGGCAGCCACTGATGACAGTGTAAGGACGTCCATGGGACACCTAATACAGTTTAGGCATGATGTTGGTGGCCCGGGTTTCTGCAGCTTCTCCTTCACAACCTCTTCCCCTGCCTCTTGTTCCTCTTTTCCCTAAACCCAGTATCTCCTTTTTTCCACTCCCTGAGTACACAGAATCTGTTTTATTTTTTCACCATACACTGACTCTTAGACTTCCAGCCTGATCTAATGCCTTTTCACTTCTTTTTTTAGCAGCACTAGAAGTCACTAACCAGTTGAAAGAACATCCGCAAACTCACTCCCTTGCCAGAATCATCACCATTACTTCACTAACAGTAATGCGTAATGAGATCAGCCCTTTCGAGTTGCCCTAACAGTTCAATCACTGAGAAAAAAATCATTATTATATGAAATTCTTTTCATTCTTTACTTCTACTTCCTCATTCTTGAGGGCTTTGTACATCTGGACACATACTATTTTCTATCACTGTTCTTATCTGGAGTTCTTTTTTCTTCTTCTTCCTTTCAGCCTCACTTTCCCTCTGCTGCCTTCTCTTTCCTCCTTGCCCTCATTTATCCTCTGCTTCTGAGAAATGGATGATGCAACGACAAATATGAAAACTTTTTTTTCCTATAATAAATGTCTCTTGTCATTCTAGCTAGCATGGTTGAACCCTCTTTTATTGTCAACCAATCTACCTGCTTTTTACCTTCTCTAAAGTTTAGCATGATGTGTCACTAAATGATGTCTTGATGTCTTCCACTCTCTTGTTGACATGCATGCCACTGCATGCATTTTACTGTTTCTTAGGGATTGTATTTTTGTCATGCACATTAAATGATGGCAAAATTAGAATGTGCTACCTTAAATTCTCAAAAGTAAAAATACCTCAAATCAGATTAAATCATAATGGAAAAAAGAGGAATTGAAATTGAGCCCTCTTTCAAAAAAAAGTTTTAAATAAACCCTGGTTCTTTACCTGGTTGTGCTAATTTAAGGCACCTATTTGAGAATTTACAGTAAGAACTTGAAATGTATTTGATTATATTTTCTGGAAAATGTAGAATATCAGTACATTATTTGATACTAAAGCGACAGTTCTTTTGCCTTGTGAGCAGACCTCAGATCTCTTTCATGATTTAGATGGATCAAGTTGCATCTTGTGGCAACTGCTGTTGTAATTTGGCGCTATATAAATAAAATTGAATTGAATTGAATTTAGATAGCTGTGGAGCACAAGGTTGAATGTCTGTTTAGATTCATGTAATGACCGTGACATCATGTCTTTCTCTGAGTACAGACTACAGACGTTGAGATTAAGAAGAAGCACTCTGGCTCTCTCATGGTGTCTGTGGATCAGCTCAACTCCTCCTTTAAAGGGAAGGACCGTGCCAACAGTCAAATGAGTGTAGTCACCAACACTCTGATAGAGGGTACAGAGAGTTTATATGTTTCTCTTGTTCTTTCTAATCCTGTGCCGTTAATTGTCAGATTAGCTCTTAGTGCTAAAATACGTTGAGGACATGAAAATGCACAAGTAAAAACAACATCAGTTTTCCTCGGTATCAACTAAGTGACAGCTGTTGTTGCAACTTGTTAGTATATGCCCATAAGTTGCATGTAATTATCACATAAGTGAGGTGTTCAGGAGTCTAGATGTTACAGCACATAATGTCACTTAAATAACTAAATGTTAAACATTTCACGTCCCCCCTTTTCTTCCATCTCTTTGTGCAGAATTGGAGGAGTCTCAAAGAAAGTGTCCTCCCTGCTGGTACAAGTTTGCTAACGTCTTTCTCATCTGGGAATGCTGTCCCATGTGGCTAAAACTCAAGCACATAGTCTACTTGATTGTCATGGACCCCTTTGTTGACCTGGCCATCACCATCTGTATTGTTCTCAACACCCTTTTCATGGCCATGGAGCACTACCCAATGACTCCACATTTTGAAGAAGTCCTGTCTGTTGGAAACCTGGTAAGAAGCTGCAGTCAGTCTTTATTTAGTCTTTTTTCTTACTGTTTCCATTCCTTTTTGTTGTTGTTTTATGACTGCATGCTCAGTATGTCTCTCAGGAGGTACAGAAATGTCGTAGGTGTATTGTGTGCCTCAATTACCTCAAGCCAACTCATCAAAGCTTCATTTGATATGTGCACTTAAGAATATATACACATACCGTATACAGGAATCTGATGGGGTCTCATTAAAGATTTAGTACCATTTTAATGTAGCCAACTAGGCTTGCCTGCCAAACTTTTATTACGTCCACTCACTCTTCATCCGTTGCATCTTGCTTCCTTCAAGTCTGCTGAACCCTTAACTTGCTCTCAGCTGCTTCCATACAGACATAAGCCTGTTCAACACTGATTTGACCAAGTATATAACAAGATCTGTCGCAGGCATTCTGGTTTGTCTGTACTCTGTCTGTGCTACCAGATATCACTGTCGCACAGCTGTCTGAGGGCAGAAATACTGGCACAGTGTCAGATATTAAGACAGGAAATGAGGTCATAGGCATTGGCATGCAGTCCAGGAACTGAACTCAGAGGAATCTGCGCAGTATGATGGATGGTGCAGTGTGAATCACTGGGTGTTCTCTGCAGCACTAACAGGACATAGCAGAAGGACAATACAAAGCAACGAGTAATATAGTTAATTACGAATTCTGCTGAAACATATCCTTGTTAATTTTTTAACAAGAAATGCTTCAAATGCAATCTAAGCATGCCTCTTTATCCTGTTTCCCGAGGAAACATATTAACATATTCTTCATGTTTTTCTCTGTGTGGGTCTTTAGGTTTTCACTGGCATCTTTGCTGGGGAGATGTTTGCCAAGCTAATTGCCATGGATCCCTACTATTACTTCCAGGAAGGCTGGAACTGCTTCGATGGCTTCATTGTGACTCTGAGTTTAGTCGAGCTGGGACTGGCTGATGTGGAAGGCCTGTCAGTGCTCAGGTCTTTCCGATTGGTACGTGGAAAATAAGAGACATTTGATTTGACCTTTTGTGGCCTTAATATACAAGCTAGTATGAGGTAAAATTTGTGCAGCTCTCTTTCTTACTGATCATCAGATCAAGGCTGACGTTAAGCCTGGCTTCTGTAGATATTACATCAGGTTGTGTTTTGTAGATATGAAAAACTATAATTAACCCTGTTTGTTTGTTTTGTGCTTCTCTTGTAGTTGAGAGTGTTTAAATTGGCCAAATCATGGCCAACACTCAACATGCTGATCAAGATCATTGGCAACTCAGTGGGAGCTCTGGGTAATCTAACCCTGGTGTTGGCCATCATTGTCTTCATCTTTGCCGTGGTGGGAATGCAGCTATTTGGCAAAAGCTACAAGGACTGTGTGTGTAAGATTGCAGAAAGCTGCGAGCTGCCACGCTGGCACATGCACGACTTCTTCCACTCCTTCCTAATTGTGTTCAGAGTGTTGTGTGGGGAATGGATTGAGACCATGTGGGACTGTATGGAGGTGGCAGGACAGACAATGTGTCTAACGGTCTTCATGATGGTCATGGTGATTGGTAACCTAGTGGTAAGCAAAGACAGACATTACATAGTGTACAGGCTCCTGAATTATAGTAATCCATTGAAGTTTAATAGATACATTGCTGTGAAAAAGTATTTGCAGTTTTCATGATTTCTTTGTTTTTTGCATATTTGTCACACTTACAATTTCCAGATTATCTAACAATATTAGACAAAGATAGTATATACAAAATGGTGTTTTTATCATGATTTCATTTATTAAAGAAAATAATATCCAAACCTACCTGCCCCTTGTCTAAAAAAGTAATTACTCTCCTTGTCAAAACACAGTTTTTGGAAAGCTGAGTTACAGCCAACCCAGACCAGTTAAATCAAGAAATCACTTAAATAGAAGTTGTCTGACAAAGTGAAGTAGGCTAAAAGATCTCAGAAAGCAACACATCATGCCGCAGTCTAAAGAAATAGCTGAGAAACAAAGTCACTGACATCTATCAGTCAGGAAAGTGTTACAAAGCCATTTCTAAGGCTTTGGGAACTCCAGTTGACCACAGCGAGAGACATTATCCATAAACAGAGACAACTTGGAACAGTGGTGAACTTTCCCAGGAGTCATCCAGGACGTCACAGAAGAACCCAGAACAATATCTAAAGAACTGCAGACCTCAGTTGTCTCAGTTAAGGTCAGAGTTCATGATCAACAATAAGAAACACACTGGGCAAAAATTGCATTGACACAGTTCCAAGGAGAAAACCACTGCTGACCAAAATGAACCTCAAATTCTCGTCTCAAATTTGCCTAAAAACATCTTGATGATCCCAAAGACTTTTGGAAAAATATTCTGCGGCCGATGAGACAAAACCTGAACTTTTCGGAAGGTTCAAGTGCTGTTCCATCTGATGTAAAACTGACACAATATTTCATAAAAAGAACATCATACCAACAGTCAAACATGGTGGCGGTAGTGTGATGGTTTGGGACTGTTTTGCTGCTTCATGGTGATTTTCCGTAAGTGATGGAACCATGAATTCTGTTTTCTTCGAGAAAATCCTGACGGAGAATGTCTGCCTATCAGCTTGTGCCATCAAGTACAAGTACACTTAAGAAGCAAGACAATTATCCAAAGTACACCAGAAAGTCCACCTCATTTTGGAGTGCCTAGTCAAAGTCAGGAGTTAAATCTCATTGTGATGCCTTAGCACGATCTTAAACAGGCTGGTTTAACAGGATTTTCAGAAACCCTCCAGTCTGGCTAAATTTAAAGAAAAGATGTGAAATGTGAAAGCCTCATTGTCAGTCACAAATGCTCCATTGCAGTTCTTACCACCAACTACGGTACAATCAGTTGTTAGCCTTAGGTGGCAATAGCTTTTTCACATCAACTTTTTCCTTAAATAAAATCAGTTTTTATTTAAAAAATGCATTTTGTGTTTACTCTGGGGTTTTTTTAAATTGAAATTTCTATGATGATCAGAAACACGTGTGAAAAATATGCAAAAAAAAAAGAGAAATCCAAAGGTGGCAAATGTTTTTTTCCAGCGCTGTATATTGTGAGTGCTAAAATGAGAGCTTCTGTCTATTTTCCCTTTGAGGTGCTGAACCTGTTTCTGGCCCTGCTGCTGAGCTCATTCAGTGCAGACAACCTTGCTGCCACCGATGATGATGGTGAGCCCAACAACCTCCAGCTCGCGGTTGCTCGCATTAAGCTGGGGATTGCCTGGTTCAAGGCAAACATGCGGGTTTTTGTAGCCACAATGCTAAAGAAGGTACCATATAATTTAACATTTATACACCTCCTTGTTTAAATAACATTGTTTTGTGTCAGACTCCTATTTGATGGCAGTTTGTTTTGTAATAGCGATTTTTCATTGGTTGTTTTATCACTATGACAAGCAGCCTGTCGAAGACGAACAGAAGCCTTTGGATGAAATGTATGAGAAGAAGCTCAACTGCATTGCAAATCACACAGTGGATATCAATCGAGGACTGGACTATGCTAAAAATGGCAATGGGACCACCAGCGGAATTGGGAGCAGCGTGGGAAAGTACATGATTGATGACGACTACATGTCCTTCATCCACAACCCAAACCTCACTGTCTGCGTTCCAATCGCTGTTGGCGAGTCTGACTTTGAAAACCTTAATACTGAAGATTTCAGCAGTGAATCCGATGTGGAAAACAGCAAAGATGTGAGTATCATCTGCCCTTGCTTTGCAGGTAGTTTTAGTAAATTATTGTTTTGATGTCAGAGGTGATGAGGTTGCTAAATATAACATGGTAGGAAGCAATGCAATAGTGCAGTAAACAGAATAAAGTTGAGTATATCGTGCAATATGCAGTAAGTGGAACTCATCTGAGTTGCCACACTGGAGAGACTTAGTTTAACTGACATTTAAGAACATCCATTTAGACAGGAGCGCTGTAACACTGAGCCTGAGTGCTGACCCTGCAGACAGCCAAGAACAGCAGGCAGACAACAGACTGCCCTGGTGAGATGACAGAGAAGCAGAGTCACAGTCTACTGTACAGTATAAATGGAGGAGAAGGATAGCCAGACCCAAAGTGTGTGGAGAAGTCTGATGGGTGGGTCACCTTGACCTAGTTTGTTGTAGGAAGAAAGGAGATAATGCAGCTGAATCACTACTGTACCTGCATCAGGTTTATATTCTACTGAGCTTCCTCAACCACAAAAATCTACCCAGCGCTGCAGCTGGCCAGAGGGCACGCTGCAGCGCGAAAGCCAGTCAGAAAAGCATGATGGCTATTTTGTAAAAAGAATTTTTAAAAAATGGTGGAAACAGGGGAAGAAGGGGTGAATGTTGATGTGCATTCACTCTTCAGTGAACTGAACTGTCCTGAGTGTTTGTGAGTGTTTTTGTCGAGTTAACAGTAAACGACTAATATCAAACGTGTATCTAAAGTATTAAATGAATCGTGCGATTAAAACACACATTACCTTACATCCTCTTTTCCCTCACAACACAGATAAATCCCCCGATTCTTTCAAATGTGTGCCAGTGCAATCCCTCCATTGTGTTTTGTGAGGTTTTGTTTTTTTTCTACTTAGGTTCTGTTTTGAGTGTTTGCTGTTTGCTGGTGTTTTCAATGCATTTGACCTCTCAGGGCCACCGTATAATGACTATTATTAACAATTCAAAGAATTACTGATTATCTCTAGTGACTAACATGACTTTTAATAACTGCGCTACATGGCTGTAACGTGTATACCTCCATTTATAAATCATGTCATGCATATAAACCCAAAGGATGCATTAATGTAATGGCTTCACTGGCACTGTGCCTTATACATATTGTACGCTTTCAGCATCTCACTGCTGAACCTATAACATTCAGAGAGAAACTAAGAGGTTGAACTGATCTCTTTGTCCTAGCTGGATGACACCAGCTCGTCTGAGGGCAGCACAATAGACATCAAGCCTGATGTGGAGGAGGTGGCAGTGGTGGAGGTTGTGGAGGAGTATCTTGACCCAGAAGCCTGCTGGACAGATGGTAAGTGGTGATTAATTTTTAACTTTTTGGTTAGTAATAACAACAAGCCCACACAATATGTTATCGGTGTACTGTGTTAATGACAGCTTATTCACAGTTCAATCCATGATGTATATCAACAGTCGTGTTTTCATTTGGCATGCAGAGTGTGTGGCCAAATATAAGTGCTGTGATGTTCCCATTACTCACGGGTGGGGGAAATACTGGTGGTTCCTGAGGAAGACCTGCTACCTGATAGTGGAACACAACTGGTTTGAAACCCTGATCATCTTCATGATCCTGCTCAGCAGTGGGGCCCTGGTAAGAACACACACACACACACACACACACACACACACACACACACACACACACACACACACACACACACACACACACACACACACACACACACTTAGTTCTGAGGATGTGAGCAAGCATCATCTTCTGCTTTTCTTCTGCAACTGCTCTTGATATTATTGCCGATAATGGACAGCAAAGTGCTGTAATGCACCAAGCTTTCAACCAGGAGTTTCTAGCTTAGGCTTGCAGCTTTATCCAGGTGGGAGGTAAAGACAAACACTTATATGTGGAATAATGGAAACAGGGAATGAAGGGAACCATGACCCTAGTCTGATAGGGTTATGTTTATCAGTTATTTTTCTGCATGGTGTAAACAACTTATTGTCAACAACAAATGAACACAGCATGTCATCCAGCAAATTCTAACCCAGGTGATTTAGAAGAGTGAAAAGACCTTCATACTGATAATAACACTGGTTGTTTCATGCCATGCATATTGTCTGTGTGATGTTTCTGTTCTGCTCTTCAGGCCTTTGAGGACGTGTACATAGAACAGAGGAAGACAGTCCGTATCATCCTGGAGTATGCGGATCGTGTTTTCACCTACATCTTCATCCTGGAGATGTTGCTGAAATGGGTGGCTTATGGCTTTGTCAAGTACTTTACAAATGCCTGGTGCTGGTTGGACTTCTTCATTGTTGATGTAAGTACATTTGTATGTGGCTTGGTTACATACTGGCCACATGATGATAGTTTAAGATTGCAACATCTACAGATTTGAGAGTTTAAAGTCAGTGAGTCATTTGTCACACAGAAAAGATGCTCTATTGGGGAAACACGTATGTTTGTTTTTTGTTTCTACCAAATGGGCGAATGTCTCAAAAAACATGGTTTTATTGCTTCAGCCAAAAACTAGAGAGATAACAGTTCCTGCACTGCTGAGTCACAGACCTCTTTATCTAGTCAGCAGTGTCTACAAACACCAGGGACCACAGAAACGCATCTGCACATTGCTCCATGCTTCTGTCATGAAGCCTGGAGATTTTGCTTAGTTTCAGTAGCACAATGGCCTCTCTGTCCTGAATGTTCAATCTGGCCTGCTGAGGCATTCAGTGTTTCCCTCTCTTGACAGCTACTGTAATTCATATGTGGTTTATCCTTTTCTCTCATTTGTGTGTGATCTGTTTCTCACGTGAATTCTTTCCTGCATCTATATTTTAAAAAATGATGTCATAGCTAGTGGGCAGCACGGTGGCACGGTGGTTAGCACTGTTGCCTCACAGCAAGAAGGTCCTGAGTTCAATTCCACCATCAGGCCGGGGTCGTTCTGTGTGGAGTTTGCATGTTCTCCCCGTGTTTGCATGGGTTCTCTCCGGGTACTCCGGCTTCCTCCCACCATCCAAAGACATGCAGCTTGTGGGGATAGGTTAATTGGATAATCCAAATTGCCACTAGGCGTGAATGTGCGAGTGAATGTGAGTGTGAATGGTTGTCTGTCCCTATGTGTTAGCCCTGCAACAGACTGGCGACCTGTCCAGGGTGTACCCCGCCTTTCGCCCTATGACAGCTGGGATAGGCTCCAGCGCCCCCCGCGACCCTGAAAAGGATAAGCGGAAGCGAATGGATGGATGGATGTCATAGCTAGTGAAATATCTGGTGCTTCTCAGGAAGTGACACTTTTTATAGCACTTTACTTCGTTATTTTACGGTTTTGAGGAAAAGAATAATTTGGAAATTTGAGAATTAAAGTGATTGATCACTGAATGTGATGGCATACATTCAATGATATTTTATGGACAGTTTATTTTATTAGTTGATCATTTCAGTCCCTGACATTGACCTTTCCAAATCCAAATGATTTTTTCCTCAAAATGTGTAATTTAATTCAATTTTATATATTTAGCAATAAATTTATATTTTTTGTCTTGTCATAATATTGATTTCTATATATATATATATGTATATATGTGTGTTTTTTTTTATTATGTCCTATGTTGTGCTAAGTCATTCATTTATTTTATTTGTCCTTTGACCACCAATTTATCTTCACCCTTAATTGTGAAGTGCCAGTCTGTCTATGTTAACCTCGACATATACATATAAACAAGCATTTAGTTATGTTTAATAGGAATGTAGTATTGTATGTTGTATTCCTGATGGGGGTCAGAAATTGTAAGTATGTTTACCCTGCACACATACCATATGTGTGCATTTTTTTATGATTATTTGTGTATATCATGTATTTTCAGTTACTGTCTGATTGTCTTTTACAATATGTAACGTCACAATAGTTTGTTGAGAACAAAGAACATAGGAGTAGTCAGGTTGCTTCACAAACATCTGCCTTTGTTTTTAACAAACATCCTCAGTTATCAAGATTACGATTGGAATCTGGCCACTAACTTTCAGTGATCATGTTGAAAAGATCAGGTGGTCAAAGAATCATTTGAATATAGCAGTAGAAGATGTTAACGTTTGGAGAAACTGACCAAATGACACTGCTGCCCACAAGAAGGACAAAAGAAGGACAAAGAATAAGTGTGTGAGTCTTCACACGGCCACTTCAATAGTTATTCTTAATTAGCATTATGTTCAATCCCCTTTTATCTTCAGATCTCCTTTAATTCTTTGTGGCACAGATGCAACAAGGTGCCAGAAACATTCCTCTGAGATTTTGGTTCATGCCGAGTCGACATGACTGCATCACACAGTTGCTGCAGGTTTACTGGAATCTCCACATCACCTTCTAGAAAGGTGTGAAGGTGCTCTGGACTGAATCTGCTAACTGTGAAGGTCATTTGATTTCAGTGACCTCATCGTTAAGATACCAGAAACCAGTGGTATGTTCTCCTACTGGAAGGAGCCATCAGCAGATGGTCACTGTGGTCATAAAGAAATAAACATGGTCAACAAGACCCCAGAGGAAAATGTCTCCCACACATTATACCAGCAACACCGTGAACCATTGATGAGACAGGATGAACCCATGTTGTTTATGCCAAAATCTGACCCTACCATCCAAATGTTGCAGCAGAAATCAAGACTCATCAGAACACACAGCATTTTTCTTCTGTTGTCCAGTTTTGGTGAGCCTGTGCAAATTGTAGCCTCAGATTCTTGTTCTTAGTTAAAAGGAGTGCAGAAGACCACACCCAGTGCTGCTGAAGCACATCTGCTTCAGAGGTAGATGTGTTGTGCATTTAGAGATGCTCTTCTGTGTACCTTTGTTGTAAAGAGTGTTTATTTGAGTCAATATGCTTTCCTGTCAGCTTAAAGCAGACTGGCCATTCTCCCCTGACCTCTGGCATCAACAAGGCATTTTTAGCCAGAGAACTGCCGCTCAGTGGATATTTTTTTTCTTTTTCAGACCATCCTCTGTCAACCCTGGAGATGGTCATGTGGGAAAATTCCAGTAGCTCAGCAGTTTTTGAAACACACAGACCAACTGTTCTGGCATCAACAATCACACTGCGTTCAAAGTAATTTAAATCAGTTTGAAATCGAGCAGGTCATCTTGGCCATGTTTACATGTGCTGAGCTGCTGTCGTGTGGTTGGCTGATTAGTTAATGAGCAGTTGAACAGGTGAACCAAATGAAGTGGTCAGTGAGTGCATACACAACATTTGTGAGACTTATAATACAATGTTATGCAGAAGATGTTAATATCACTACAGGACTGAGATATAAATTCACTTCCATAGAAAGCCCTTTAAATGTAAATCAAAACAATATGCAGTTACTTGGCTGTATATAACAACAATCAATATAAAACAACCAAATGTTAAAACTGAGAAATGATATTGTCGCTTTAAATGATATGTCAGCAAATCATTTAAAAAGGGTTTAGATATCTATATTACAAATGTGTAGCATCTTTCTTTTATTTGTCTCTGTAGGTGCTTAGAAACGTCACAGTTAGAGCCTCCTTTGTTAAATATTGGCATTTATAGTGCTTCAAATAGTATCAGTTGTTTTCAGATCTGGACTTTTAAGCAGTTTTGCATTGTCTGGTTAAGTAAGGTCTTCTCTATGAAAGATATAAATAAGGACAATTTTTGTCAAACATTTCCCATTAATGAGCAAGTGATTTTTATGTGCATTAACTTTGTAATGAAGCTTGCAAAATCAAGGGTTATCTTCCAATTTACACACAGTGTAAAAACTTCAGCAAAGGTTTGAGCTATAACTTTAGAAAGTGTTGTGCCAAAAGCAAAAGAAATCAGTTTAGACTTGAGAAAAAGAATTGCTTCTGCTCACAAAGCAGGAAGTTTATCACAGAGTTCCTGAGTGTCAAGAACTGGAGCAAGAAGTGTGATCGAGAAATTCAAATAGAGCAACACAGTACAGAACAAGCCTGGCAGAGGCAGAAAGCGAAAGATTTCAAAGAGCGTGGAAAGAAAACTAGTGAGAGATGTGTCTGCAGAGCCCAGGACAACTGCAGAGGGGTAGGGTAACCCTACACCTGCAAACCAGACTGAAACAAGCTAAGGTGAAGATCAGAAGAAAGTAGAGATTTTTAGCCACAGATATGCTGCTTATAGTTGGAGAAAGAAGGGGAAGGCATACAAGCCAAAATGACACCATCCCTACAGCGAAACATGGTGGTGGGAGCATTAAGCTATGGGGATGCTTCAGTCCATCTGGAACTGGAAATCTCATCAAGGTGGAAGGAATGAAGAAGAAAGAAGGATATGTGACGATTTTAAATGAAAACCTCAAGCAGTCGGTAGCAAAACTGTCCTTACTTTTTTACAATTTTCATGTAGGCTAAGTACAGATTTTCTAAATGTGTGAGTTGGATCCTCTCTTCCCAACAATTATAGTAAGGGGTCTGTCCTATGGGTCATGATGGACGACAAAAGTGTTCAATTATTCAAGTTACATGGTGGATTTTTTTTTTTTTTTTGCGTAACCCTGAAATATGAAGACATCGCAATATAGTCTGATAACTTAATCCAGATTTTTTTAATGCAGCCCTCTGTCCTAACACTGACCTGTCCTCTCTCTCACAGCAGGTTCCTATAACTGTGTCTCTCTTTAAGTTAAGAGAGACGTTGTGCAGCTATCGAGAGGGACTGAGGGGTCGGTGTTTGGGGGTCCAGGGTAAGGTTGATGTGCTGTGGTGGGACTCCTACTTTCACAGGCTTTTCCTCTCTTCTAACCCTGAAAGTTGTCGTCAGCTTCTGCGTTTTCTCTCCCTTCTTTAAGTACAATGCCCTCTGATGTGGAAACTGTACTGTTTTGTATCGTGTACTGTGTGTATATTATTGTGTCACATTGATTTAGTGTTTGTGAACTCATTTCTCCTCTAATTTTTCCCTTTGTTTGACTCTCTTCTCTTCCTCTCACTGTGTCAACCACAAGTTTCTTTCCAGGTGTGCTCACTGTGCTGTTAAGCTGGTTATCACGCTAGACTGGCTTGCCAAACTAAACCAAACTCAAACATAAGCAAACACATTTTTTTTAAAAAGAAAAGGAAAAAAAGAAGTCCGGCTACGCTTTATTGACCGTTGTTTATTGTAATAACTCCTGTTTAACCGTTATGCTATATAGATACATATACTTACACATATATAACCTATATATGTACTTATATATATCTGTATATAACCATTCAGCCATCCTTACACTTTAGAGTCCACCTTTCTCTCTATTTCCCCTCTAACTTTGTGGGTCCTCTCTTCCTTTGCCTCTGTCTTTCCCTCTTCTGTCCCTATCTGTGTAGGTGTCTATAGTCACCCTTATAGCTAATGCGTTGGGCTACTCCGATCTAGGCCCGATTAAATCACTCAGGACACTGAGGGCCTTGAGACCCCTCAGGGCCCTGTCACGTTTTGAAGGGATGAGGGTAAGACCCAAGATACCAGGCAGCTGGTCCTTTTGCATGCCGAATAAATAAGAAGTATCAGCGCATGCTAGAGATGGCAGAATAGATTTTAAATATCTCTGAGGGGACTTTTCTTTTTTTAAAGATGACTCCTTGGATTAGTGAGAAGCTTTTTGCATGGACGCAGATCATCTCAGATGGTCATCATACATCTGATTTGATTAATCATGTTTCATTTCATATATAATAAATTTAGCATTATTTTAAAGCATTTAGCAGTGACTCCAAATATTAACAAAATTAAACTCTGTCCAATGCTTTATTTAAAAAAGTAGACTGCACTCCAATTTTTTGTTTGAGTGATTCAGCACGCTACAATAAAAGCTCTGTTTAGTACCAGCTGAAGGAACAACTAGAGGTTGGTTTGAACTGTCAGGCAAAACAAATTCAAGCTGAGCCATGCAATAGGGTTATGACACAGACCCAAAATGCAGTCTGTTAAGTGCTACAGAGCCCCCAGCTCAAATGAACAGATATCCAAATTAGTAGTCAATCTTTGTGCATACTTCATTTACAAGGTGCACACAGTTAAGTCTGTCCTTAAGTGTGTGCACAGTTTCTACATCTATAGTTGTGATGTAACTCCAGAGTTTTAACTAATAAACAAACAAAACAGAATCTGGTTTAATCTGGTTATTTCATGTGATGGATTGCGTCAGCCTCTGGTTGTTGCTGGGCAAAAAAAAAACAACAAAAATTTTTATCGTGCCTAGGCTCAGCATCTTCTGGCTTTTGCTCTGGCTCAAGTGTCCTGTTATCTGATATTATCACAGTTTGGCTTTGGCATTGTCACACTGGAAGATCAACAAACTTCTGGTTGCATAACCCCTCCCCTGACATCCTTGCTCATCACTCCTCAGTGAATTTCATCACCATGATTTTCACGATCACCGTTTTGCAGTTATATTAAGTTATCGCATAGCTGCATTGTCTCTATATTACAACATTAGACAGAACACAAAATAACGCAAATAATTTTGACATTTGATGTTTGCCTATAGTTTTGGTTTATTTGGCTTTCTGTTTTCATGGCTTGGTGTTTGGAAATGCACATTCCTGTGTTTTCCTCCTAATTCTAACAGCTGTATATCATTCAGGACGGTAAAGTTATCTTTTATATTAACAGTTCATGCAATCATTACTTAATTGATTGAATTAATTTGTTGCATTGAGCAGCCACAGCTAACACAAATGTTCTCTTGACATACTGGAACACAAATAGTATACGAGTGTGTATGAATGCAATATACTTTTGATGGGAATAACAATATGCTGGGGCACAATACAAAAAAATCTGATAATGTGGATTAGAAGCTACAAAAGGATAACTTTATAATGATTTAGAACTAGTTGTAATGAGTTTTAGTTTAATATACCAAGCTGTCATAAAACAGTACTACGTCATTTAAATGCTGACAGTCAAAAGTGATGATTTATAAAATTTGTAATATCCCCTTTATTACCAAAACCTATAACACAAACTATTTTAAGCATGGCTCTCTGTTCAAAGTTGAAATAATCAGAGTTCTACACTGTTTTGACTTGTTGTGCATTGTATTGTGCCCTGTTGTTATACTCGCTTGTAGGTTATTGTGATTGGCATGAATTTTTACGAAGCAATCACATAACGCAACTTGAGTCTCTAAGGGAGGGAAAGAATGTGCATTTCTATGTAAGTGTGTGTTTCTGTGCAAAATGTTATAACATCTACAAGCAGGTGGTGTTTGATCGCTAACATACACTCTTGTCTGCTCCCCACCCCCCTGTTCTTTTTAGGTTGTAGTGAATGCCTTGGTGGGTGCAATTCCCTCAATCATGAATGTGTTGCTGGTGTGTCTCATCTTCTGGCTCATCTTCAGCATCATGGGTGTCAATCTGTTTGCTGGAAAGTATTACTATTGTTTCAATGAGACAGCTGAGGAGTATTTTCTACCGCATGAGGTGAACAACAAAACAGAGTGCCTCGCACTCATCAATGACAACTATACTGAAGTCAGATGGAAGAATGTCAAGATCAATTTTGACAACGTGGGCGCGGGATACCTGGCACTCCTACAAGTGGTGAGAAACTTTTTTTTTTGCTACTTCGCATTTGTACAATTTTTTTGTTTTCTCACACTGTGACTGCCACCATCGCAGGCAACATTCAAAGGCTGGATGGACATCATGTATGCGGCAATAGATTCTAGAAAGGTAAGCTTTTTCAGTTTACAAATAGTCTGACTTTCACATCAGCAGGACCTACAGTTTTTTTAATATGTTTTTTTGTTTATGGCAATTTGTAGGTGGAGGATCAGCCCATTTATGAGGACAACTTGTACATGTACATCTACTTTGTCATATTCATCATCTTTGGCTCATTCTTTACCCTAAACCTCTTCATTGGTGTCATCATTGATAACTTCAATCAACAAAAGAAAAAGATAAGATTGCTTTTCTTCATTTATCTCTCAAATATACACATTTTTACTTTCTCACCAGAGTTAGATGAAACAGTCAATTACACTATAATCAAGAAGACAGATGTATGTCCCAAAATGTCATTAAAATCTACACCGCTGACTTTGACTTTTTTTTAAAGTAGATCCTGCACTGGAAAATGTGGTCTTGCAGATTGTAACCAAATTGTTTTTTGTCCCTTTACTTTGGAGGTCAGGATATCTTCATGACAGAAGAGCAGAAGAAGTATTACAATGCAATGAAGAAACTAGGGTCCAAGAAACCACAGAAACCAATCCCCAGGCCCCAGGTAAATATTCTCCTCCCTTCTCCTCCACGCAAGTTACATTTCTAAAAATCATTAAGAAAATCACTCCAACATCCCTCTTCTGTCTTCTCGCTTTCTCCTCAGAACAAAATCCAGGGCATGGTGTTTGACTTTGTGACGCAGCAGGTGTTTGACATCTCCATCATGATACTCATCTGCCTCAACATGGTCACTATGATGGTGGAGACAGACAATCAGTCGGAGGAGACAGAGAACGTGCTTTACTGGGTCAACTTTGTCTTCATTGTTGTCTTCACTGGCGAGTTTTTACTGAAGCTCTTCGCACTACGTCACTATTACTTCACCAATGGCTGGAACATTTTCGATGTGGTTGTGGTCATCCTTTCAATTGTGGGCAAGTATTTAAAAAGGCTGTTTATGCATGAGGGGAAAAGTCAAAGCAGCTTTACTGGAAATGGCTCAAATAAGCCAATTTCATTCACGTACTGCAGATGCACACAGCTCAAACATGAGCCAGACTTTAAGCTAACCTGTGTGTGGTCTCCTGCAAACTCTGTTCAGGCAGCTCTCTTGCCTAAACCAAACTTTGTGTTTCTACCAGTTGTAATATATATGAATTAAAATATATGTAGCACTAATGTGCGCAACCTGTCAGAAGGTGAAATTTAAAATCTTTCTTTATATTTTGCTTTCAAGCAGCCAGACTTTCTTGGAATTTTTAAAGTGGTGCTGAGCAATAGCACTTTCTTGCTAGTAGCCTGTCACAAAAATCCATAATTTGGTTCCATTTCTTTAATCGAATCTATGAAAATATAACATAGTTTGACAGGGATAAAATTTTATTTTTGCACCAACAAAATAGCTAAAAGCTTGGCTTATCTCAGCATGGTGGGCAACTGTGCCGTTAAAAGATTTAAAGCCAATCTTATGGAAGGGAAACATTGAGAAAGGGCTGAGGTATGCCAAATTACTCAAGAACTGGACTGAAAATAAGCCTCAGGAAAGCTGCATAAGAGAGTTCAGGCTCAGTTAAAGAACACAGCTGGTGTAAAGAAATATTTCCCATTTTCCAAGTAAATATAAAGAAATATAAAGAAATCAGGGATTGCTGGACTTTTGCCCAGTATACATAAAATCAAATATAAAAAAAACTTCAGTTTCTTTCTTTCAAATGTCTTCAGTTCAAACGTTGCCATACAGTTTTTCCTGGCTTTTTGTTGTGATCCTCGTGCTGTATAAAAACAGATGGATTACTAACTAAGACCAACAAGTAATGAAGAATCAATGTTTCTTTTCCTGCTGTGTGGAATGGGGTAAAGCATTCAGTCGGCTTTTGTCTCAGCCTTAACTAACATGTGTTTGTTTTTCCTTCCTTTGAATTTCAGGAATGTTTCTGGCTGACCTGATTGAGAAATACTTTGTCTCACCAACACTGTTCAGGGTGATCCGTCTGGCTCGTATCGGCAGGATCCTGCGTCTCATCAAGGGGGCCAAAGGAATCAGAACTCTTCTGTTTGCCCTTATGATGTCACTTCCTGCCTTGTTCAATATTGGCCTCCTTCTTTTCCTGGTTATGTTCATTTTCTCCATCTTTGGAATGTCTAACTTTGGCTATGTGAAATACGGGGCTGGAATTGATGACATGTACAATTTTGAAACCTTTGGCAACAGCATGATCATCCTGTTTATGATTACCACGTCTGCGGGATGGGATGGCCTTCTGCTGCCTATTCTGAACTACCCTCCGGACTGTGACCCCTACTTGGAGAACTCTGGGACCCCTGTTACGGGAGACTGCGGCAACCCATCGGTGGGCATCTTCTTCTTTGTTATGTACATCATCATTTCTTTCCTGATTGTAGTCAACATGTATATTGCCATCATCCTGGAGAATTTCAGCGTGGCCACAGAGGAGAGTGCAGACCCACTCAGTGAGGATGACTTTGAGACCTTTTATGAAATTTGGGAGAAGTTTGACCCAGATGCCTCCCAGTTCATCACCTATGCCAAGCTTTCTGACTTTGCAGATGCACTCGAACACCCACTCCGCGTGCCCAAGCCTAATACCATTGAACTGATTGCAATGGACATGCCTATGGTGAGTGGAGACCGCATACACTGTCTGGACATCCTCTTTGCCTTCACCAAGCGTGTGCTGGGTGACAGCGGCGAGTTGGACATGTTGAGGCAACAAATGGAGGAGCGTTTCGTGGCTGCCAATCCTTCCAAGGTCTCTTATGAGCCTATCACCACCACTCTGAGACGCAAGCAGGAGGATGTGTCTGCCAGAATCATTCAAAGGGCCTACCGCTCCCATTTGGCCAGTCGGGGTTTTGTTTGTAAGCGCAAACCAGCCAATAACAAAGACGAGAATGGTGGTAACAATCAGGAACAAGAAAAGAAAGAGGGCACTCCCTCAACTGCCTCCCTGCCTTCTTATGACAGTGTAACCAAACCTGAGAAGGAGAAACAGGACGACAACAATGAGGGCAAAGGGGGAAGGAAAGAGAAAGGAAGAAACCAAAAAGACATCAGGGAATCCAAATGTTAGGCCACTGGATGTATATTCACAGTAATAACAAAAAGATGATACTAATGCGAGCGGAAACTCACCAACACAGTTGTACAGATTATTTCATTTGCAAGTCAGAAAAAAAAAGTCTTCAGTAATTTTGTTTACAGACTTCATTCTTATATTGATGCAGAGAGAAGCATCTTGGTCTGTTACAGCTTGAAGACTTGAACTTTAGTCAAACCAAACATAATCAGCATACTGTGCGACTCTGTATCTGGACTACTTAACAAAAAGTCAATCAAAACAGACTGCGTCCCATACCGCTCACGTATGACTGGTCTTACAGATAAGTTGAGCAAACTCTACACCAAGAGGTGAAATGGAAAAAACAACAACAAAAAAATCACGCGTCTGGATGCAAGGAATGGTTTTCTTATGGAAGACAGTACTGTGAAAGACAACAAGGATGCTGCTCGCTGCTGAAGAAACGCCTTCTTGCAGCAGCCACAGAGTGTTTCTGTGTCGTTTAATACAGAAATGTTTAAAGGAACAAATGGCACACTCACTCTATGAGCAAACAGAAGGTGAGTGAAAGACACAAATAACAGTGTGAACTACTTTTTTGTTTTATTGAGCTAGAAATTGTTTTCGTTTTGTTTTTTGAGCAGCGAAAATGCAAACAGAAGAAAAAAAAAGAACAATATCCAACAAGTTTGCCCATGTCAATCAACTCTTCTACTCATTTTATCTTTGTTATAATCCACATCGAAATCCTTTTTTTAACATGGGCTTTCACACCAAATTGAGTAAGTGTCTGTTTATTATGGAGTCAACTCGGGCCAAGGGCTTAACATTTACTCAGAAAGATTTCCAAACAAATAATAAGTGTGCTTGTTCAATGCATAGAAATGACTTGCATGATGGCATGTTTTGATCAGAAATCTTTGCATGAATTATCATAGTCCACAAGACACTAATACTCAGACCACGACGGTGGCTCGACTGTACGATCAAGACATGTTCGAAATTTGAAAGTTCAGAGTAATTTGTTCCACGAAGATAAGCGATGTGGGGAGGGGGGGGTTGATCAGCTTAAAATGGATCCAAATTTTAATCTCATTACTCAGCACATTTCAAATTACTGTTTAAACCTGTTGTCTCTATAGATGGAAGAATGATATATGTCGGGAAATGATAGCACCGTCAGTCCATCAGTGGGTGAAATAAAAAATAAATAAATAAGTAAATAGTTGCTGCTTTGGAGATTTTGAGTGTGTAAGATTTAGAGAGAGATATTTGTGTGTGTCATGGGACTGAAACGTTTGTTAATTTGGACAGAAATACAGTATTTTCAAGGGCACAGCACTTTGAAATGAAAAAAAAGAAGCTTATATTTATAATTTGTATGCACCTATGTAATGCTCCATACCATCTGCCTTTATTTTTGTGTAATCGGGCATTGTGGGTATCCTGCTGTCAGTGGTTTGTGGGGATTTCACAGGTTTGGCAAACTCCTTTCTATTTCTAATGTTTCTCTGTGGGTGGTTAGACCTTTTCTGATAGGGCTGACAAGAGTTTTGATCCTTGTTAGGTTAATTTATTTACACAAAATGTAAATGTATGTATCTTTTGTTGTTGTTGTTGTTGTTATTTTCTTTCAGGATATAATTTCCATGTCTTATTTTGTGCTTTTACTTTTAGAGAAACGATCTTGTGATGAGACATATTAGTAGTATCTTATTTTGTTGAGAAATGGGAAATAATGAATGGGTGATGAGAACATTGTGCGTGGAGAAGCCAAAGAGACCTGCCTTGTTATCCCTTGTTGCCCTTTGTCCATGGAGTGGGATTGGGTTAAGTATGCCCTGCCCAGTCTGTTTTCTCGCTGTCGTTATTAGACAGAGACCCTAGAAATGTATGCAATGCTTGAAAAATTCATCCCTTTTTCTCAGGAGATATTATAAATGTACTATTATGAGCTCTGCAACAAAATGCAAGTGAATGTGATGGGAGTATTTATGAAATCATGTTTTACTCTTTTGTTTTATGCCATGTTGATGGACGATGATCTCGGCTGGTTGTCGCGTTGCTGACAGCCGCCCGGTCAGGGGCCACTTTAGTGCTTCCTGCTTACGATGCTTAGAACTATAGGGCTAGAAGCATCTCGATGAAACGGCGTCATTGCGCTCGCTTGTAATGGTGACGTTTATATGAATAGTCATTATGGACTGCAGTCTGGTCTCAGTTAATTTCAGTAAACAAACTAATGTTCACCCTGATAGCAGCCAGATATAGGAAACACTGTGAGGAGATGTCATGAAAGTGAATTGGGACACGTTGGTTTGAGCAGCACTCTTAATTCCTTCTGAAGCAGAAGGGGATCAGTGGATCGGCCCAGATTTCAGTATTCACCAACAACAAGTGCTCCGAGCATCTCATTTGCCATGTTTTTCTCCCTATTGCTCTACTGCATAACAAATACCAAATAATCAGGCAGAGCACTGGATGCATCTTTACGGTGCTGTGAGCCTAGGCACCACACCAGAGCTTATGCACTTCCTGTCGTCCAGTGATGTCACTACCCGTTTATAAGCCGCTCCCAACCCCTCCTCATCCGTTTTCAAGTTCCATGGTCCAGTTGCTGCATGAAATCTCCAAAATCAGTGTGGGTGTTACCTTGAACCAAATAAAAAACGCTGAATGACAAACGTAAAAGCTACTGCCGTCCATTTTCTCCGAGACCTCCACGAATACGAGATTGACAGGAAGAAAGAGGGAAAATAAAAAATCAATACACATACATCCATTTGGGGAAAAAAAGAAATAAAATTCAGGCTTCGTTCTATAGGGCACAAACTGCAAAAGCTAAGACTGGACTTTTTAAGAGGCTATAAATAATGTATTATATTATTTTAACAGCATGTGTAGTTTTTTTGTAAATACAGGATTACTTAAAAAAAGAAAAACTACAGCTATTAATCTAACACTAAATATTAATAACCATAAATAGAATGGCTTCCAGCTGACACCCCTTGTCACACTTGTTAGGCTGTGACGCATTTGTTAGATGGAATAGGTTTTTTCTTTCTTTCGTTCTTTTTTGATTCACATTTCACAAAAAAGAGGGAAGTAAGCTAATCTATATTTAAAAAAAACTGATTGTAATAAAAACTGTATAAATTCATATGTGCATATACAGAGCTATATTACATATATATTATATATATATTCTACCATTATATATATATATAGTATATATACATTAGAACAGTGTCTGTAACTCAACTCTCCTGTCCACTCCTTGCATTGAGGTGAAACCAGAGCCCCAGAGTGTAACTGATCATGCTTCTTTCTTTGTGTGGTATGTTCAGAGAAATAACCAAAACTCTGGCCTGCCCAGGACTTGTGCATACTGGGTACCAGCGTACAATGCATGGTGTTGTACTGGCTGCTTGCTGAGAAATGTGGAGCCTGCCTTGGTTAGAGGATTGCACTACCAGCATACCCTTTTGTATATGTGACGATGTCTTGCCCCTACTTTCCTATATTGTAGACACAAGGTTAAACGGATTCACACACACGCACACTAACACCCTCGCACATGCGCACACAAACACGCACACTCACACACACACACACACTCACAGCCTTTTTGCAGGCGACTGCTGGTTAACCCGTGTGCCCCGACTACGAGCCACAGCTCACTCTGTGTGACGATTTCTTTTGCTTGTTGCAGCTCTAACCCTCCATGTTTCCCGTTAACACACTGCTGTAGTTTTGGAGCTCACCTTTAATTTCGCTGTCACTTTCAATATGATATAATAATAATGATTTTAAGGGTTAGTTGTCTTAACTGTCTGTGTGTTTGTTTATGGTGCAATATCTCTTAACGGCACGTGCCTTTTTAGCTTTCTATTTAGTCTGTCGATAAATCAGCAATGAGAATCTCAACACCCATCGAAGTGAATCAAAATGGAGCACGATAGACGCAATGTATTGAGTTCGTAAATAACCTGAACTGAAAAACTCACCACCTAGATTAGACTGTCTGGACTAACATCTTGTAGAGTCATGTAGTAGAAGTGCTCTCTGTGTGTTCTGTTTACTGGCTCTCGGGCTAGCAAAAGAACAGCTTGCCTTTTGTTTTACACTACAGCTCATTTCCTAATGTTGGTTTACCAAATGGTATATGAGGCCATTCTTTTGTAGCATGACTGAGATACATTTCTTTTCTTTGAAACTACTTTAACTGAAAAAACCCTTTTGACTGTCATTGTCTTTTGCCACTAATACAGTCAGAAAGATAACACGTGTCGCACAACCACATTGGAAGTTAAATGAGAATCAGTGAAAGAATGTCTTCATTTGAGCACGAATCTATTTCCAAACAATAAAGCAGCCTTCCAGTTATTCCTCTGGCTGGTGTCATTTTTGGTTCTACAATGCATGGTTCTCATACAAAGTCGGACGATGTATCGCTGCATCATAATCTGTGTTACCTATTTAAGAAAATTACTGACACTTTAAAGAAGGTAATTTTGTTTGTTGCTGATGATCACAAAAATTGCAAGGCAGGGAATGTGTGCAGGTTGCAGTATACAGGGAGGGACAGAGACTACATTAAAGAACTCTGTAGTTTGTGTAGTTGTGAGAACGAGAACACAGCCTTCCTGCAGGAGTACGCATATGACATCGTTTCTGTTTGTGTTACCTGAATGCGACTCTTTGATCTGCCGTGTTTTGGGTGTGTCACGGTGAAACTGTAGTAAGATGGCAGGTGTGTGCTTGCATGTGCCCCCCCCCGCGCCCTCCTCCTCCGTGTGTGTAAGGTGGTGCACTGAGTGAGGCAGGCGGGTGGTGGGGCGGGGAGGAGAGAGACAGCACTGCAGTGCAGATAGATGAATGCAGTGGCCTGGGCTGAGTCAGCAGCATGTTCCCAGCAGGCTCAGACTGTACAACTCGCTGCGTAGCGCCTCCTTGCCCACAGCAAGCAAAGCAGAGGGATCTACTTCAAGAAGACGAGGAGCACATGAGAACAGTGAACATATGCACACGCGAGTGAAAAGCAAGTCGGCCGCCGAGGATGGAAGCGTCACCTTCTGCCACACATGCTGCAACTGTCTGAATCGTGCATCTTGCAGACCACTGCTACTGCCATTTTAATAACAGAGTGTGCGAAGCTTATTTCCACACTGTTTCTCTAAATGTGTTGCTTCCCTCTGTAGATGTTGTAAAATAACCCATTATAATACTGTACAGTGCAGAGATTTTGTTTCATTTCTTCTCTTTAGGTTTCTGTCCTTGCATCCTAATGTATAGAAGTGCATCGCTGCAGAGGTAGGACGTGGATTAAGTAGAACATTGGTCTGATCTGTCAGGTTGTGTGTTGTGGGAACAGATTTATGAAGGAGAGAGGGAGGCTGTGAGTGTCTGTAAGGGGTTGCACGGAAAGGGATTCAGCTGTAATCTGCAATATCTCCTTCACCAAATGTGGGCGAAGACTTCTTTTTCATATAAGAGATTTGTTTGTCAGCTCTGTCAACTTCCAGCTTTCCTTGCCCTTCTTGCCTGACTGAAAAAAGACTGATTGTAAAACTGATATTTAAAGCTCAATTTGGCCGTTTTTACTCCCACTCACTGATTTATTAATAGAGTGCAGCACCCTCTCTCCCTTCTGGGTTTTGTTTTCCATCCCTGCCCCTGTCTGCAAATATCACAGGCTTTGACTACTGTATTTATATCTGTAAAATCTCTAGATGGCTTTGGCATACTTCAAATGCCTTCTTACAGATATCTACCACCCTCTAGTGGGCTTTGTTGAAACACCACTTCCACAGATTTAGGGATGGGTAAAAGTTAATAATATAAGGCACTATAAGTTACTTTCTGGTGCTCTTATGGTGTATGGCGAGATGTTATCTCTCAGGCTGTTAATCCAGCACTTCCCCATCAAGACGGGATCTTGCCAAACAAAATGAAAAGGAGCAAGTGGAGCCCTGGCAGTCATCTCCAATGGCTTCACAGACAAATTATTGGGGCAAAATTATTTAATTGTTTTTTTTTTTTAAATGTTTAATTTTGTAAAATTCAATTAAAAGATTAAATGTAACTTTTCATTTTGAAATGGCTCATTTTTGTGGGGACTTATCACAAACATTAGATATTTAATGTTTTTCGGCTCTAAAGAGAAATATAGCCTCTTCTAGAAGAACTACTCATTTCATAATTTTAACACTAACTTTTTCACTTGACTGTCTGAATTTCAAAGTAAGTTTGACCATATGTGGTTCAGGAAAACACAAAAAAGGTACACTTGTCCTACTGCACAGGTCTCTACTTGGACTGAAGGAGGAACTCTGCAGACTTCTTTGGAACTGAAGAAACTAAAATAACTGGATGATCCAAAGGAGAGAGTAATAAAATGGATAAGCATAATGTATTCGCAGTTACTACGTTGTATTTTTCTCATTCTTTTAATGCAAAACTTTTAATCACAGTCTGTGCTTGCCATTCTGCAGCCATGCGTTTGGTTAATTAACATACTTTTACAAATAAAGCCAGACAATAACTGAAAAGAAATGATATAAACTGAACTTGAAGGAGTGATAATGCAACGATTAACATTCAACATGGTGAGAACCATCTCGAGGGGACCCTGTAGGTGTCACTGTTATACTTGTTATGTGGTGTAGCTGCTGCAGTGTGAGTGTCATTAGAAGGGCAGAGACAGCAATTCAAAACAGGGGTCATGTGCTGATTTTTCTTTTTTTCGTTTGCTGTCTTATTCCACACCTGTGATCACAACTGAGATCTCAAATGCGGAGACATAACTAAGTCAGGTTAATAATTTCACTGATTTTAATGCTAAATGTGAGACATAACATAGCTGAATTGAAATTGTTAAATAGGAACAGAGGTTAGCTTTATCGTAGATGAATGGACTAACAGTTGCTGTCAGGAATATGGTTTAAGGTGTGTTAAAATACAATCCTTAATCAGAAGCAAAACAAAGAGAGTTTTGCTGTGACATGACTGACGTTGCAGCAGGGCGAGACTTACTGTGGCTGAGAGGACAAAAATTGTCTGTGACATGTCAGCACAGGCTCGCTGTTCTCTCTCACTCTCTTGAGCTCAAGTACATGACATAAATGATGATAAGGTTTCCTACAACTTGAAAAATTACAAAACATTAAAACATCAATAGAGCGCACACTACTGATGAAAGAGGAGACTTGTATTGAAAGGCAGAAGAAAGGTGATTTAGGTGGCTTTAAACGTGGTGTGTTTGTTGACAGATAAGCTGGTCCGAGTATTTAAGAAAACTGCTGATCTTCTGGGATTTTCCCACATGAATATCTCTAGGGTTTACAGCGAATAGTCAGGAAAACCAAAAATATCCAGTGTGTGACAGTTCACTGAGCAAAAATGCCTTGTTGATGTCAGAGGAGAATGGCCAGACTGCTTTGAGCTGATAGAAAGGCAACAGTAACTCAAATAACCACAACCAAGGTATGCAGAAGAGCTTCTCTGAATGCACAGCTCATCGAATCTTGATGGGTTACACCAGCAAAAGACCACCATGTGTCAGCTCAGAACAGGCATCTGAAGCTACAGAAGATGGGAAAAAAATGTTATTTGGTCTTATTCAGATGGTAGATTCAGAGTTTGGCGTAAACAACATAAAAACATGGCTCCATCCCACCCTGAATCAGTGCTTTCTTTACACTGGTGGTGGTCGTATGACCCATCCATCCATTTTCTTCTGCTTTTCTATATCAGGGTTGCGGCGTGACTGCAGCTTATTATCCTTTACATTTTGGTTATTCTACAGACGCTTTTTCCGAGCCAATACTTTCTTTAACTGTACGTCAACTTAATGTCACTTTGCGAAGAGAAATATGCCACTGCCAGGATAAAATATCACATTGAACCCAGTAAGTATATTTACTGCAGTAACCCATCATCATCATAGCATCATTTAGTGAAAGATCAGTACATTCAAACCTTAAAACATTTTTAATTTCCACAGACAAAAAGAGAAAACTCAAATATTTTTCTTTTTTTTTTTGGTATAATATCTTCATTTCCATGTCACAACAGTCTCTAGTGAGGTAGACTACAACAGGTCAACAGTTTGAAACGCTGGTCTTTAAACTGGTATGTGAAATGACATGAAATAAATACTTCCATGTACAAGGTCTTCAACATGAGGTAGAAACGGTTACAGAGAATGTACAAGATACAAGAAAAGTACATGTGAATCACAAAGATAACAGTGAAGTCTGATTTTCCATCTGCGAACGCCAACACTGACTCCACCCCCTTCACTGAATCAGAGTAACACAAAGAAAAGGCAAATGCTTCCCGCAATGTGTCTTTTGAATGCAGAGCACATCCTGTGTTGATTCACTTGTTGTAACCAAATACTTGTAAAAACCTGGGGTAAGCATAAATCATGATTTACTTAGCACCTCTTTCCTAATCTGAATTTCTTTTCTGGTGAGCTTCTACTTTTTCCCCTTAAACCGCATTCTGAGTAAGATAGTAAAAAAGCACTAAAATGGCTTTTAATTACACTGAATTTCCAATTAGTAAAATTAAAGGGGAATCCATTCACTTTAGATTTGAAGTTTAGCTTTGTAACAACCTAGACATCTCAAGCTCATGTTTCATTTGCCTTCCTGCTTCCACTTAAACAGATTTCTACTTTAAACTGCCAGTTGTGACCAATCACACCTGTTTGTGAATCACCGCATGTGATTAAGAACATTTCTGCCAATTTATGACACCAGAGTTTCACTTTCACTCTGGTGGCTTGTGGCTCAATCCAGTTGGGTTTAGAGGTGCTTAAGGGTCAAAACTGAAGTAAGAGTTTCCTGATTCGTTCATTTAATAGGCTTTTTTTAAAAATTTGAGGTTGGCACAGTTCATAAATCAGTGGCATAGCAGAGCAGCAAAGCCCCAGTGCGCTGACAGTGTTGGTATTCAACTTAATTCAACTTGAAGTTAGGGCTAAATTCAAGCTGAATCAAGTGGTTTTAAAATACTGAAATGGTGACTGGATACTTTATTAAGACATTTAATAAAAATATCGCTTATGCACCATATACTGTAGTGTGTGTACATCTTGATATGTGTTTATCAGGAGTGCTTTTCCTTTTCCCCACTGCTAACTACACTAACACTTGACATGCCAATATTTTCTCCACCAAAACCTACTGGAGACTTACATCTATACGTGGAAAAAAATAGATCTAAAAACATCATTGATGTACGTATGGCATGTCTTTAAAAAAAATATCTGAATTACATTCAACATTTCAGGCCTTGATATAAAAACCTCGAGTTTCCCGGAGCTAAGAAACCATGTAGTGTTTTGTGTGTGTGTGTGAACGCATGTACATGTGTATGTGTACGTGTGCGTTCACACTATTAAAAGGCCTTAAAAGTTCATTGTTTCCCTGAAGTGTCAGCCATGGCATCGTTTTCATCTCGCTCCATTAAAGCTCCCCCACCGACACCCTAAGGTATCAACATACATTCGTAGTTCATCTTTCTGAGGTAACAATATTCTTCCTGAGTATTCAATAACACGATAAATCATCCTTCTGACAGGCAAAAGTAAAGAGAAAAACATATAAAGAAGTCAAATCTAACGACAAGCAGGTAAATTTTAACAAAGTATGTAGCTGAATAAAACTTTTAAGAGGCACTCACTCAGACGTATATATCCTCTGCTGCAACGTGCGTGCCTGTGCAGCCACACTGAAGCAATAATGAGCTTTTATGTAGCTAACCTGCACTGAGTACATCTTCCCAGTATGTACAATCATCTATGTTTTTCCATTGTACAGTCTGAGATAAAGTTGGGTTAAGGATTAGCAGAAATATCTGTGTGAAGAAGATGCTTTTAAGATGATTGAGCCATACTTGATTTACCCATACTGCGACTTTATGAAGGCTAAATACATTTTCAATGGATTTTCATGAATAAAAGCTATTTAAAGTATTTCCCTACTTCAAAAAAAGAAGAAAAAAAAAGAAAAGAAAAACAAGACAGTTCACCTGCAAATCCAATATATGTATTTTTCCCTCTGTTGTCTAGTGCTGTTCATCAGTCTGGATTATTCAGGTGTGAGTCAACAGTTGTTAACTCTGCATTATAAATAATAGGACTAAATAGCGATGGCCTTGTGATGCTCAAAATAAACAAACAAAGAAGAAACAAACAAACAAACAAACAAAAAACACCTAAAAAAACAAGCATCAATGTTTTACTGTGGCCAGTTTTCAGTAGGGACTATTTTACATCTGTCTACATACACCAACCAAAAGTAGTGTGTAGCTAGCAAACACCCATCTTGCCATGGGCAGATGCATGGACCACAAGGCAAGTGCCATTTAATTCCATAATTCCAACTAAACTCTAAATTAATACATTGCAGGAAAAATACATAATTTTGATTCTGAGGTCAACTGCCTGTCAAGAAAAGAGTGGCGTCATGTATATTATGACATAATTACGCAGCATAAGCAGCTTGATATCTATAAATGAGACAAAAATGGTAAGTTGGGGAGCAAGGAGAATAATTAATCAGAGGACAAGAGGTCCAGGATAGAAGATAAACATAAACATGGAGATAAAAAAAAAAAATCTAAACAAAAGAAAAGTGAAATGAAACCTGAAAACATTCATTTCTCAAGGCCAAGCCAAGCACAAAGACTTACAGCCAGCAGTGTAGTCGGGATTGTGCTGAAGTAGTATGGCATTCTCACCACTTCAGTTATTGCTCTTTTTACTTTTTGGTCATAATGATTTTTTTATTATTAATTTTTTTTTGGGTTTTTTGTGGTGCGATAGAGCATATTGCAGTCAAAGGCCTTTTAAATACATAACGGCCACAAACAATTACACCAACTCCAAAAACAATGTTGCAGTGCTGTTGCCACAGTAGCAGAAAAGGGAATAAATAGGATCCTGAGAGAAACAGACACGCGTACATTTAGACTGTCTTAATGATATCTATGTAGCGAATGCCTCAACCTCACTCCTAAGACTGACCTCAGCCTTACAGGGCAAAACGCCTCTGTGAATCTTTGGGAAAACATGATAAACAAAAACGTTAATGTACAGGAAACACCGGTCCTGTAGTAGGGAAATTAAATGTTTCATCGACAAATTCAATGTTATTTCCCCGAGTCTGTCAGGGTTAGGAACCCTGGGTGGTTTTTAAGGAGCAAGGGAATCCTTCAATATGCCAACCTGGTCTGTTAGTGCCCTCCAGTGGGGTCCTCAGAGTGTGCGTGAGATGCAGATATCTTCATCTGCATTCTCTGCTGCTGAGGAAAGCTGTGCTCCCCCGATACACTCTCTCCTGCTAGGCCTGATGGCGGGCTGTACTCCCCTGCCCTGACGTAAGGGGGTGATATGAGGGGCTTTCCAGATTTGAAAGACTGTGCATCTGAGGCGGGCACACTCATATCATAACCATTGCCATGCCCGTTGTCGGAAGCTTTGTTGTGACTGTTCCCGTTGCCATATTTTCTATAGCGAGATCCTTCCACCTCTGCTCCCTCTTGTCGTTCCTCTGTCATTTCAAAGGCCTTGCGTTTCAGAGGTACACCTGTCTCGAGCGTCCCTCCAAGGCTGTGAGATGGGTAGTTGTAAGTCCCCCCCACCATGGTAGGCCTAGGGGCCAGAGGAGTGGGAGCGCTAATCCCAGACGGCAGGTAGGACGCACTGGGGCGGCTGTATCCCGAGGACAGGCTGGTTTGGGGGTAGCACCCTGGGGGGTAGTTGTAGACAGGTGGGCTAGGGCTGTAGTTGGACACTAAAGTAGGTGGAGCCTGCAAAGAGTGTAGAGGGGTTGGTGGGAGTGCTGCACTGGGCTGAGGGCAGTATCCTGAAGACAAGTAGGTGCTGTTGTAAGCAGGAGGGTATTCCTGAGATGATGGAGCACTGCACGAGCCAGCACCACTAAAGCCTGGCTCAGGGGCCAAATTACTGCTCACCACTGTTACACTTCCTGTAGTCGGGATCCCCACAGAGGCAGGGGCCACCTTGGTGCCAGTGAGTGCCTCAAGTCCAGGGTAACAGTCCATGCCTTGAGCCAGAGTCCAGGGCTCAGAGTCTGATTTTAAGAAAGTCCCATGCTCTGCGTAAGCTCCCGTAGCAGGGCGGTCCAGGCCTGAGTACTTCTCAGCGTAGCGCTTGAGCAGAGAAGAAGCACTAAGGGCTGATATGTCGTCACTGGCCCAAGGATAACTTGTAGGGGCGTAGCTTCGGCGAGGACCTGTAGCGTAGGGGTCGTGCTTGTGGGCAGACGGTGGCGAGGTGGTGGAGGTGACATCTAAGTGCTGTTCAGGCCACTGAGATAAAGGGGCGGCGTGCTCCGGAGACCAGTGCATCTTTAACAAACCTGACAAACAAGAACAAAGATGTTATTTCACATAATCTCAGAATAATAACCCTGATCAGATAACATTTCTACACCTACTTTATGGTATTTAGCTCTTCACAGGGATTCCAATTTCTTCTAAAGAAGACAAGATCTTATATCTGCCCTCATAATCACCTTGCAACGCTGGCTCTTTTCCACAGTTTTGTCAATGCTTAGCCCATGTCCTTCTAAACAGTCTCTACCAGGCGGAGGCCAACTGCTCTAATCTGTATGAGAAGCTACCAACATAGCCCCCAGCCTGGTCTCCACGGCGATAAGCCTCTATCAGCCTGCACACTGCCCTCTGCCTTCGTCTCTCTCACATTGGGGCCATTGTATTTTCTCTTTGAGTCTCTTAGCCCACAAAGCCACCCCCACCAAGCGTGTGATCTAATTCGGCCCAAACCTCAGGGGTCTGCTGGACGAGGGGGGGGGGGGGGGGAGAGGTAGACTAGCTTTTCTCCAAATTACACAGAGACTGTCCCACTAGCATCTATGGACACTGAAGTGTGTGTCATTAGTGAAGTGACTGACTGATGAGTGAAAAATGACAGATTTTTGATTACACACGCACATTTGCACAGAGTAATCCGCTGGTTTAGTGGCTCAGGGTTTGTCTTTTTGAACTGGCATTAAGCTGACATTCCACACATTGCAGAGTATTACTAAAGTGTCCTGACCCCAGGCTTTGACCAGAGGGGCTTCCTTGCAACCACTGGACAGCTTTATTGATTTCTGATACTGCATCAATATACAGTACTGGACAAACATGGTACCATCCTACGGGCACTGGCCATTTACTTGTTGTGTCACATCAAGTTATCACAGTCTAAATGTTCGAAGAAAGTCTAATGGAGATGTTGGAACAAGATAATAGTTTCTGCTGTGTAAAACCTGAACCATGAAGTAACTGCAAGAAAAACTCTAATTTTGTGAAACTGTATTTTAGTGAACATCTAACAAATTTTAAAAAATAAATTATATATCAGTTTGCATATGCAGGTTTTGATTTGTATCATGTTTGCTACATCTGACATTTCTGTGCAATGTATTGCTTAAAAATGAACTTCTGTAATTTATTTAGGTTTTCACTCATGTCTGGTCTGAAACTGTCTGCAAGTGGATTATACCAGGTTGGGTCAAAAGTCCACACGGACCACCAGATGGGTCGCTAAACGGTCCACACGTTGATCCCTAAATTAAATGATCCTTCAGCCTAATAATCCCTCTCATCCATTCCAGGGATAGCAAGTGCTCTTGTCTGGCACAAGCTCCACCCTTGAGCTGAGAAATCCCCACGCTCCAGGGAATTCTGACCCGTCACGGTGCACAAAAACATTACACATTCAAAACAGCAAACACAGGCATCAAAACCTACCTAAACAAAATAACTTGACCTAACCCTGAGAATTATTAGTCATACACCTGTACACTAGACAGACTCGTATTCTGTTTAGTTCTGAGTGTGGGTTTTTAAATAGTATTTCACAAGCCCCAAGGGAGTAGGGGTCGTCTAAGCCTCTGTGCCTGCTGTGTTGTGAATGATATTCCATATTTCTATACAATGCCAGTCTTTCATGTCAACATCAAATCCCCCAAAATGTATCTGAAGGAGATTAAGGGATAAAAAAAGAGCACTTGTGAGGAAGAAGCCCTCATGACATGTTTCCGGGGTATTTGTTACTGTCATGTTTTTAAGGTCATTCACATTAACAGAACCACAAGTGTGAAAAGTTTATAAATGTGTGTTGATAACGGCTCTACCGAGATCTCCACTTTGTCGTATTTGAATTCATAATCTTGATGCTCCTCGATGGCAAACTTTCAATTAGATTTATTGGAAAAATGTGAGCAATTGCTATAGTTACCTAATAGAGAGACAGATATTTTGTGCTTGATTTCTTTAGCAGGTTTGCACTAGTTGAACTGACAAGAACTTAGCTGAAGAGAGCACAACTACTCGATTACATGCTAATTAGTATACTGTACTTAACGATTGCTTATTTCTTGAGCTGCTTCATCATAAGCTGCCATTTATTTTATTTTCAACATGTGAGCTCTTCATTTTCCTTTGTGTCTACTTAGACTTTACTTCACTTTGTCTTTTTTCAATGTGAACAAACTATATGTTACTTGCATGCTTAAAATATTTGATAAATCCAAAGGAAATTTACAACCAATTTCTGATTTCATGGCAGACGAACAGCTAAAAGAAACAAAAGGAAAAAAAAGAAATATGACCCAGTGTTTGATTTATGTCTGCATAGAAGGAGTTTATAAGAAACTGCTCACAGTAGGCTCAACACTACAAAAGCACTAGTGCAAATGGGAAGTGCAAATACAATCAGTTCAGTTTAATTCAATTCAATTCAATTTTATTTATATAGCACCAAATCACAACAATGGTCACCTCAACCGCTTTATATTGTATGAGCAAGCACTTGGTGAGAAGGGGAAGGAAAAACTCCATAGGTTGTCCTTTCTCGTATGTAGCACAGAGCAGGGGACAGTGTGTGTCATTTGTGTTCTCACATCTGAAAATACTCTGGGCTACCATGGCTCTCACTGAACAACAGCTCAGAGAGGATCCTATGATCCTATGTTGGATCAGCGGAAGAGGATGGATGGTTGTTTTTGCCAATCCCACTGAGAATCTGTGTCCCGCTTTGTAAAGCTTCCAGCTCAATACTGCATTTTTCTTTATTACATATAAAACTATTAAACAAGATTACTGACATATGTGTGAAGATAATCTGCAATGTGAGATTTTTGGCATTTTTAAAAAAATGAAATGGCTTCATGGAATTATTCTCATATAAATTCATAGCTGGCCAACATCAATGACATATAGTGGTGGCCATCAGTGTGGTATTCACTGATCATACTGATTGCAGGCATGTGGCAACCATTTTTCCATGTTGTCTTCAGTCTAGTTCTCTAACGACATCTCCACCACTGGCTCTATAATTTAGCCAAGGCTCATTTGAGCGCGGTGATCTACTATTTCTGGAACCTTCACCAATTTTGGCAAAAGGAATTTAAAACCTGAAGACATGGAAAGATCCCCCTGAGATGAGAAGATGAAGAGTTAACAGGTGAGTCCGTCTGTCAAGAACCAGACTGAGAAAAGTACCTGAGTTAATGATGGATTAGAGCACATGAGGCTTATGGGAGCGTTAGCGCGTGTTTAAGCTAACAGTCAGCTCCAAGAATTAAAGAAGCATCACTTGCAAACTCACTCTCAATCCTGGCGGTAACTTTCACAACATAACATAACACAAGTCTTTACATTACATTTTCAAAATAACTTCATAGTTATTTTTCATTCTCATCTCTTCATAATTTTCCAAATTAATAACATATGGCAGCTACATCAGGAAAAAAGTATTTTTATTCATATTTAGGCAAAAAAAAAAAAGATTCTTGAACTTTATTTTTGAAACACATACTTTTCAAAGAGTTTGTTCCATGTCCACTTAAAGCTGGACAACATGTGTTTTGACCTTTGAATTTTGTATGGAGTGACACATAAGTGTCCAATGTAGTGGTTTATGTGCAAGTATGCCCTCAACACTGACACAAATACAAGAAAACAGCCTTTGAATAACTGTCCAATGTTGTGACCACAATGCGCGAAAGGGTTAATGAGTATATTTCATTGCTTATTTATATATTCTGTATTTATATAGGTATATATTTGCTATATTTATGCATATTCTCTTTTTCCTGTTTATTTTTTACTCTAACTTCTTACTATGCAAATTTCTGTTGGTGTTCTGCTACTGGAAACAGAATTTCTTTAAGTAATCTTCAGGAAAAGTTCTCCATTCTTCTTGCAGGACATTCAAAGCTTCTCACTGATGTTCATAATTCCATCAAGGCCTGTAAAAAATACTTATGCCTAAATCTTATGCCTGGCTCTTTTATCTTTGACATTTTTGCAGGTTTAACTAAAGAAATTGGAACAATGATGTGATTTTTATTGCAGGTTGCTTGCAACAAAGTGACTATAGATAGAATTTAAAATCAGTTCTTGAAGTTGTTTAATAAGTATAGACACAACACTGGTTCATTCCTTGAGTTTGGTGCCTTTTTATGACCGAACGATTCATAGGTCAGTGTTAAGTGCCTAAACAAACAAAGAAACATTCCTCTGAAAATGCTCAGGCCCAAGGACTGGACTGAAAATGAGTGAAAAAGCAGCCCATGCCCAAAGAAAAACTTTACAAAACCTCCAGAAAGCCTGAAGAGCTTTTGCTCAAGCCCACTTTGAAAATGACATGAAAGTCTGGCTCATGTCGATACACAGACTAGATCTACTTTATAATATTAATATTCCCGATAATAAGCTGGCTAGAACATTTCTGAGATGACTCAAAAACAGGAAAACAAAGTTAACTGCTATGCATGCAGGAAACGCTGACTCTTATGTTCAAAGGTGCATGTAACCAGAAATCTTTTGCAAACTAAATTGCTGTTACTATGACACCCCACTCAAGTCCTGTGTTTACATGTCTTTGCAATAAGAGACAATGAAACTGACTGAAAGCAGGAAGTCAAGTCAAGTCACACAAAAACGCACTGACGAACTCAGAGTTCACTACACAGAAAAATGTGCCTTGCATCAGTGTGTAATCATGTGTGCTGTGTGTTTAAAGACAGCCAAAGACAAACACATAAGGTGATTCTAATCTGAGACAGATGAGTGCTTAAAGTGTATAGAAACGCATCTATGCACAGTTAAAATGTAACTTGTTCTCTCACCTGCTTTGAGTGGTCACTAAGACTGGATGCCTATAAACTCCAGCCGCATTGCTTTTTTGAATAAATGGTCCCCAGCCATCAACAACCACCACCGGAACCAGTTTCAGTGCTCTAATTTGGATGTGACTATTATAATGACTTGTACATTTCAAAAACTCTGACAAAACTGCTTGAATTTTTCTTTTCTGCAATTCTGCAACTCTGTGTGTCAGTGGAGGCTAGCTTGACTCCCAGTCCACTGCATGGTCAGTATGAGTAATTAGGGGTTAATTAGATGGAAGTATATGTGGGGGAAGGGGCTAGCTGAAATGAGATTTAGGGGGTTGTGAGGAATAAGAGATGGGTGACTGGCTGGATGGAGAGTGGACACAAAAATCACCCTTCTGCAGCTGTAGGGTCTCTGTAAGTGCTTTCAGTCCACCCACAATAAACAAAGACACCCCCTGAAGACGGAAAATCCAAAATACACACACACAAAAATACACACACACAAAAATGCACACACACAAGCTGCAGCAAACTACAGTCTTATATTGTGTTTTTTCCATGGAGGGTTCAGCTTCAGCTGGCCAGCACGCAGATGGACTCTCGGTCATTGGTTGAGTCAAGCTGCTGGAATGCCAGGAATCTAACCTGAGATCTATTTACAAAGCACATATCCTTTCCATGCACTCAGCACGCCTTGTCTATTCCCAGGCTAAAGGAAGCGAGGGAGAAAACACAAAGAGAGAACGTGATTCCTTACAGTGCTGACAAATGACCTTGTAGCCTGTTTGCACATTACTGAGTGATTTGTATTAGTTAGAAGTTGATTCATGCCACTGCCAAGATCAATACACATCAGAGGAGAAACGGTATACGAGTTTACAAGGAGAATGTCACGCCAGCTGAGATGAACAATGAAATGCACGCACTTTACCCATATATCCCTGTGTTTCAAGCTAACGGTATAAATTAGTGTTATAGTCCTGTGAGCACTGACCAAGAAAAAAAAACTGGGTGTGCAGTCAGTGGGAAGGAGAAGACCCTCCCTCCCTCTCTCTTCCTTTTATTTCCCCTTCCCCCTTTTCTCCAGGCCTGCACACTACACCAGGCCATGCTGCTGTCAGCCAATCAAATACTGTACCAGGTCTAATTCAGACTTTAAACATCCCTAACCTGAAAGCTATTTGAAAGCTCCAAAGCCAAATGAGAAGATCAAACTATGCCAACCACAGAGTTTGACACAGTTTGATCTCTGAATCACGACACAGCTGGTTTCAGCTCGATCATTTGAATCCTCCGTTCCCTCTCATTTAATTTCTCTTTTCTCTCACTCGCATTTTGTTCATTCTTCCTATCCCTCCTGCTATCTGCGCAATAGCAAAGACCAGACTCTGTGTCCCAGCCTGTGTGGTCAGTTTCCCTTCCCCCACTCCTCTAAGCTCACACACTCACATGTGGCAGAGGTTGGCCTGGCCCCTCTTTGCTTATTGTGTCCACTCATATATCAGGCTGCAGCTGACCAGTCCCTCCTTCTACATCTTCTCCATCTGTCCTTCACTTTGCTCTTTCTCTGTCGTTTTCCCCACCGGCGCCGCACATCTACACTATAACACCTAATAAGGAGCCGCGGCTTGTTGCACTTTCTTTTAACAAGCTTTTGCGATTATTAAGCAGGGCTGATGCATGCGTGTGGAGACAGAGGGTGATGTTTATGCGCCCCACTACAACAGCACTAATGAGAGGCTGTTGACACCAGGTTACTAACGATCTGGCTTTCATTCACAGAACTGCTTCACCCTGGTAACGGGCGGCTAAAACGCGCTAACGCCGCTCATCACTCTCACATTATCATCATTAAGGACAAACAATCGCAGTCACCCACACCTTAACGAGCTGTGATTGTTTCCTTATTTGTGTTTGGGAATTGATCTGAAATTTGTCAGTGTGTGTGACACGTGACTGGAGGTGGTGCGGTTGGGAGTAAAAAATAAAATGCCAGAATGTGAGCGTGTTTAGTTTCTATGAGTAGAAAACTGACACACTGCTGTGAGTTGCTTTTGAGGAAGGAATGTGACACGTAGATGTTACCAGAGCTTCTTTCTACACAGACAGCCCCATCGTTGTGCCTCGCGAGACGTCAGAGACGAAGTATCGTGACATTTTGCTGTTTGTTAGCTGCTGCTTCTCTGTGCAGTTGCTTTAGAATACACAAAACATCCAGCGGTAAATCCCTGTTGCATTATTCCAATCAGGTTAGTGTTGTAATCCTGTTAAAGCTGGTCCTGATCAATAAGCCGGTCAGTCAATACAGGTATATTTAACAGTCTAGATAGGAACCTCGCATAATCAGTACACATATGAGTAAGGGAGGGGCTATTCTGTGACATGTTTACATGATCTGAATATATTTTGCTTTTACATACTCAAGTAACAAACAAGTATTTTGTGGAAATGCCTTCCAAATGTGTCAACTCTTTACCACGTCTGGTAAAAATACAACTGGAGTTTATTCAGATTGAACATGTGTACTGCCCTAAACCTGAGACCTAAAGCCTGTTCAAGCACACATTCATTCTGCAAAATATGTGTGGCGTTTCTAAAAAGACAAACATCTGCTGTCTGTTTGGTCTCAAAAAACAGTGTCTGAACACTTTCTGTGAAATTCCTCAATGCAAAGCCTGGAGACTCAGCTGTTAAAGGCTTCAGGGTATCTGCCTTCTCAACATGACTGCTCAAGAGATCCCCCTCCCTTCACCCCAGCAATTCGCTTCCCACTGCATATCCACAGGAGATGAGTTCTGGACAAAAGAGGGGCCTGAAGAAGAATGTGTACAGGAAAACAAACTCAAGCAGAACTGGAGCATGGTATGCACGTACAACATGATGCATTCATCCAATAAGTGTCTCCCAAATGCAAACCAAAAAAATTAAAGACTTACTGTATGGGGTGACAGGACTGAGCATTCTGCAGCCCTGGTCCCAGGTGAAGAGGAGAGGACCAGGTCCACTTGGTGCTAGTGAGGGCCCAGCTGCATGCTTCAGGGTCTTCCTGGGTTACCGCTGTTGCTTCTGCTGCTTTTGGCTGTACTGCTGCTGGTAAAGGCTAGTGAGTGGCCTCCTGTACTGCTTCATGGTTCATCTCATAGTTCAACACCACTCTGACACATTGCCACCTGAAGAATGCAAACAAGTCAGTGTCAGAGCCAGCAGACACCTTGTCCTGGTTTAATTGCTGTCGCTTGATTCTAATAGATTTTACGAAAATAATGATAATTAAAAATAAAAGTCATGCTTACTCGCTTACACCGTAGAGCAATATTAATATTCGTTTATTTTACTGCAAACCTTCTAACAAAAAAAGTAAAATATTTGTTGTCATGTAAGCTGTTATTGAGTGGTAATGAGCTTTGCATGTATTTTCATTGCGCTTGCTTTTCTGGTTCTTTCCTTAGCTGTGCGCACAGACACAAGCGCACAAGAGAGACTGAAAGTCGAACACTGACACAGCGCTTTACCCTGTGACTACAAGACGGTAAAGCACGGTTTTCATTATAAAACTGCAAACCAACAGAGGAAAGAGAACTCCATGCTGCCCTCTCTAATGCTGAATAGTTCAAGGAAATTTAGGGCAAAAAATGCGTCCAAAGTGCACGCACTTAAAGCAGGCACCAAACAGTCGACACAGAAGGCCAGCTAATTAGAGTTTAATACATATGAAGACAAGGGGAAAAGATGGAAGATAAATTGAAGTAATCTAAGTAAAAACGAAAATCACGACATTTACCGTAAGGAAAAGAGAGAACATCAGAAAGGACCGAAATGTGCAGGCAGCAGCGGAAACATTGTCATTACTGCTGAAGGGAAACCAAAATCTATTTTTTCCTAATAAGTGAGTAAATGGTTACAGACCTGACCATGCCTGGATTTGCCCGATGAGTGTTTCAGTTTGGGAAGTAATCCACTACTCCACAAATTGTAACAGAAGGTCTCTCGCCCTCTCTCTCTGCGTATGTGTGCATGTGTGTGTGTGTATGTGTGTGTCAGTGTGTTTGAGCCTCTTCTGGGATCCTATCCTTTTCTCCTACACTCCCTCGCTCGCCCTCCAGCTCGCCCCCCTCCCCGCCCTCGCTCTCCCTCGCCTGGTGACAACAGAGCAGCGCACGCATCCCCTCCCCCAAGCACGCCACCCCTCCCCCTCCGTCTCCCTTCTCTTTTGTTAAAACTATTTCAGCAGGAAGGGAGAGAGAGGGAAAAAGTGACCAATCATGCAGTGTCAGAGAAGAGCCTATTTCCCCCCCTGCGGTGTGTGTGCATGCGTCTATGTGTGTTTCTGCCTGAGTGCACATGTACCATTTCTGCACGTGCGGATTTGGAGGATTGATAAGACTTGCATGGGTGGCTGCATGCTTTTGGTTACAAACCTTCAGTCTGATGAATGGGCATGTTGGGACACATGCAGATGTGCAAAAAAAATTGAATTTTCTCCTTCACTGATCACATGAGAAGTTCAGTTATTGCCAATGACTTTTATTGATCTGGTACATTGATCTTAGTGTTGTTTGTAAGGTGGGGGCTGAAATGGCCATGTCAGTATTACCTAATTCCTCTGGCACACCATCCCCCCACTATACACAAATACACACATTCACACAGTAGCCTGCACACATGCATGGACGGCAGCAAACGACCTCCACATTGGCCTCAAATCTTTGGCCAAGAAGTGAGTTAATTTCTTCAACTGTAATTTATCAACATGGTTATAATGTGCAGACATAGTTTTGTTTGTAATATTGTCTCACTGAACACTCTCCACTCATGGTACGGTGTTGGAAAACCCTCTAAAACCCTGCAGGGCTTACCTCTTCTCTTTTGGTTGTGAGGCAGTAACCACATGAGCAATGTGACATGTGGGAGATGCACTTCAGAGGATGGCCGTACACAGGACAAACTTACTTCAATCTTTTTAGAGCATAATCCCAAAACAAAACAGACAGTTTCCCTTCAGTAACACTTTATATTAAGGTTCTTGCGATAGGTAACAAGGTGCTCACAGTCCGATCAGAACTAGTTTCAGTATGATGACTAAAAATGAAGTGAGACTGATGGATCTCAGCACTGTTACAATAAAGATGGTCAAGTCAGACCTTTGGACCAAAGTGAGGATCATATATCATATATCACTGCAACAAGGGAATTTGATCCATTTATTTCTGTACTTAAAAAAACCCAACAACTAATATGGCTGTGAAGAGGTAATTAGTGAAAAACAACAACTATGGGTTGTATTTATGGGCTTATACAGCTAAATTCAGTTTAATTTGTTGTACAGTGAACTTCTACATTTACGATTTTCCCCTTTCTGTCCGTGATGCTCAGGAATGCTATTAATCATAAATGGTGGACCCCAAAGCATGAGATCAGGACTGAGATGTTTTGTTCTTCTCATTCTTTTTATTAAGAAACTTTTATTTCATTTTTCTTATTTTACTTTATTCCAATGCATAAAGAGACTGTGGAAAACAGTTTTTGAACACAAACTTTCTTTTGTATCCATAGTCAAAATGTTAATAAATAGCAGTAATATAAATAATAAATACTTTACAATACATGTATTAACTAGGTATGCCCCTATTAACACTCAGCTATGCTTTTACGCAGTAGCTTGAGTTAAAGTAACAATGTTTTACTAGGGTTAATAAACACATTCCTATACAGTTAGAAATCATTTTCATGGCTCTGTCCTCTGGAGCAGTACATAATGTTAAGAAAAGACAATATACAAATTAATACAAAGAAAATCCCTTAAAAAAAGATTAAATTAGGCCTGAGTGTCCTGGTCCAAATCATGCTTTGAAGAGCTCAGACTCACTTATAAGCAGCTTATGACTTATTAATTACTGCTTATTACAAGGATCTTGTTTTAAGTATTACCTTTCCTTCTCCTTATAGCAACTGTAGAAAGGCATGGTGTGGCAATACCAGAGTATTGGGTTAAAATCCTGCTAGTGATAGGAGTGGAGATACAGGCCTTTCACTGCCTGACTCAGAGCAGTAATTGCTAGTGCGGCACTCAGCTCTTTCCCCCTTACCTGCATTGCTGACAGACACTGAAAAAAGGCCATGCTGTTATTTTACAGGTCAGGAAACAATACACCTAAAAAATTCCAGTTGTGCAGTTCTTTTCATTACAGAAACAGTTTGATACATTTTCACCGTAGTGTAACAAACCCAAGATGCTGCCTCTCATTAGATCCAGAAAACATCTACATTTAGCCACACAACCTAAAGCAGGCTATGAGGAAAAGCAGGAGGGACAAAGAGCAAAAAGTGTGCTAATGACAGCTGAACACAATGGCTATCAGCAAGTTTGAGAAAACATTTACTTTTGGAAACAAAGGAGAGAAAAATCCCCATATAACTGGGGTGCACAATGTACACAGGAAGAAAGATTTCCACTCACACGCGTAACAGCCATTCTGGAAATTATTGGTAACTCTAACCCAGAGCTGCTTTGCTCCTGTGGGTGGGATAGGTCACATGATAGCACCCTAGAGAAGCTCAGCTGTTTGCCGCTCTAATTCTGTCTCTAGCAGCTGAGCACTGACCCACTGCTCCAGTGAACTGTCCCAGCAATTATAATTGTGTTTGTGTATGTGCGTGTGTTTGTGCTTGTGTGGATGAAAGTGCTGTAGGAGTTTATGGAGTTAAGGGTGAAAAAAATGCGCAGCCATAATTGGCCCACTTGTTGTTAAATGTGTACCTTCAAAACGCTTAACCCCTGCAAGCATACCCATGTTCACAAATGATTTGAAGGGTGAATTATGAGACAATGAGAGAGAGAAAGGGCAAAACAGGAACAGGAAATCTTTGGAAAAAGAACAGGAAATGTGTGTATTGTGGTCTCCCACACAGAAGACGTCAATGTCAGTTCAGTACAGTGCTTGAATCTGAACGTTCTTGATTCTGACAAATCCCACAAAAAAAGGTCAAATTCCAACAGCAAATTCATCCTACTGATAAATGCTGCCTGCATAGCCAAAGATTATATAGCTTACTGTTAGATATTAGTAAAACACATCAATGAGCCTTTTAAAACTGGTAAGATGTTCTGTTAAAACGAACATGGCCTGGCCTGTAGTTTATTTTAGTCATTTGCACCTACATCACTCTGCTGACATGAGTACAGACCAGGACACAGTAGGCTTCATGATAAACAGATAAACTCTATGAAGGAAATGTTTGAGATGAAAGTACAGGTTTTCAGCTTTAATTCAAAGGTGCGACATGTACGGCAAGAACCCCTTTACTTTCATACCCTAATTTTCAGAGACCCTGTTTCCTTGTTATTTCATGGCAAATCAAGCAGATAGAAGATCTGGGTTAATTCCAAGTGTTTGGCATCTTTTTACTGGAAGTGTCAATATGAGATCCAAAGAGATGCCAGAGCAAATAAGGGGGGGACACCCAAGGCTAAAAACCAAAATAAAGTGGAGAAAGTGGAGTGGCCAAATAAATTATTTGGTGTATTCTTTAAGAAAATAAATTGAAAACACTAGCCAGCTCCAAAACTCCTAAAACTCAGAAAGACCGCAGAAGACAACTACACGATGATGATGAAAAAAAATCACATCTAACCAAGTCTAAAAACAGTCGTATGGAGTTGGGTGTATCATTGTTAAAGTCTACAATTATGATCCATGGATGCAAATACAGGGGATTCACAACAAGGTGCAAACCCGTGCATACACCAAAGAATGAGACGACCAGATTAGACTTTGCTGAAAGAGCCTCAACAGTTCTAGAAAAATATAGTTTTATAGTTAAAATTACCTTAGTTTGTCCTCTGAAAATACATGTCTCTATAAAAATAGCTGTGATTCCTAAACAATTCATGATATGCAAAACCTAAAATTCACAATTCAATCACATCTTGTTTGATTTCAAACCCACTATCATGGTGTACAGAGATGTTGTATCTATAGATAGATAGCTAGATGGTAGTAGTTACACCCATGTACTACACAAAGTCTATAAAACATATTGGAGTTATAAATGTATTTAGTTTCACACAAAAATCTGGAGACAAGCATGTGTTATATTATATATACAGAGCTGCGTATAATTATTCTGCTGGTAACATTTTTAATGTGTTCAGTTTTTAACTGCCTGACTTTCTCATCTGGGAATATGATAATGAGTGCAATGGGCCTGCTTAAGTATTCAGAGGATTTATTAATTAACTTGAATTTATGCCAAGTACACTTACTTAAACTCTAATAGACCCACCCCAACAATGTCTTCACCTCAAAATGTAATTTTCATTTGTGGGAAACTAGTGCTTCAACCCCATAAAGAACATATGTGACTGTATACACAGATTTAGGCCCCGAAAACACGGCTAAAGCCGGATTCTCTATTTCTGCAAGGTGTCAGTTAGCTAGCCTTATGCTCAGAGTAGTGTCTCTTTAAGGTTAAATAACATTGCTCTTCCAGTAATTTCAATTGGAAGATTACAGTTAGAGGCTCTAACTTTCTGACAGAGGCATTCATTGTCCTGTTTTTTCTTGAAAGAAGTGTAAAGGTGTAAAGTTTTTTAACAACCCTCCTGAGTTGAGTCAGTCTAGAAATTGAAAACAAGGGCAAAAGAGGAATTTTATTCATAGTGTTTAAAAATACCAGCTAACTGAAGGAAGCTAACTGCTGTTTTCTTACCCTGCCTCGCACAAACAGACAGACACAAGACTGCACACCGCACACACATGCAGCACAGCGCTCAGTGTTGGAGTGGCTTATTGTTCTCTGGCATAGAGGACACAATATCCAAGTCTGGTAATAGAGGTTAGATTAATTGCTGACAAATCTGTATTCAGCAGTTCCCTTTCTCCCCGTGTGACAGATTTATGACAGAGATTGATGGAGAGGAGGGACAAGCTGAGAGCCAGCTCTGTTCAGTGAGTGAAAAGGGGACAACAGCTCAGTGATTCAAAGAGAAAGAGAGAGAAAGAAGAAGAAAATCCAAACACACCATCGCTTTGGTCAGATCTTATTCAAGCTACAAGCTCAAAGACCAACAGTTTTGTCTGTGAACATGTATTTCACAGTTTGTACCAAGGAAAAGTTACCTCCAACAATCCGTGCATGTTAGAAGTTAGCAGCTGAGTGTTGGCTGTTATTAGGTTAGAAGAAACCAAGATGATTGTCATTCTTTCTGCTGGTTTCTTCTTAAGCATGCCAGACAAGCAGATGACATTTGCAGTTTCCCAGTTACTGTACGGGCATGGGATTCGAATAGTTTTTACATCTAAGTAAGAAAGTGGGCATGTTTATGATTAAATGAATAATGCACAACAAAACACAGCAGTAAACACACACATTGACAAATTACTGCATTATACTGAGATGTATTCATTTCAAATGAAGCTCACTATTCAACATTTGGCTTTTCTGTCGAGGCCGAAAAGCCAAATGTTACATTCAGGATGTTTCTTCAGTTCTCGTTCACAAAAACAAGGACCTTCATCCAGACACAAAGACTTTATATGAATGCTTAAGTCTTGAAGAAAGGGCATTGAGGCTAAACTAGTTTTTCACCTCTAATTAAATTGCACCAGTGAGATGATAATAATAAATGGAATACACAAATAGATGAACTGAAATTCCATGGTGGGTAAATGTCATGTATAGTTTGACTAGCTGACCACATTCGAAGCACTGTGGGGAACTAAGAAAGCTGATGATTCATTTAAAATAAACTTAAGTATCCTGTCCAGCTCTTTCCCTCAACCTCATGTCACAGCCAGAAGCTTCTCTCAGTGGCTGAGGCGATGCCAGCTGCTTGTAATCAGGAGCATTTGGGAGTCAGATCACATGACACCCTTGAGGCACATACGGACACTTAGATGTATGCATACAGAGCGCAGTGCATCTTTAACCGCATACTCCTTCCCACAGGCAACTCCTTTGCAGTCAAGATCACCTCCAGATGTGCACACTGTATTCTCACACGGGGGAAGGGTGCTACACAAGGGAGGAAGTTTGAAAAACCTTCTGAGTATTTCTCAGGATGTTTTGGGTGGGATTAGTGTTTATGTTTTCTACAATGATGCAACAGATTTGAATTTAGCTTAAAATTAGAAGGGCAAAGTCCTTATGGTCAGAACCTGCTAGAAAGGATTGTTACTCTGCTGCCTCCTAGTGGACAAAGTCATTAAATACACTGAAATATATGCATGGTCAAACATGTAAATACTCATTTTGGTGGCGTGTATTCAAGAATTGTGGCAAAATGACATAAAACACATTTTTCTTCAGTTTTACCTGTAGTTATTTATTTTCCATTTCCATTGTCAAAAATTAAATTTGATATACATATAAAACAGAATTATTTCTTTCAAGACTAATACAAGAGACAAGGCATCGCTCGTTCTATGGCTCCGAAACTGTAGGATTAATGTTACCGCGGTACAAGTGTTCTTCTTCTCAGTGGAAACTTCCTCTCCCCCCTCTACAACTACATTTTTCCTCTACTGTCACCTCGTCCTTGAAATAGACATCGGTTTCACATAATACTTATTACAAGGACAAAGTGCACAGATGTCACCTTTACCTACATGTAAAAATGAAGTGGGCAGGAAAATATAAATAACGATTCAGTACAACAATCCAAAACTGGACCCAGAAACAAAAGCGGATGTAAGGTCAATGGTGCAGGAAAAGGCAGCACAACAAGAAATGGTTATGTAGTCTATGACAGGCACGCATGTACTGGTATTGCACATATATTTATAGTCACATCCACCTAATGAATGAATCTCCTGGCTACATGTTTATGCAATCATTCTACGGTGCAATGAAGGCATTTTACTTTATATTTACCGTACATTCACATAGACATCAACAGGTTTAAAGTCACCAAAATAACTTGTAGATTCTTTTTTTTAACAGCACATTTAAAATCCTTTAACACTGGATTTTTAACAGTGATTTTACATTTTGGTCAAATCCTCTTTTTTTTACCCTTAGTTTTACATAGCATCAGCTACTGTTTGCACTCACTGATATGATTACACAATAATATTTTATTAATGAATTTAGCTACGGCTGCACTCAACTCACATTCAGATATCTGACAGAATCAAAGCAGAAGTGCATGACATGAGTCACACTCCACAAACTTTCACACGTGTCACAGAGGTGTCACCTTTACAATGACACATTACTTGTGCACTTTGGATCAAATTCACTTAAACAGAACAGATGAAGACTGTTCAGGAAGTATCCCTGAAAATGAACTGATGTTAACAGGATATTGTTATTTGTGAAATATTACTAAGTTAATTCATGATGGCTAATGTTAGCGAACTTCAGGCAGAAATGGCTGGTTATGAAGGTTATTAAACACAAGGGCCCACATTACAGTGCAACCTTGTTTATGCAGACTGAAAGGTCTCAGATGAAGTTGACATTGCTCAAATAGCTTCACTTTATTAACTGTAACTGTTTTATAGTGTAACATGTAATGAAAGTGCGAGGAAGGCCTTCAGAGTCCAGCTCAAGATGAATATACAAAGTTGCACTAGTAAGAAAGGTTCCTGAAGAATAAAAAGCTGCAGTATGATTAGTTTTGGGTGGAGCGTGGGTAAATTATTGCTTAAAATAAAACCCTGAAGCCTCCCTCATTTTTTGATACGCACACGTTTCTGGTTTTTCCTACCTGATGTTATCCAAAATGCCTTACATGAGTATTCGTGGCCTTGTTTGAGGTAAATAAATAAGAATACAAGCAGAAAACAAACACACAGGGTGCTGTCGGTATAACAGACTTGATTCTTACACAATCATTAATTTAAAGATGAACACCCAATAAAGGAAACATTACACCCCAAAAAGCACATTGTTGATGGTGCTTTCATTTCCCGTTTTCTGATGAGTCTACCAAATAATCAACCATATTAAACATATCATTGTTTTTGCTTACTTTTTTGTTGACACAAGGTTTTTTGATAACCAGCAATAAATTATTACTTAAATCTGCGCTTTGCCTCAGCTCTGTGGAGCGGTACAGGTTAACGGTTTTACTATTTTGTTTCACTCTCACTGTTTTCATGGTACTGTTCTTTTAGTTAAAAGCAAACTAAATTTGACTCATACAAGCTGAAACAAAACCGCCATCTTTTGGAGATGAACCAGTATGGTTAATTGAAATGGTACGTCCCAGTTACCTTTATATGACTGCATGGTTTGAAACAGAAAACAGTTCTGTGACTGTCAGTGGAGCAGCTCCAGGACTTGCCTCTAGAGTACAACTCCATATCACTGCTCTCCACAATTCAGTTAAAAGTTGGACGTTCAGTAGTATTGGAATCTCACAGCTAAATATTGTTTAAGATTGTTCAGATGGTGTAAGAAGGTTGACATTATATGTGCCTAATAAAAACAAAACTCCAAGCCAAGGTGTTTAAGATATAGGAGTGGTGAGGGCCAGAGCTATAAGTAGGTAGGGATTTGAATTTAGGGAAATTAAACAATATATATGTAGTACGGTATATATATTTTATATATTTACAAACTTCACAAAGGTAGAAGTGAATGGATGGATGTTCTACACCCTTGACTTTCCCTGTGTGTCTGAGAAACATGTGTTTTATGGGTAGCTGGTAGAAACTAAAGACTCCTTTTTCTGAGCACTGAAGTGGCTGATGGTTGAAGCAGCCAAATCCTGTCCAGTCAAGAGATGCAGTCGAGTCTGTCATGAATCTGGACATCCTTTACTCATCGATGAATGCAATCTCTTCAAACCTGCAGGGCGAAACATGCAAAGGCTGAGTTAAGACAGCACAGAGCACAAGGCAGCAACCCTGAGTTTTGAATAACAAAATAATGTTAAAATACTAAAGATACAAATGAGCACAATATAAAGCAGGAATGTTTCCAGATTGTAGGGGTGAGGAAAAATAAGGGGTGTGGCCTTGCCTTTTTCGCAGTCAAAGGACGAGTGTCCTTTTGATTGGTGTTGAGAGATTTCCACACGGTGGTTTTAGACATTTCATCAGATATGTTAATATCAGAGGGGTCACACCTGAGGAGCACGGAAAGGAACCGGAGGGTTTAGGGAGAGGTCTCACTCACAGGTGGCACAACAGAACAACACACACTAGTATATAAATACAAGCATGCATGTAGGTTGCTGGGAAAGTGACAAAAATCCTTGTATACAGGGAGTGCAGAATTATTAGGCAAGTTTTATTTTTGAGGAATAATTTTATTATTGAACAACAACCATGTTCTCAATGAACCCAAAAAACTCATTAATATCAAAGCTGAATGTTTTTGGAAGTAGTTTTTAGTTTGTTTTTAGTTTGAGCTATTTTAGGGGGATATCTGTGTGTGCAGGTGACTATTACTGTGCAGAATTATTAGGCAACTTAACAAAAAACAAATATATACCCATTTCAATTATTTATTTTTTACCAGTGACACCAATATAACATCTCCACATTCACAAATATACATTTCTGACATTCAAAAACAAAACAAAAACAAATCAGCGACCAATATAGCCACCTTTCTTTGCAAGGACACTCAAAAGCCTGCCATCCATGGATTCTGTCAGTGTTTTGATCTGTTCACCATCAACATTGCGTGCAGCAGCAACCACAGCCTCCCAGACACTGTTCAGAGAGGTGTACTGTTGTCCCTCCTTGTAAATCTCACATTTGATGATGGACCACAGGTTCTCAATGGGGTTCAGATCAGGTGAACAAGGAGGCCATGTCATTAGTTTTTCTTCTTTTATACCCTTTCTTGCCAGCCACGCTGTGGAGTACTTGGACGCGTGTGATGGAGCATTGTCCTGCATGAAAATCATGTTTTTCTTGAAGGATGCAGACTTCTTCCTGTACCACTGCTTGAAGAAGGTGTCTTCCAGAAACTGGCAGTAGGACTGGGAGTTGAGCTTGACTCCATCCTCAACCCGAAAAGGCCCCACAAGCTCATCTTTGATGATACCAGCCCAAACCAGTACTCCACCTCCACCTTGCTGGCGTCTGAGTTGGACTGGAGCTCTCTGCCCTTTACCAATCCAGCCACGGGCCCATCCATCTGGCCCATCAAGACTCACTCTCATTTCATCAGTCCATAAAACCTTAGAAAAACCAGTCTTGAGATATTTCTTGGCCCGGTCTTGACGTTTCAGCTTGTGTGTCTTGTTCAGTGGTGGTCGTCTTTCAGCCTTTCTTACCTTTTCTCAGTTCACGGGCAGTTATTTTGCGCCTTGGTTTTTCCACACGCTTCTTGCGACCCTGTTGACTATTTTGAATGAAACGCTTGATTGTTCGATGATCACGCTTCAGAAGCTTTGCAATCTTGAGACTGCTGCATCCCTCTGCAAGATATCTCACCATTTTTGACTTTTCTGAGCCTGTCAAGTCCTTCTTTTGACCCATTTTGCCAAAGGAAAGGACGTTGCCTAATAATTATGCACACCTGATATAGGGTGTTGATGTCATTAGACCACACCCCTTCTCATTACAGAGATGCACATCACCTAATATGCTTAATTGGTAGTAGGCTTTCCAGCCTATACAGCTTGGAGTAAGACAACATGCATGAAGAGGATGATGTGGACAAAATACTAATTTGCCTAATAATTCTGCACTCCCTGTATAATCTTACCACTCCAAATATGATGTCTATTATTTAAATTTGAACATGTGTGCTCACCTGGGATCGTGGGCTTTTGGAGCCTGAGCAGGCTTGGTCTTCTCCATGGGAATCTGAACTGTAGTCGAATCTTCTTTATTTGTGCTGAGCATAACCTGTGACTCCTGCGAGACAAATCCATGACGTACGCGCTCAATATGTGCACATTTATGCATTCACAAAAGGTGAACTTTACATTTTAAAATTCCCTTTAGACTACCTCTTCAATCTTTTTCGAGGCATCGTCAAGATTTTTTTTCTTCCACTCGGGCATTAGGTCATCTAGATAGCTTAGCTCTCGCTTGGAGAAACACAAGTCCAACACCTTGCGGATGAAAACCAGAGCCAACACCTGCAGAAAAAGGCAGACGAACAGGCTCGGTGTTTAAACAGAAGATACGGCTCCACTAGGTAAGACGGAATGGTTGTGGTCAACTCACCATCATGGGGAAGACTATGGCCGCCGGTGATGTCTTAATGACCCAGAGAAGCACCAGACACGTGAGCTGGGTGACAGTAAACAGATGCACCTTTCTCAAGGGAACGTGTCGCAGGTAGATGAAATCTGGCTGGTGCTTTGCCGGCATACCAAACAGTTTCAGACGGTCAAAGAACTGAGAAGTGGTAAAGATGAAAGCAGGTGTTATGGAAGTTGGCAAAGGAGAGAACAAATTAATGAGAGCAAAGCAAAGAGACAGATGGTGAAAATGGAAAAAGAATGAATGCATCTGGATAGTTCAGACAATAAACTGTCAGGCCATGATTAATTGCAACAGCATTATAATTAGAAAAGGCAAGGGTGCAGCAGGGGGCATCCAGCAAGAGAGGACAAGAGAACAGTTTTAATTATTTTGCAGTTTTGAGTCAGAGTTGGTGTTTTTTGGGGGGGGTTTTTTTTGGAAGTACGTTATTCATAGTGTAGTATTGTTTCAGACATTCTCCAAAAACAGTCTGCATGCCAAAATATCCTTGGGCAAGATACCGAACCCCGAGGAGCTCCTGATGTGTTCATCAGAGTGTTAATATATACAGCAGCATGCATCGAGAAGGGGCCGGAGTAACCACTTTTTCCTGGTTTGAACCTCCTCACTGGCAAAGACCAGTCTGCGTGGAGTCTGCATGTTCTACTGTGTCTGTGCGTGTTTCCTTCCACAGTCCAAAAACATGCTTGTTAGATCAATTGGTTATTTAATTTGGCTGCATGTAAGGATTGGAGAATGAGTGGTTGCCTGTCTCTCTGTGTTAGTCGTGTGGTGGATCGGCAATCTGTGCAATGGCTGGCGTATTCAATCACACCAGGACAAGGCGCCTTCAGCTGCCACCAGATTAAAGGAAGGAGAGCTTTCTAAATAATCATAATCACAGTATATTTTGTTTTTGTGTCAACTGCACAATCATGCTGCATAGTTCCTCACCTGGATGCCTTTTAATGAAGACACTCCCATGTAGAGGAAAACACCATACAACACTGGCATAGGAATGAGCTGAAAAAACAAACAGACATTATATTTTTATCAGCTAATTTATCCATTAACTTCCATTATAAGTTTTTTTTTTTTTTTTTTACAGCAGATATTTCTTGTCATAGTAGGTATATTGCACATCTGATTCATGTGTAATACACCAGAGGGGGCCACCATTATATAGCTTCTCTGACTAACCTTGAGGGCTCTAGTCATGAATACAGATAAGCCCATGAGCAGGAAGATGACCAGGCCAGTAAGTCTCTGTTCTCTGATCCCCAGGAAGCGAGGCTGCTCCCCTGGAGCTGAGCTCTCTGACTCCAGCTTCAGACTATTGACATGAGAGATCGACAAGACAGTGGCTGCCACGAACCAGGGCAAGCCCATGATGGAGCATACGGCCAGCATCACTCCCACCATCAGCAGGTCCAGATGGTACCCACAGCCTTTCTGTATCGCAGAAGTCCGAAAATCAGAAAAGCTTCAGGACTTATTTGAATATGATTAAAAAAATGTTGTCTTACCAGTAGTTTGTGCTCTTTGCGGTTGACTATAACGGCAGTTATTTGTTGGTCCATGAAGATGAGGATCGTACAGAGAAGAGCAGGAATCGATGCAACCAAAGCTGTCCACCATGGATTTCGCCCTATTGGATTGATGAACCAACCACGATCATCTCTGGTAGGCTGAAGAGGTAATTACCAGAAATATAATGCAATAATGCAGCTAATCATCCTCAATGGTTTTATATCATGAAGTGCAAGTTATACAGTTCCTCTATACCTGGAATTTGCTTGGCACATTCAGCTTTTGGGAGGGTACTCCAATGGCAAAGTCAATCAGGACCATAAAAACAATGGTAAGAAACACTGCAAAATCACTGATCATAGACCGCACCTGAGCAGAAGAGACAACAAGGCTACGAGATTAATGATCATTAACACAATGCAATAAGTTTTAATGCTATTGCCAGTGCCTACTAATCTATTACTCATGATGTGGTTAGTTACCTTAGTGGGGAAATAACGGCTAGTCTTGAATTGTTTGAGAAAGGCAGACATGAAGAACGTTGAAAAGAACAAGATAGCAGACCAGAAAAGGACATCTGGGGTGTAGGGGCCATGGTGACCGCATGCTGTCCCAACAAAGTGGCCGTGCAGACTGATACACTCCTACAGAGATGAACAGAGATCCTATTACAATAAATGCATCACATTCATTCATGCATCACATAAAACTGTTTTATCAGAATTATGTGGCGGACTGGAAGAGTCTACAGAGCATAAAAAAGACATAAAACAGACAAACAAAATGGCCTTTGGTGTGCTTAGCTAAACACACAGCAGCGAGAGTTTAATTGAAGTCTCCTTGTCAGTGTTTGCAAAGATCCTTATGTGAGGTCGGCTGCACATTGGAAGGTGAGGGGGTTAGTTGAATGTTAACAAGTTGGGAAAGTAAACAAGCTGGAACAAATGTGGCAAGTGCTATTATGAAAGTTATATCAACATTAGACTTCATTAGATGTGTGTTCCCACATAGTTACATTACCTTGACAGTCAGGTTGGTCCAGGGTACAGCAGAGGCTGTGATGTTTCTCTCAGTCCAAATTTCCACGGTTTCATTACTTGGATTATCAGGTTCTGCACACTTACAGCTACAGACAAAGACGCATAACACACACAATGAATTGAACTATACATCAGCTCACAAAAATGTGTTTTTTTTCTTCAGTAGTCAGAACAAGTCAAGCATAAGATGAGGAAAGCAGGAAAGTGATCAGCAAAAAAAGAACGAGCAGTGAAAAAGCTACAGCGTAAACATTCTGGTAAACTCTCGAGGAAATTGAGTTACTGACTATGCCAGGGTGAGCTTGTCCAAATCACTGTATGCGTTGTAAGGGTAGAGTTCTCCCAGGTGAAACAGTTTTTCCAAAGCCTCATAGATGAAGATGAGGCAGATGAGGGCAGCAAAGGCCTCCTCTGTGAAACGAGTGATGTAGCACACCAGGGAACTAGCATCTGTGGCAACCAACAGTAAACACAGCAGGGCTGTCCATAAGCCTATGCAAGTCCGCAGCGACAGATAAGAAAGGTCGTAGTCCCTGAAAGAGGAGAGGAGAGGAAATGAGAGAAGAGACTAAAGTTAGAGCACAGCGGGGAACAGGGACAAATGTCATTTTGGCGATAATGATGTCACAAGGAAGCTGTTGTGAGTCCTGTACATACTTGCAGAATTTGAAGAGGATTTTCTCAAACACAAGAACAGGACCTGTGCTGCCCAGGATGGTGAGAGGCTGACCAGCAAACAGCGAGTAGGCTACTCCAGTCATAGACGCACCAAATAAGGACTCAATGGCGCTCTACAACATATGTTGCAAATGCAGAGAGCCTGTAACCTTTGCTACACAATCTTCAGTAACATTCAGTCTTGATGCTGTGGTAGTAATGGCCTAAAGACACGGCAGTATATAACTACAATATAGTACTGTGAATGTGTCCTTGAGTGTGTTTAAGCTCTTACAATACGTCCTTCTGTCGCCTCCCCCAGCAGTCCCCCGAAGGTGATGACAGGAGACATGCAGGCACAGTAGAGGAAGAGGAAGGAGGCCACACACTGGAGGCTGACACCATCCTTAAAATCACTCCAATAGAATGGAGCTTTCCTCTTGATGTCCAGGATCAGACCACCAAATAACCTGATCGCAGCACATATGGAAAGAAGAGGACTAGTTCAGTAAACAAAGACAGTTTAACCTGACATATCCTCACTGCATGAACATGATGAGCATGGAATATTTTCAGAAACAGTTCTATTTTTTTGTTGTTTTTTTTTGTATTTGCAAAAACACGTCAAGGCAAAGAATAGTACAGTACATGGACTTGGGACACTTAAAGAGAGGGGGGAAACTGGTACTAACATTTGCCTAACGAGCAACATGTCCCCTGTTTGATCTGGGGTTGGGTCAGGAACGACATTCAGTGTAAAAAAATGGAAAAAAAAAACAAGGGGAAAAAATCAGCCAAATCAAACGTGTAACTACCTGCTGTACCAGGCCCTAGTGAGTAAGGAAGCAGCATGGTACTTATTGAATTACTGAAATAACTAGCTTAACTATAGTGAAACTAGCAAGTGTAACGCCTTTGTGGCACTGCTTTATAGTCCTCAAGTCTAATGGCTGCTTCTAGTGGCTCTGTGGTGTTGTAGAAAGGTTCACTGGGATTGTGGTGTGTGACAGATCACAGCTCCTTGCTGTAATAAGTCACCTAATTGACCTACAACCTATGAGCCATAGCAGCATCTTGGCACTCTTCAACTTTAATCGGTGCTGTATCAAACATTTGAAACAGCCTCACAATAAAATCACAATAATTTCAAGTTATTGTGTTAATGTAAATAGGAAAAGTGCTGAGGAAAGACACCTGCAAAAGATCTGGAGCCACCATAAAGGCCTTGAGTGGCTCAGCAGGGCAAGTTTATCAGTAGTTTAGCAGCAGTTTAGACTTGTAGCGCAACACTCTCTGTCATGACCTCCTCCAAACAGTCCGCAGTTCTAAGGAGGGAGCCTGTGATCGTCACGTGTTCAGCATTCAAGTGACTTTTTATGCTGTGTAGAATTCAGATTGCACTGTGGAAAATGTGCACATTTGCTGCTGGATGAGAACAACAAAATTTAATTCATCTACCTCTCAAAGGTTCAGTCTTTTATGCTAAACTGAGATAAACAGCTCCTGGCTCAAGCTACACAGCTAACACACAAATGGACATTATAGTCATCTAATTTAACTCTTGGCATGATAGTTGCTACTATTTTCTAAATTCAAGTTATTACTTTAAGATTAATTTGGACAATTGATAACATGATGATCAGAAGAAAAAAATGGGTTAAAATGAAGTTGCCTGTAAATGATTGTTGTAGACAAAATGGACAAGATGTGATTGTACTAACCTTTATTTCAATAAAATGGAACTTTTTTTGGTACCTCACTAAAAATTGTGGTGTGTGGGATGTAAATAGAAAAGATAAAAAGAATCTTGTTGAGAAAGAAGATTTCAAAGACAACCTTTTCTTTAAAGAATAAAGTAAAATGCTTTCGTCTTCAGTTTCCTTCAGGCTGTCACATTCGCACTGGTAATTGTCACTTGTCTGTTCCTCACAAATCCAAATTTAGATTTCGTGACCGGAGCAAATGGGAACACAGTGAAGAGTGCTAAACTCAGGCCCAGGCTGCAACACATCCATTAAGGCACCTAACTGCAAGCTGTTTTAAGGGTTACATTTCTGGGGGAAAACACCCTGCTGTCTGAATATGCCTTCTACAGTCACCATTACAGAAGCAAGAAGTCTGGGCAAACCTTCCAGTTCTCTGCAGTTCTGGCCCGTGGTGTTCAGCATGCAGCTCTTCCTCTTCCTGACAGACGGTGCCATTAGGGACTCCAGGCATCTTCCTTTTCTCCTGCAGATATCAAGGAATGCAAAATTATGATACACTGAACCAACAGTTATAAATTTTCGTTGTACAAATATCTTTAATTGACTGCAGCTATGTACCTGAGATGGGACCTTTTTTGGGGGTTCAATACGGATTGAGGGGTCCCACTCTCCTGGTGGCAGGACAGTTACTTGGTCTAGAAACTCATCTATTCCCGCTAGAAGGTCACTTCTGTCCTTTGCCTTATATGCTACATCATGAAAAATCTGGTACAGAAAAAAGCAAAAGAAATAGAAAACTCAGCCTCTTTATACCTGCAAGAGAGATGCTCAGATTTATTTTGATTGACAGAGTGCTTACCTCATCTGTCATGATGGTTGCCATGGAGCGACCGATTTCATGGTATTGCTGAGCCTTCCCATCAGGGCCAAGAAGTATGAAGAGGAACCTAATATTCGTCAGCAGATGAATTTCAGTTTATAAAGAGTTTCTGGAATATTGAATTTGATTTTATGATTAAAGCAGGGAGCTGCAGCTGTCTACCTGGTCGGTATGGGCACCTCTGTAAGTCCAGTGAGCAGCACAGCAGGGGAAAGGCGCACAAAGGCTACAATAGGCCTCTCCAGGAAGTCCAGCTCTCCCACCAGCACATTGGAAGCCTCTGCACCCTCTGGGATCTTTTTCATGAAGTGCAGATCCACCTGTTCAGACAGGACAGATGCAAATATCAGTACAGGATTTGATCTCAATGTTGATGTTATGATGTAAGTCGATTGGGATTTTTGTTACGGTATTTAAAAACGTTGTTTGTGAATTTTTGTATATCTATTCTTCATTTGTCTCCAGTTTTCTTTTCTATGCTATTGTAACTTGTCTGCCCAGAATTAATGTCCTTAATTTTCTTCTCTTTAGCGTGTTGTTTATTGATTTACTGTAATAACTAACTTAACTGTAGAGAACCGAGCAGGTCCAGTGCTCATTGGAAACCTTTGTCTGTGGCTTTATGGCACTGCTTTTTAGTCTTTCGTTGGTGGACTGCTGTTAGTGGCTCTGTGTTGTTGTGGTTATCACATTTGCCTTACATGTGGAAAAACCTCTTGTTTGATACTAAGAGGAAACACAAAAACCCAACCTCAGGGGGTTACAAGCCTGGATAAATGGGAGTGTTGAGTAAGAAAGGGCATCTGCTATGGCAACCCTTTGGGAGGCTCTAAAAGTACCTTTATTGATGGGCTACTGCTGTGTGTTGTTCCACTGTAGGGGGCACTATGAGAAACAATTGTGTCACATAGTGACACAATTGTGATATTTACAGCATCCCAGTTCAGGTCTCCAGTGCATTCTCAGAGCTGAGAGCCCCCCCACACACACACACAAAATAAGATCTGTTGTTGTTGTTTAGCATAATCATATTTACAAGTATTCTGGTTTTTTTTTTAATAGCATTCATCTAAAGAAATGCAACATTTGCTCTACAGCCTGCTTGTTTACCTTACTCAGGTCCACCTGAGTGCTGTCCTGTCCAGCACCGTTCTTAGCTGCTTCGTTGGATTGAATAGGCTGGGGAGACGTGGCTGACCCTGCAGGGTGTTTATGTGCATGTGTGATGGAAGGAGACAAATGATTCAGAGTCAGTAAATATGATAGTTGTTGTGCCAAGTCCAAACTAACAACGATGAATAAAAAAATATATCGCCCTGAAAGAAATATATGTTTGTTATGCAGTCTGACTTACTTTAATCTAATCAAATCAATACTTACTTTTCATGTATTTTTATGTATTTTTACCCTGACTATAATTTGAACTGAAAATCTTAATTAATATTACAATTAAAAACCCAATCAAGGCCCCTCAGCACACAGCCAAAGTACCCCCCCCCCAAAAAAAGCCAATTTCAGCCCTATATCAGGACATGACTTCTACTTTGATGTAGAGAGCACAAGTCAGGATGCGCTTGTGTGTGACATCCACCATCAAACTCACCAATCAGATGAGGTTCTGACTGTTTGCGTGCTCCCTCTGTGATGGAGCGTACAATGGGAATCAAATTCTTCTTCTTCTCGTTTTGGTGGTGGTGTCTCTTGAGCAGCGCCTCACGAACCCTCACTCTTACGCTGTCATCCAGCTCATTGGATGCCTCCTGGTGGTCCAGTACCATGTCTGCAACGCAGGTCAAACTCATAAACCCAGAGTTTAGTATGATCAGAGCGTTGGTGTTCCACATCAAATCATAATGTCTCAACATTATACCCTCCTTGATTTATGGAACACATGTTAATTTTATGTAACCGCTGCTTTTAAAACAAATACAAGCCAATCTGGTCAGACATCTTTCACTGTTGAACAGAAGGTGAAAGTTTAAAGGGTTATGTCAATATCTGTCCACATGAAACTGCAGAATAATCAGCATCTCTCCATCTTTCTTACCGCTTCTGCACTTTATCAGGCCTTGCTTACTCACTTGTTCTTGTTATTTTTGTTTATGTGTGTGTGTGTGTGTGTGTGTGTGTGTGTGTGTGTGTGTGTGTGTGTGTGTGTGTGTGTGTGTGTGTGTGTGTGTTTGTTTGCATGATGTGCATAATTACCTCATCCAGTCATGAGTATGCATAAATAAATGAAGGTGCAAAGTTTATTACTTGCATGCAAATGAGTTTGGATCAAAGTAGATTTTATGCAATCACAGTTTCAGCTGCAATTTCCAAGTAAAATCCAGGTGTACAGGTGCTGACAGCAATACAATTTCGGCTCAGGTTTATTACACAAACTGCAGCTTGATGTGCTGCCTAGAACTAGGCTGGTTGTTCTGCAAAGTTACCATAAGAGAAGCAAACTGTGTTTCTGAGTCCAAAAGAATATAGTCGTTCGTGTATGTTGTTTTTCTTGGATTACAACTAGCAGGCATTCTGACAAGGCTACAGTCTGATTCATAGTAACAAAAGTAACATGAGCTAAAGAACTGGCTCTATAGAGCAAGGTGGAGAAAAACAGGCAAATAAATGGTATAAGGTTGAATTTGTGCAGCACGGTGGCACGGTGGTTAGCACCGTTGCCGCACAGCAAGAAGGTCCTGAGTTCAATTCCACCATCAGGCCGGGGTCTTTCTGTGTGGAGTTTGCATGTTCTCCCCGTGTTTGCGTGGGTTCCCTCCGGGTACTCCGGCTTCCTCCCACCGTCCAAAGACATGCAGCTTGTGGGGATAGGTTAATTGGATAATCTAAAATTGCCACTAGGTGTGAATGTGCGAGTGAATGTGAGTGCGAATGGTTGTCTGTCCCTGTGTGTTGGCTCTGTGACAAATTGGCGACCTGTCCAGAGCGTACCCCGCCTCTCGCCCTATGACAGCTGGGATCAGCTCCAGCGCCCCCCGCAACCCTGAAAAGGATAAGCGGTAGCGGATGGATGGATGGATTACTGACAATGGGACTATTAGACAGGCCAATATGCAGACCAATGGAAAAGTTGGGAAGCTCTTGGAGCCATTTTTGAACAACTAGAGATTCCAAGATCATCGGTTCAAACAATTGTAAATACAAGTTATTTTGACATGTCACCTCTTTTGTTACCACCCAAACCGTCACCCTCAGATGAGAGGAAATTTCATGTTCACATATAACTCAGGAATCACCGAGGTTCAAGCCTGCCATGAACCAGAAACTACCGGAAGACCAGCGTCACTTACTACAGTGAAGTGAGTTTTACTCTCTGTGGGCTGAGAGTGTGCCAACCTAGAAAGAAGCTTCTGCTCCAAAATCAACACCTTAAAGCTTGACTGAATTTCTAGCTTTCCACATAAAAGTTTTCTGGAGAAAAGTTTTATTGTCAGAGGAGACAAAGATTGGGCTATTGGGCCAAAATGATAAGAGGTATGTTTGGAGGAATAAAGGTGAGGTTTTCAAACATAAGAACACTGTACCAGCTGTCAAGCAAGGTGGTAGTAGCATCATGCTCTGCAGCTGATATGTTACACAAAGCAGAAGGGTTAATGAAAAAGGAGGACTACCTCCAACAGCTAGATGGTAAACACAACTGACAACTGGGTGTGCCAACAAAGCACTGATCCCAAACACATGTCAAAACTGGTTTTGGAATGGATAAAGCAGCTAACATTACAGTTTTTCACAGACGCTAGGACACATTTCTCAATACTTAGGTCACGTTTGCAAAACTCCTCACACAGTGAGCACAACAGAAGTCTATGTGGGCTAAACTGAGGACCAGTTATCATTGTTTTGGCACAAAATGCATTCAATGACTACATCTCTCAAATTTCATGAATTATCTTCTCACTCAGACACAACAACTGCCAAAAATCTTTGTACGGACAGGACATTTTGCATGTGCTTACATACTGTTTTCAAAACTGTTAAACTTATGGCCAAAACAATAACACAATGCAAAACTTGAAAAGACAGCAAAATCCAACAGCAATATTTTATTGAAACATATTTTAAATCTAAAAATGCAGTTTAACCAGCCACAGCTTATTCTCATTGTAGATGAACATCTACACAGGTGTTACTCCTTCAATTTTTCAACTCCTTCAATTCTGGCAGCCAGAAGATTCTTTCCTAGGTGTATTGCCCTAGATGACATAAGATGTGATGTGGATGAGAACCTGCGGCCAAATGGAGAAGACCGAGTAGAATAGCATTACTATTGTATGTGTATCAGTGGATGGTGTGTATACAAATTCTTGTATTTTGGGATTACTTAGTGCAAAAAAATAAAAATACATAAACAAATATTAACGAATTCTGCATGATGTCTGATTCATTCCAGTAACATATATTGAAATTATAAACAGAGATGTGTCCTTGTTTTACACAGGAAAACACTGTGTAATGCTACATGTTGTTAGTGTTTTTTAGGTCATTGTTTTGTGGGTGACAAAGTGTGTTTGTCGGCTGTCAACCTTTGCTAGTGTTCTGGAAGAATGAGTTTATTTGAGACCTGAATAAAGTGTTTTGGTAGTTGTAGTGCATTTTGAATGTGAAATGAACTGTTTTGCCAAGCTGACGGTCAGTTAGGAGGATTGTGTGAAAAGTTTTGCAAAAGTGACCTAAGTATTGGGAAATGTGTCCTAGCTGCTGTAAAAAACTGTAATGGCTACCAAAAGTAACTGGTCAAGATTCAACTGACTAGGGAGCATTGAAACAAATGCTGTGTGTGTGTGTGTGTGTGTGTGTGTGTGTGTGTGTGTGTGTGTGTGTGTGTGTGTGTGTGTGTGTGTACACTTTTGACCCGGTAAATTAGAGAAAATACAAAACAAAACAAACAAACAGCAATCCTTGTTTTTTAAAGTCATTAAAGATGTATGCAGTGAAATGATTCCATCCTGGAAAAAGAACACTTCAAAGAAATAATTAAGTTCAGAATGACCATGACCTTCATGCCCATAATGGGTGTATATAAACTTCTGACCACAATTATATGCCAAACATGAGAAAACAGCACATGATAAAGACCAATAATAAGTTTTGTTTCGCCCTTAATAATGAGTCTGAACCTGCCTTCTTATATAGAACACTCAGGTAGAGTCATATTAACATACAAGTGTTCTCACCTGCGATCTCTTCAATGCAGTCAGCATGCATGTCAAGCAATACGCTGCCATTGATAATGCAACTGCGCAGCTCAAATAGACTGTGGAGGGAAAGCGTAGCAACGTAAGGCTTGCTCCACCTTTCTCCACCGTCCTCCACATCTTCCTCAAACTTCAGCCATCTGCAGCATAAAGAGATGTTATTTAGCAACTTGCAAGTTGGAGCACATGTGAAGTATTATTATTATGATTTTTTCCTTCTGTTTAATTCGCTATATTGATTACAAAGGCTACCATACAAAGGCTTAATTATTTTTATAAAACTTAAGAACATAATTTCAATCTTATAAATTGACAAAGTGTCATTTAAATGACAACAGCTGAGCCAAAACAAGCTGTTACTGTGGATAAAGAATAACATGTAAAGAAATGTTTGCTTTAGCAAAAGCTTCTTTTCAGCTACCATTAAAAAAAACAAACAGCATTTCTATCACTTCTTCATTTTTGCATTTTTTTAGAAGGTCAATAGTATAATTTATTCCTAAGTATATCTACTGTCAGTTTTCTACAAAAGTCCCCACTTGGTACATTTGCTGTACATCGTCTCCCAGCAGATAAAATGTTCCTCACCTGATTAGTGCTTTTGAACAAAGCATTAACCTGACTCCTGCAGTAGCTCTGCAATCAGAGCTTGATTGTAAAGGGCACCGTTAGCCCATTGTTCAGTCTCCTCTGGCTTTTTGGTCTCATTCTAGTTGCAGATATATAACTTCAATGTATTTGGGCTGTTTAGGGCTGTTAGAGCACATATAGTGTCGCTCTATATGTGTGGATAATGTGGGTTCAGTGTACAGTGTAATTTATTTTATAACTGTTTTTTAGTTTTATGATTGCAGACATTAGGAATATTTAAATAAAGTATTAGTTAAAATAAAAATCATATGATAAATGTTTTATTTATTTATTTATTTTTAATGATTTAATTCTATGGGTGTTGTTTGGGCTTTAATCTTTCTGTTGCTGGAGCTCCAGTTTTATTCTTGAGTTATTAATTTGTCAAAAAAGACACAAAACGGAAAATCTGTCACGTTGTGTCATTGTTGTTTTTTTTGCTTCCAATTTCCTTGTTACTGCTCCACTGCTACATGATATTATACTGATTTTCTGTTTCCAAAATATCTTGTAAATATTTAGAGTTGACCTCTCACACACGGAGGACAGTGAGCTACCACACAAGTTGCTGGTTTGTCCAGCAGGAGTTGCTGATGCAGAGACTTAAAACCTTTAGGTAAGAACTGAAACCAAAGGCCCTTGAGAACAGATGCTATGCTTTCCCAGCCGTGGCTATAATAGGGACTGCTTGACTCACGTCGGGTCTTTTTAAAGGAGTTCCTTGAAGTATGATGAATACACTTCTTCTTCAGGTTAAGTGTAGAGGGAGTATTCAACTTTAAATAGAAAGCTGTTTTTCTTTCCCATGCATAGATGTGCTTTAAATCTCTTGTACAGTGGTTCACACCACCAAATAAAAAAAAGTGAGCATGAGAAACTTAGATTTGGCATTTGAACAGCACAAATAAGCCATATTTGTTTGACTCACGGCTTTTGATCTTTTCACCTTGAGCTAACCTTCAGCGAGCTTTAAGTGTAACTACCTCTTGTAGACTTCCCTCTTCATATTAGTGCCGCTGTAGAGCTGCCAGGCTGTCAGAAACCTTATTGCTAAGCACTGTTACCAACAGCTCCCTGAGGAGATATCCTGACCTGGCTGTTTCTTTCCACTCAGCATCCTTGCCATCCTTGACACAGATCTCATCCAGCTCGGTGAACAGCTCATGGGACACGTGTTCAGCGTCCTCCTCATTGCCTAGAATGAACTGGACCCGCTGGGATGGTGTGTCTGGTGATGTGTGGGAGGAAGGAGAGGTGACCTGTAGGTTCTCAAAAGACTTTCCAAAACACAACATTTCTTACTCTGTCCTTACATGCCTTTTAATGGCTTCTGAGCCCACATGCATACATACTTTAACACACATTTGTACACATGTGCAGCATGCTGATTTGTTCCTGTTCTGTGTTAGCTAATTAGTGGTTTGTCAATTTCAGCCTGGAGTCCTGCATGTGTGAAGTGCCCACAATATTAATAGGCTTTGTTTAACAACCACTACCTACTCTATGGGTGCTGGTCCTGTTAGCAAGTCACTATATGGCTCCATCTGATTGGTGAATGACTATATGAGCCAAAATAATCAAAAATAATGCATCTAAACTGTAAAACACTTTAAGTAATGGGGTAGCCTAAGAAAAATTCTGATGTTTGTTTCTGTATGCGCTACCATGACTAGAACTGGTTGTCTCATTCTCCTCGCTTTGTTGTGCTGCAATGCTGCTTGCCCTTCTGTCTCTCTTGCGGTGGCGGGAACCATGACCTTTGTGGTGACGATGGCTCTGCCTGGGCATCCGGACCCCAACGAACAGAGTCCTGTGACCTGAAAACAATGCAAAAAAAAAAGACAAGAAAAATTAAAAGAAAGTATATTTGATTATCAAGTAAACATGCGAGCATTTTAATGTCACACAGGCATGCACTTTAGTTTAACTTCATTTTATCTGATGAAAAGACTGTAAGGAGTTTAGTGAATTGACAAAACAAGTAGTTATTATGCAAATAGGCTAATCCGAGATGCAAGATGTCTTCATAAGTTCTATTTTTATTGTTAATTTATTTAATAAACATGAAACAAGGAGAGCTCCCGTTAGACCAAAGGGACTCACAATGAAGAGGTTTTTGCTCCTGCTGTCAATTGATTGCTGTGTGGTGAAGATTTGCAACCAAAATTTAAAACTGATGGTTATCTTGAGAGAGCTTCAGTAATTTTACAAGATTTGACTAGAGACTATGTGACCTGTTTTTGTGCAATTAGTTTACTCTCTACAGGTATTTTTAAGTTTACCCGCAATATTAAGAGCATTTAGCACTTGGAAAAAGAATTATCTTCAAACACTGAGAGGGGAAAAACATGAAGGAATAATGTGTCCTATGATTTCTCAGCATGCAGGATAAAAGTGAAAGCCATTAAACTCAGGCATAGGTGTTAAACTCCACGGGGAAAATGAGAAAACAACACCCTTCCTGTCCTATATTAGTCTTGACTGTTGCCATCATTAATTATCATTAGTGGATTCAATTTCAAAAACAGCGTGGTGTGATAACCAAGAGACTGATTGCATGTGACACTGTATATACTGGAGCTTTATTTGAATATTAGTCTTTTTGAATAAATAAATAAACAACAGGCTTACACAAATAGATTTTAAACATTTTGAGAGAATAATTCTGCATAAGACATATGAATTTTATTATTTTTGAATATGAGTGAACGTACATGCAGGCACTCATGGACACACGTTATTGATCAGCATCTGGTCAACTCAGCATAGCGTAGTGCAGGACTTCATACATTTGTTTGGCAAGCAGGAGGTTATTGGTTCATTTCCAGCCAGAGATCCAGATCCTACATTGGTCTCATTTTCCACTTGGCGGGCAAATATGTTAACCACTACACTACACTGTTAGCATTGCTGCCTCACAGCAACAATGTTAGCAGTGCTGGGTTTTAAACTACCATCTGGCTGGGGCTTGAAGTTTGCCTGCTCTTCTCATGTCTGTGTGGGCTAACTCTGGGTTCTTACTACAGTCCGAGAACATCCAGTTAGTCGAGTTGGGTTAATTGGTGATTCTAAATTAGATATGAGTATGTCTGTCTCACTAAGTTGGGCCTGCAACAGGCTGGCAACCCGTTAGGAGTGTACTCTAAATAGTTAGCCATACGGATCTGGTGCAATGTGGATCAGGAAGTGCTCAAAGGTGGGGGCTTTGGTTGTCTGATCCCATTCTGCTGAAACTGGTTCTTGAGACATATAAGATTACTTGTATTATGGACAAAGGACCCAAACAAGTGTGTGAGACTGATATACAGCTAGATATAATTGGGAACACCTCAGGATATAGACTGGGTTCTGGAACCGGTCTCCTGGTGAGTGGTTGGAGTATAATCCACTCTGGAGTTGCCTTCAGTGTGAGGCAGTGAGAGGGGGTGGTCAGAGGTAAAAGTGGGCCACAGCGATCCAGCTGATTAAGTTTAATTACGTTTTTTAATACAGTTTAATACTGTAGAGCCAATATATACAGGTTGCAAAAAAGCAAATAAACTTTTAAGCAATTTTTAGCAGATTGGAGCTTTTAGATATTGAGTTTTTATGTTCAGTTGACCACTGAAATAAAAGTTCATTTAGATAATGCACCAAAATAACAACCCACCACCCCCACATCCCCCCAAATAAACATACATGTTTCTGTGTGGCTGCTGAGTCTTTCTAAAAAGTGGGAGTAAATTCAGCTTTTGGAAAGCAATAACGATAGTTTCAGGAAAGTGTTCTTTTATATTGTAAAATTTGGTTTACATTGTAAAATCAGAACTTGGTGTCCATATCCATAAGCTTGGTGCTTATGCTGGATACGAGCTGGATGTTGTGTGGCTGTCTTGGCTGCAACCTCTGCAAGATCATGTGAAAGGTGGAAACTGTGGTCTGGGATTGGCATACTTTGGTGCTGGTCCTCCTTTTTAAGGAGGAGGGCCAAGGGACGTGTTCTAACTTGAACACGTCCCTTGGCCCTTCCCGAGAAGGTGTGCACAAGGGTGCTGGAGAGGACAGTCCATCCACTGGCTGAACATCAGATTCAGGACAAACAATACATTTTCCTTCTTTGTCGTGGATTACTGGATCAGATCTTTATCCTCTTGAGGATTTTTTTTATGTTGGGTGTCCTGCTCGGCGGCACTTCAGGACTATAGGTTATCAGGCCTGTTGTTAAAAGGCTACGTGGTCCATGTACAACTACAGAGAATGCTTTTTTTGGTACCGCTGAAAGTCATACTTGCAGCAGTACAAGTCAGACAGTCTAAAATAAATCTTAACAAAACTGTGACAGATGGATTCTTGCTGACCCTGTATTTTACACATGGGGGCAACTTTCAACAAATCTGCAAGTTACTCACTTTCCAGTTCTTCCTTCTCATAGTGGATGTTCAGCACAGAGCTGGTTCCTCCCTGATCTACCACCACCTCCTCATCAGGCCTCTGATGGACACAGATATAAAAAAGACACATGTAAGCATAATGATTCTGCTTTGATTTTTTTTTTTTTTGGTGTAATCAATGCTCTTTGTCTCTAGTAGCCATATTGATTCGGTGGAAATGTTGATCGTCTTCAGCCTTTAAAGATTAGGCCCTGAAAGAAAGTTTTAAAGGTTATTAAGTCAAGAAGTTTCCTGATAAGGAGAAGCTATTGTCACCGCAAAGGAAGTTTTTCCACAAGAAGCATCAAATTCCTGAAAGTTATTCTTAGAATGTCTGGTATGGACACATGCAGGAAGACAGGCAGGCGTGCACACTCGGCAGCACACAGACACACACACACACACACACAGCAGAGGTAAAAAGAGTATGAGTGCAAGTATTGTATTGTATTGTATTGTATCTTTATTTGTTTCAGACATATAAAACAAAAAACAATATATACACACTACATATATTTTCATTTACAGATACGAATATATATGTAGATATACACACACACACACGTATGTGTTCAGATAAACAAAAAATATATAATGAAATAAAACAAAATCGTCTGACATAATGTAACAATGTTTGGTCTGAAAAGGAGTAGGAAGAAGTATGAACATACTTATTAATTCCTACCCCTGCTCAACATCTTATTGATCCCACATAATTCACCTAATTCCCATCATCACATACTCCACACGATACACGAGGAGAACCTATATAAACTTGGCTACCGTGACTGATATAATTTGGATATAATTTGATATTTTTATACATACAATGGGTGATCATCTTTATCGGTATCATATTCTTCCAAAATCAGTTTTCGAAGTATTTTCATGAACTTACTAATTCCTGAGCATTGCTGTAGATCTATAGTAAAACTATTCCACAGTTTTACCCCATAAATAGTGAGGCTCTACTGTCCTGGGGAAATCAAATCAAATTAACAAAGAGCCATTTCCATTGGTGATGAATCTGTTGGCAGACTGCTGCAGGATGTTGCTGTTCTAAGAAACAGTGCAGTTAGCTCACATGCAGTGTGTTTTTCATGGTGAGTGTATCTGACCTATGATAATAAGGGCAGATTGCTCCAAGACATGTTACAAAATGTTTGGAGTAACTCTACTGCTCCATTGTATCTGTTTACAGGATGTTTACAAATATATTACCACAATGAATTTTAAATGAAACAACTCAGATGCAGACTTTCAGATTTAATTCAGTGGGCTGAACAACAAGATTACATAAAAATGTGAGGAACTAAAGCATTTTTACACATAATCCCTTCATTTCAGGGGCTCAATAGTAATTGGAAAAATTAAATAACTGAAAATAAAATGTTCATTTCTAATACTTGGTTAAATACCCTCTGCAGGTAAAGGGCCTGAAGTCTTGAATTCATGTAGTTCACCAGATTCTGGGTTTCCCCACTTTTAATGCTCTGCCAGGCCTTTACTGCAGCAGCTTTAGTTGTTGTTTGTTTGTGGGCCTTTCTGTCCGAATTTTAATCTCCAAGATCTTAGATCTTAGCAAAGTCCAATCTACCCTTTATATTCTTGAGGTTTATGAATGACTTGCACCTTGCAGTGAACTCTATGTATTTACTTTCATGCAGTCTTCTCTTAATTGGTAGACTAGACAGGAGCCTACCTCCTGGTGAGTGTTGTTCACTTGGTTGGCTGTTGTGAAGGTGAAATGATTCTGTGATCATAAACCACTGTTGTCTTCCATGAACACTAGGTCTTTTTGTGTTGCTGAGCTCACCAGTACTTTCCTTCTTTCTCGGCGTGTATCAAACTGTACATTTGGCCACTCCTATTATTGTAGCAATTTATCAGATGGGTTTTTTCCTGTTCACAGCTTGTGGATGGCTTGTTTCACTTGCATGGATCACCTCCTTAGGAGCTCATTTGACCCCATGTTGTCTATTTAAACCAAAGTCTTCCAAATGCCAGCACCACACCTCAAATAAACCCCAGGCCTTTTATCTTTTTAATTGATAATGACATAACAAAGGAATTGCCCATACCTTTCCATTAAATAGCCTCTGAGTCAATTGTCCAGTTACTTTTGTTCCCTTTAAAAAGAGGGCGACACATGTTAAGGAGCTGAAAATCCTAAATCCTTCATTCAATTTGAATGTGGATTAAGTGAAAGCTGACAGTCTACTCATCATGTCTATCCATTATATAACTATAATTGGGATATGTTTCAGTAAACCGGTAAAAAAAACAAAACATTTGTAAGTGTCCAAATATATATGGACCTAACTATTATAGTATGTTGTTGGTTGGAGCTATTACCAGTAAAATACATTGACAGTTGTTGTAGTTTTGCCTCTGTACACCACCACGTAGATTTTAAATTAAACAATCAAGATGTGATTGAATTGCATACTTTGTGTAAAGGGGTTTTCCACAAATGTTTCATTAACAGAATCAGACATTTTTATACATAATCTCCCATTTTCAGAGGCTCAAATTAACAAACTAACAGGATTTTAAATGTAAAGATTATTTTATTACTTGGATGAAACTTTGCAGTCAGTGTCTATCTAAAGTCTACAACCCATGGATATCACCAAATGCTGTTTCTTTCCTTCATGTGCTCTGTCAGATGTTTACAGCTCTTATCGTCAGTTGTTGCTTGTTTGTGGGTTTCAGTAACTGAAAAGCTGCCCTACCTGGCTGAAATCAGGTGACTGATTTTAACCCCTTTTTTGCCTTGAGAAATTCTGGAGTTGCTTTTGCAATATGGTTTTGGGTATTTCCTGTGAAGCACCGTTTGATCACTACGGCAGAATTAAGCTGAATGCTTTAGCGAGTATAGCTCTGTACACTTCAGAATTCATGCTGCGACTTGTGACAGTCCCATCTGGCAGCCAGACATTCCCCTGCTATAATATTGCCTTCATCGTGTTTGAAGATCATATGATATGCTTTGGATCATTACCTGTTTTTCTCATTCTCCATATGTTTCTTTTCCCATCATTCTGGTACAAGTTCGTCTCAGATTCATCCAAAGGTTGTTTTTTTGTCAGAACTGTGAGTGCTCTTTTAGATATTTTAGCAAAGTCTAATGTGACCTTCCTCTTCTTGAGTGCTGTTGTAAATGCTTTGTGCCCATTCATGAAGAAAACACTTGATTGTGAACTTTAATATATCTACCCTTGGTTTTTCAGCCTAATGATGGCCTTCCTCACTTGCACTGACTTCTCTTTGGTCCTCATATTTAAAATGACAGTCAACAAGTTGAATCAACTTCAGAAATTATGTCTGTCTCCTTTGTCAGGGTGAGGAGTTAGGCCATTCGTGAGGGACTCAGAGTAGAACTGCTACTTCCTCCACATCTGGGCTCATCTTATCAGGAGACGGCCCTGGGCAGACTCAGGACATGCTGGAGAGATTATATCTCTCAGTTGGCTTGGGATGTGGTTGCCACCACAACCTTTACCTAGATAAGTAGCAGAAAATGGATGGATGGATGCATTTGTCATGAAATAACAAGGGAACAGGTCTCACCTGCTCATGAAACTTCTTGTTTGTCAGCGGGCCAATTATTTTTGAACCTTTAAAAATAGGGATATATATATATAAATATATAATGCTAAACATTTGTAAACCCCTTGAAATAACGATGAACATCTGCACTTCAATCACATATTGTCCTTGTTAAGTTTGAAGTTATTTAGATCAATTTGGGGTCATCTTCCTATAATTAAGCGATGTCTGGGGTAACAACCTCACAGATGTGGTCACACTCCTCTGTGATGATTTATTATTTCAGTAGTTCAGATAACATAGCTCAGAAATAAAACTTCCACTCACTGTGACGTCTACTTTTGCTGACGTCAATATGCCTGTGACAGTGGGCACTGCACCAGTCTATAAATAAATGTAAATCGATGAAGGGATGCATGATGCCATAAATCCCTACCAGCAGCACAATACAAACACACATGCAGACACTGATATATATAATCTGCTTTCTACACTATGCATGCTTTTGCCAACTCTGTATGCATTGTGTTTACATACTGGCAATGCTACTGTGATTGCATGTGGGTGGATGCAGAATTCTGTAGAACAAAAAATACAGATTTTTAATCAATAGCTTTAAAAACATCTGATAATCTAATTTAGAGCAAAGCTGTTTTGAGAGCATTTGTCTCAACAGGTGTGCATGAGGAATACACAATTGTCATACCATATACTGAATGATGGCTGAGAGTATCTGGATAATCCATTCATTGCGTTGCCTTTTAGGGGAAAAACTAAAGGGGAAACACTGAAGACTTGCAGTGTCTCTGTCAGCAATGTTTTGCTGTGGCTGGGATTGCTGCATAATGACCACAGCAGCAACAATAGTTGCAATATGTCTTCCCGAAGGGCTTTTGGATTGTAATATTAGCTTGGTCTACAGCAGAGCCACTGACTCACATTTGTCAGACATACACATAAGAGCAAGAACCTGGACAATGCTACAAAGTATTCATATGAACACAATACATATGGACGATTAGCTCTTTCAATCATCTATTTGAAAATATATCTGAATGATGACTTGCTAAAATTCCAGAAACTCCCTCAACTGCAAATTGTTTCAGGGTTTTCTTGCATGTGCGGCCCATTTCAAGTCTCCCAACAGAAATTCAACGGGGTTCCAAACTTTGGCTTTCACTGGGGCAGTCCCTCAATTTATTCTTTTTAGAACCATCCCTAGGTGGATTTGATGGCACGCCTAAAATCATTGCCCTGATGAAAGGAGCACTTCAGAGAGATGGCCTTTTGCTTGCACAAAATGTCGAATCTGAACAAAGGACGAAAAAAAACCCATAGTATAAAATTATGACCACAGTTGGAGAAACATATCCTGATACATAAAGCCTGTCAGGACACAAAACATCTATTGCACTCCAGTACCCTGTGTGTATCACTGTGTGTTATGGAGCAAGAGCTTTTTATTTCTCACAGGGTTTAACTGATAAAACCCCACGCATGTTTTATTGCAAGAACTCAATGGTTTCTGGCTGCACTTATGAAATGTGATTTAAAAGCAAGACAGTGCTGTAAGTGTGTCTGTAACTTGAAGTCCCAAAGCAGTATTTAATCTCCCACTTTCTTTAGCCTCTCCATGCTGCTAAAAATGGAACAGCTAAGCATATTAACATAAGATTCTGATAAGGAAAAAGTAATTAACATGCAGTTCAGACAGATGAATGTCTTACTCTATTATAAGCAAAAATTCAAATCCACAACACACTTCGGTTATGTTTTATAACAGCCTCTTTCAAATGAGCTTAAAAGAAACACAATGGGTGGCCTGGTGCTGCCTTCTTGCCTCCTTTCACATCCTCTCTACCATATCAGCGCTTTGGGATTTCTTTTTTCTTCTTCGGTGACTGAGCACTTCATATTCCCAAGCCAATTCTGTTATTTCAAAGATTAAGGGTACCTAATTAGGTAGTCAGGCTTTGGCCAAAGACCGAATGGGACTCAAGGTGTATGTGGGCTACATGTAGCAGTTAAGTGCATCGAAGTTTCATTTAATTCTACAGATGCTTCTGAGGCAGGACAGCCATACAACAATACATCTGCTGATGAAAATAGGACTAAAACGCTGTCAGCTTATTCACAGAGGGTCACCACTGTGAGCAGCTCCACATGTTTTGGTTACTACTTTTTTTTTTTTTTTACACCGGATGCACTTCCAAAGGGATTTGTGTCTCATCCCAGAATCAAACTGGGGCTCTTTCACTTGTTGAGCAAATGTGTAAACCACTACACTACAGAGCCATGAAAATAACACTTGACTAATAAACTATTTACTCCAGAGTAATGTCTACTTTTTATCCTTTTGGTTGCTTCCTTAGGTGGTCTCCACAGTGGATTATCTACCTCTATCCCTAACATCCTCCTCTGTCACACCAACCCACTGCATGTCCTCCTTCACTACACCCATGAGACTTCTATCTGGTCTTCCATATTCAACATCCTTTGTCCAGCGTATTCACTGTAATTTCTCAAAACATGACCAAACCATCTCAGCCTTGCCTCTCTCAACCTGAGCTGTCACTGTGTTCACTTCTAATCCTGTTCCTCTTTGTTTTCTTTGAACTAGAGTTAGCTATTTTAGATTTATATATCTTAAAAAATAAAAGTAGATACTGGTGATCTGTTTTTAAAGATTTATGTCTTTATTCCTGATAACTGGACTTACAAACAGGGGCAGAGGCTGCATCAGTTGGTTTGTTGGTTTATTTTATAGTAATGCAACTTTTGCTTCAGAACACTGTCTTGATCAGTAAAACTGCAGTTTGCATTGGAGCGGTTCGCAGCCGAGTGTGAAGCAGCGGGGATGAGAATCAGCACCTCCAAGTCTGCCATGGTCCTCAGCCGGAAAAGGGTGGAGTGCCCGCTCAGGGTCAAGGACGACTTTCTGCCCTAAGTGGAGGAGTTTATGTATCTCAGGGTCTTGTTAATGAGTGAGGGGAGAGGGGAGATGCAGTGATGCGGAAGCAGCACCGGTTCGTAGTGGTGAAGACAGATGAGCATAAAAGTGAAGCTCTCGAATTAACAGACCCTTTACAGGTTCATCTACATCCCTAACCTTACCTGTGGTCATGATATTTGGGTATTGACCGAAAGGACTAGATTGAAGATACAAGTAGTGGAAATGAGCTTCCTCTGAAGGGTGGCTGGCCTCTCCCTTAGGGGAGACCTAACAGATACACAGACTAGGCACACAGATGATAGGAGGAGAGGAAAAACCTGAGAATAACTAACAAAGAAAACTAGGAATACTAAATCAGAATAAAAATCTTATCTGAGCAAAGGTAATATTCAAATTGAAGACTAGAACAAAGTCAAACAGAAAATGTCAAACAGAAACTGAGTCTCCAAAGTGAAAACACTGGATCGTTACAAACAGAAGTACTGTACTGTATGTACAAAAGAACTGGGAAGCCCACTTTCAATTTACTGGTAGCATCACATAAAAGTTGGGACACACTTTGGGCCATGTTTAGCACTGTGCAGCATTCCCTCTTCCATTAAGTCTGTAAACATCTGGGAATGTCTGAAAAGACCAGCTGTTGGGCCAACTATAACTGGTCGACCTAACTTCTTGGGACATGTTGCTGTTCATTGCATTCTGTTTTATTTACATTTTAAACAGAGTTTTGTTTATGATTTTTTAATTAGGGTTTGCATTTATAAGAGCGAGAAGAACATGTGGAAGATATATCATCTATACAAACCAGGTCATTCAAATCTACTGTTCAAAGCTCTGTGTGCATTCACATGTAGCTGTGATTTTCTCTCACACACAATGCCCCAGTAATCTTTGCAGCTGTGCAGGTGTTGGTTGTTTCATGCAGTTTATAGGTTTGGGCTCAGGCTGCAGGCAGTCAGCTCCATTAGAACTGCAGCTTTACTAAACATATAGACACACTCCAAAAGAGGGACGACTCTAAAGGCTCTTTGTCCCAGACAGGCCATCAGATCAGATCAATTAGTTTGTTTCCATTTACACACACACACACACACACACACACACACACACAGACTGAGACATCTAAACTCTAAAACAATAACTACAACTACAGACTGAGTGAAGCTGCATTATACAGAGGAAAAGATGCAACATGAAAGAAATAAAAGGTCGCCACTGTGGGCGAGATCAGATTACACAACCATGTATCTGTTCCATGATTATGATGTTCTTTCTCCTCAGTCTATGCTCGTGACTCACAGCCCGCAGTCATCTAGGTCACAGTTGACTAACAGCACTTCCTTAATGGCAAATTCATGCAAGTGTGTGTGTTTTTAACAGGTTAATGGTTCCCTGTCATTCACAACTCACCTCTCCTGTGTCACGTTACATGCTTCAGCTAATTAAAGGCTCACATGGAACTCAAAGTTTTGTTTGTTCCCTCTGTGGGAGCACATCTGTGACCCTCAAAGCACGCACGTGTGCGTAATTTTCCACTGACAGAGCAAGTCATTTGTGTGATTCTGCCTGTTTTTATATCCTGGCAACCGGACCTCTTTCTTTACTCTTTTCCTCAAGCTCAACATCTGCCACCGTACTGAGGTGGGATTATGGCTCAATAATTTCCCCAACAGATTAGCACGACTGTACCACAGGATCAGTTCACTGCCAAAATGGCTGCCTGTCCTTGAGGTTCTGTCCTTTACCAGCATCTCGGCGGAAACAGTCGACCCTCACCGAAGCTGCTTTGTGACTAAAAAGACGTGATAGTGTTAATTCAAATATCATGTGAATTCAAAGCTGGAAAAGATCAGAACTTAACTGCACTGTATTTTTGTAAATAAACTCTAGCTATGTTTTGCTTTCTTGGGACATCAGAGGTATTTGCCCTCCAGATTTTCCCAAAGTAATGCGACTTTTTTAAAGGATGGTCTTTTTAACTTTACTGAAGCTTTTTGTTGATGTGCAGTGAAGAGACAGTAATGTTAAGAAGCGCCTTTTCCAGGGAATTAATCTGATGTTTTATGCCCTTTGAATTTTTTAAATATTAAAAGGGTATGAAATAATATTTTTGTTCACCTAGTAAATGACAAACTGTTAGAATGGAAACAAATGATTCTATGTATTACACTTAGCCAATTTCAAAGATCTACCTGCTGATGACTTTAAACACCTCAGTCTAGTGTCTCAGTATGAAAATGAAATGTGAGTTTGATACCTCTGAAAACGCCGAGCAGGCTGTCCCAGAAACATGTCAGATTCCCAGAGCAGGGTTGAATGTCCTACTTAGACTGCTGATAAAACCTGCCTGTGATGCAGGACGTCATCTTTAAGATAAGTATTATTTGACAAGGTGTCAAAGCATCAAAGAGGATAAAAAACAAAACAACATATTGAACTGCTTATCGTCCCGAACAAGTAGAGCAGCAATGATTTGAATCCCCGTGTCCTAGCTGAGCGGGGCAATCGATGCTTGGCACTAAAATGCTCTCTGACTCCAACGGGACTACAAAGGAGCTGTGAGTGGAGTCAGAGCTCGCTGGCTACTGTAAAGACTTTGAGCTCTTGATGGAGAGCTTTGAAAACACAAGAGGCAGGAAAATGATGCGCGTATGAGCAAAAAAATTGTTGCAAAAATAAGCCTGAACTTTCAAGTCTTTTGAGATTTCATTCCTGACTTGACCAATCATAACATTGATTTCACGCTCTGTAACAAAAGTTTTTCAGCAAATCTTTTGAGACAAAATTTCCCTTCTCCTCCTTAACTGTGTTTCTCTGGCGTCTCCTATTTTTATCTTCAAACTCCAACAACACCCCACCTCCCTTTTCAATGCTGACCCCTCTGCGCTATTCCCCACACACAAGCACTCTGAATTGACAGCAGGGATATACGCCCTGACTCAGACAACTGGGTCTGTCACTTCCAGACTGAGCTTTGTTTCTGAGAGCCTGGATTGGCACTTGGCGCCATAGCCCCAGGTTATTTAAATGTGTCCATAGCACGGTGACATTACAGATCTGGTGCAGACGCATGTGACAGCGCTTCACTAAGAGAAGGGGATGAACATGAATGGTGGAGAGGAAGAGGTAATGGTGAAAGAGTGAAAGAGGAAAAGAGATAGCTGGGGGAGGTAGGATGAGAGGGACGGCTGTTTTGACTGTATCAGCCCACGAGTAGCATGACTCATACACACCTTATTCAATGCCACATGTTGAATTCAGCCTCCCTGTAGCTCTCTCTCTAATTATTTTCCTTCTAGAAAGATTACTGCCAGCTCAAATGGCTGTGTGGGTAAAAGACTGTAATATATACTGCAATTAAAAATCACACCTTCTACAATATAGTACACAATAAGGTTAAATAATCAAAAGCAAACACTAAAGCGGGCTGAGCACTGAGTTTTGCGTTTTTAACTAATTCTCAGTCATCTGAAAATTGAAAATAAATAAATAAATACTAGTGCCAAAGTCCAGGGGACCAAATGATTCCCAAAGACTCTTCTACACCATTTCCTAATTTTTGAAGAGTTTTTCACATATCTGTGATTATACACGCTCTTTCAAACTAAATGGCTGCCAATAATTGGACGTGCTGGTCATGCCTCATTACTATAATAATGTATTGAGCGCCTTAAAAATGAGAGTTTTAGTACAGTTTTCACATAACGTGGAGACTTTTGGAAACTAGAATGTTGCTCTTTAAAGTACACATTCATTCATTAGATGGGGGCTTATTCATTAGATGGGGGCTTATTGATCACGGTCACTAAATGGATTCTATACCACTTAACTAATTAAAATGAAACTTTGGGGCCGATGCCAAATAGTTGCCGTAAAGCGACTAAACTGGGAACTGTGACAGTTTTGTGCTTGATGGGCTTAAAATGCAGACAAATGCACGATGTGGAGAGCACTAACTTATTAACTGTAACTGAAAATCACTTATAGTAGCAGGCCTGGGAGTGATACTGTGAACATTTGAAAATGAATACCTGTTTAGTTGGTTTAGTTAGAGATCTGGAAGTCATTGCAGTTTGTTTTGACTGTGTCTGTAGGCTTGTTTTTGCTGGTATTTGGATTTATTGATTTACATTTCTGTTAGATAAATGAAAGTAGTGAGGGAAAATTAAGTCGTCTCAATCAATACAATACTTTCCTTTATTGCAGGTACTGCAAACGCAGTGCATGAATGGCACTAAAAAAAATTACACTGTGCCTACTAAAATGAAGCACTCAAGTTTGTAACAGTAAGACTAAACTTTATCAGTGGTTAAACTAAGGGTGTCCAAAATACAGCCCATGGACCAAAACCACCCTGCCAGAAGATTTAATCCAGTCCTCAAAGGGCTTTGCAAAGATGGAGGTCTGAGTCATTGTCAGCTTTACAATCTTTTGTTGAAAAAGACAATTAGAAGCTTTTGACCAACATCCCGGTGACAGTTAACCGGAGTAGCTGTCATGATGCATTTCACTCATTTTGGACCTTAGAGTTCTTTGCAATGGCAGCACACTGGCTGAATGTGGACATTTTGTGAAATTTCACTTATTTTTCTTAAAACATAGTAGTTTATTAATTAAGTTCAAGTTGCTCTTTGTTCTATGCAAAGGTTGTGCTAGTTGTGAGATCAAATTTGGCTGCATGGGGCGAATGGACTAAAAAGTCAATTTATGCAATCAGTAAAGAGTATCTGATAACATTTACACAATAATTATTTCCCAAGCGTGACATTACCTCGCCTGTTTAGTACTTGGAGAAAGACACATATATAAAACTGACAATTTGCTTGATACAACAACATCTGTTTGTCCAGTCCTATATCCATATTCTTCCACGGTTGCACTTCAGCTTCAACTGATTTGTACTTTTTCCAGTAGTTGTATATGTAGTTACTTTGTATCTAAACCAAATATTTAAAAAAAAATTAACAAACCTCTAAAAAATATTTATATATATATAATGCAGTATCATAGATTAAACGTGGAAGCTGACATTATTCGCCTTTTATGGCAAGGAAACATTAATACTTATTAATTATTACATTAATTGTTATTATTAATAATGTAATAATTAACCCTTCATCAACGTATCTTTGAATCGTGCAGATATATCTAAGTGAAACTGTTCTATTCCCAGCCTTACTGCTGTTATCCATTTTTACATTTTGCATTTTCCTAAAAGAAATTACCTCTCTTTTCCCACCACCTGAGCCCCATCAGCAGCACCGTGTGAGAAATCAACAGGTTGCAGGTGGTATGAAATGCAAAGGTCCACAACACATCACAGACATGGTGGAGAGACAATTATACAGATTTTAACACAAGCTTAGATAACGCTAATATTTGAAGAGCTTCTGGCCATTTCCTCTCCCTTACTGAAAGCTGGCTAATCATGTCAGAGACTTCCCAGCTCACCTCTGGTCTTACTCCATCTGTCTCTGGCCCAGACAGGATGCTATGAATCAAAAGGGTGACATGACTGTTAGGGCAGGTTGCATCAAGTCCATTAAGCTGCCCAACTGCATGCCAGGGTGGTTATAATCAGTCTGTTCAAATGTTAATGATTGTCAGTTTGAATGAAGCCTGGTGTGCTCACTGGCTTTCTTATCCATACTGCTACTGAGATTCTGTTAGAGGACATGACACATGCACATCAGCAGGACACTGGATCAAGACAATTTCCCCTTCAAACCACAGCTTTCCCACAAGCTGTCCCCCTTCTGCCTGTATGGAAACAGACCCTCCTCTTTATAGAACACCATGTGAGAATGGCGTCAAGGTCATTTGAGGGTAACTAAGCAGAAATAACACGCCGTTCAACTAAAAGTCAGCAGAAAATCCACCACACATCTCTTCCTTTTATTCTGCCTCGTGCACACGCGTCGTTCGGACCAGCAGTTTTTAATGAGCGCTGTGTTGGACAGGAGGAAAATATCTAATCAATAATCTGCTGCACTCTCACAGCACCGTGTCCACGGCATTTCCAGAACGCAATCCTTCATGTATTCTTGTGCGTTAGTCCCAGGAGCTACGACCCCTCTGCGCATTTCAATGCTCTCCGGAATCAGTGCACGTGTTCGCAACTCAGAACAACATCAACAACATCCCCCGATTACAGCATCATCCTGTAGGGCAGGAAACACACCTTAACATCATACAAAATGTTTTACTGAGGTCTCTTAACCATTAAAATGTTTAGGTAGAATAACGAAATAAAAATAATATTATAAACCTTCCGGAGTGCTCTCAATCTTTGAGTTTGAGAGAATCTCGAAGCATGGGACTACAATTGTCCGAGGTTGTGTGCACCCTGCTCAGTGCCAGCCCACAGTGTCAAAGCAATGCAGCACACAGTAAAAAACCACTTTACCTGGTAGCACAGTATACTCTCGGGGTCGTTGACTTGCGCGCTCATGGTCTCCTGGTTATCCTGCTTTACCTTCACGGAGTGTAAAGTAAGACTTTCACTGAGCCGCTTTGCGCTGTTTTCGGACGTTTTGAGTGAACAGTCACGAATGGGCTACATCAGCTCCCTTTGTTTCTGCGGCCATATTAAGTGTTTACATCTATCTCAAAGGACTAAAGCGAAGAAAACTGTTATTTTGCTCCTGTGTTGAGATGATTTCCCAGTCGCGCTTCGAGCTCCCCTCCCTCCTGCTGTAGCTGTGTGAAAGCAGGATGCGGAGAGCATCACTGCAGCCCCATCCAATCAGAGCGCAGAGGTAAGCAACGAGCTGCGACGCATTGCTGCTACCAACACGTTGAAGCCAAGACTATTATGAGCCTACAGAGCTTCTTTACAGTGTTCTTTCCAGCAGTTTCCGGTTGTGCGACTACTGTGTACAGCAAAAGGTTCAATTCCGTCTAAAACGACTGCATAATCTTAATATGACAAATAACTCAACCTACACAATAATTTATACTAACATTATTTATCTTGTTTAAAGTTCATTGGTGCTTCTCCTGTTTATTGTGCGTATGTTAGCTTTCTGTCTGTGAAAAACGTTTAATTAATAAACTTTATTTACTTACTGTAGCGCAGATCCCACCAAACTAAATGTGAAGCTGGTATGTTTTAATGGGACAACGACGCACATCTTACTAATGCTAGTAAGTGGTCTGAAATACTGAAATCCACAAAAAACAAAACAAAAAACATGCAGGTTAAAAGTCTGGCATATCACGTGAAGGCTGCTGTATCATATATGCATAAATGTACGTACCATTTACGAAAATATAACAATATGCAATATGCAAAAAAAGTCGTTCACTCATGTGTTCCTCTTTTTCAATTACAAAGCTGTTAAAAACGGTTAACTGTCATTTCAGATGCATTTCATCCTGTCTAGAAATCATATTTGGGTAAAGCTTCATCTTTACCAGTTGAATTAATTTTAAGAGACTGATCTTTGTAGGAAAAGGCGTAAAAATTTCCAACCTAACAATGAAATTCATGCAGTAGAATAAATGTTTTCATGTAGTCCAGTAGCAAACCACTCTACCTGGACTAAACTTTGTGACTGCGGGTTTCGGGTTATAAAATACGCAGATTGGTAACATAATATTAGGCTGTAACAGACGCTAGTGTTGCCTTCTTGGCGCACCGGCTTGAACGAACACAGACCTTCAGAATCTGATTGATCCAGAATATACCAGAAGTCTTCGGATGCCATCGTGTGTTAAGCTGATGCATTACGCAAAGAAAGATCCATGCGTAGTAAATGACATAATTTACCATTGAAGGCAGTTATTTACGATGTAGCACAGATGGGTTCCTTTACCTACGCAACATGTTAATCTTTATTGATAGATAAGGAGATACGATTTAATTAACCAGGCAATAAAAGCAACAGTTTTTGTTTGTTTGTTTTTTCCATCATTGACCTCGGCATGAACTCTTGCCTACCAGTCACGTTGCAGAGCACTGTATTGAATTTTGGCAAGCTGACCCTCTTTAACCACTTTGTCCATTCACACTGAATTCAAAGTGCAACTGCAACGGGATATTTCCACACACATATCATGTATGAGTGCCTTAATTGTCCGTGTGCATGTCGCATACACCTGTAAGCCACGCTGTTTGCAACTGATAGTGTCCGATAGTGATCCAGTTTCTTCAAGGCATGCCTCAAGGTGGTGGATTTTTCATCCACCGGCGTGGCGTCCTGTTTCTCCTGGACACTGTTGTTGGGGCAACTATAAACTGTCTGTGGGAGCATGCACGGTTGTTATGGGAACAGTGTGCGGCAGCATGAAGGAAGCCGGACTGAGCAAGTCTATGGACGCATACAGATACAGCCCAGTTCAGTGGGGAAGTGACAACAGAGGTTTGTATATTCATGTCCACTGTAAAATAACACCTGGTTTTATTTGAGATTCATTTATTCGTTATGCCTTTTTAATCGCTTATTTAAATCATGGAGAGTTGGCTTATCAATCCACGGCTGGTCATGGTGTATTCGTTTTATGTTTCTACTCGTGTGCGCGCACCTGCGCCCTTCTTGCGCGTAGCTCTGCCAGTCATCACAGCCTAAATCAGTTCAGATTAAGATGCCTGATTAACCCAATTTACATCCTTCTTCAGCTGCTGCATAGACAAATTTAGGTACCACATGCCATACTATTTATAGTAAAGCCTCCTCTATTTTTCAGCTGCAGGGGAAACAGTAGCCAGTAGCCTAAACAGCATGTTTAGGTCTACAGTGAAAAGGTATATTTGGATATTGGAATAATGTCCCTATAAATTTGGATCTACTTATATTAGCTTGCTATTCATAGATCTGTATAATTTCAAATCCTATAATATGATGTAAAAATAGTGCAACTGGGTGCATTTTTGCTTTCTCTTTCACATTGTGCATTGGTCAGTTGAAAAGAGACCTACAGACCTCAGCGACAAATGCCAGGTAAGTCATTGTACATCTGCTGGTAAAAACATAATTAGTACTTCATATTTAAATCTGGAGTTTGTTCCAGTGTTACAATCCACAGTTGCTCCAGTGGGGGGAAGGATACGATCCAGTGTACGTAGCCTGCCAGTGATCAATCCAGACAGGCTGAAAACAGCTAAAACGCTGGTGGACAAAGCTGTGAAGGTGATCATATGTAAAAACAGATTTTTATTGTAATGCCACAGTTGATTGTGTCATATTTTTTTTCTTCGTTTCTCTTCCCATCATTCTCAGTTAAGGAAAGTGTTTTCAGTGCAGGGACCCTATCCAGTGATCCGTGCTGCATTATGGGCCAGAGGGTGGGTTGAACGTCGTTTGCCACATCCCGTCCAAAGATCACCTACTTACCCCTGCGTTGAGGAGGGGGATGGTAATGATGGGCTGATCTGCAGTTATTTTACTGGTAAGGCCAAAAAGAGAAAGGATTGCCCCCCTCTAAGTGTGGGAATAATTAACAGAGAGTAATTGTAACACAAGTTAGATGGATTTCCCTTTAGCTGGTAAACAAGAAATCGTATGCTGCATTACAGATGCTAGCCTCTAACACCTGTAACCATGCATGTATACACACACCTCTTATCTTGTGACAGAGAGAGCGGAGGAAGGCGAGAAAGGGGAGAACCTTGATGACATGTATGATCTCATGGTAAGATAAGCTTTAGGTGTACCCACTAACTTAACACAGATATCTTGCCCAGTGTAAAGCCAAAGGGACTTTCACTTGTGTCTTTGTTGTGACTCTTGTAGTCTCGCCTTGTTCGAAATGAAACAACGTATTTCTACTGGACGACACGACGGGACAACATAGACTGTCGCTCCTTGCGGCACGACCAGATGACCAATCACTATGCGAATGCTGGAACATTTACCACAAAGGTAAAACGTTTCTAATGATTAGCTGGCGCATACATTTTATTTAGCTCTTTTCCTGCAGTGTAATTGTTTTGTTTTCAGGTGGGACTTTGTGTGAATCTGCGTAACCTTCAGTGGTTTGACACAGCGGATCCAGACACTTTCTTCCCAAGATGCTACAGGCTTGGAGCAGAGGATGAAAAGCATGCATTCATAGGTCTGCTGTAAATTACATATAACAGAAAAAAAGATGTTCTACAAGACTAAATGAGGTGTAATTTAGGTGCAAAGAATTTTTAAGTTTACTTATGTCCAATAGCTTCTCTGACTGTTTTTCTCTTTTTTATGAACATAAAGAGGATTTCAGGAGAACAGCATGTACCAGTCTGCTGCAGTATGTGGTTGAGACAAGTATTTGGAGAAGAGATGAACCAGAGGGGGACAAACAAAAATCCAAGAACAGTCTCGCTGAAGGTTTAGAAATAATTTCTCACACATAGGAATAAAAATGCTTTTGATGCAAAGTTTGGACAAGAGGGAGTATAACGGTGCAATATTCTCTCTCTCTCTCTCTCTACAGAGTTGGATAATGAGGAGCATCGATCTGTTGGTCCAGAAATTATTAACACAGCCTTACACGTGTGTCAAGAGTTTCTCAGTGTTCTAAAGCACAGCGACATTGATGTAACAGCAGAAATACCGCCCTCGGTGGAGGAAGCGCAATGGGCAGAGTTTCTTAAACACTACTACATGGTTGTGCAGTGAGTTGAGAGATTTTCTGGGAGCTTCCAGGGTTTTTCTACAAATTGTCATCGGGTTACACTCGTTTTATTTTCATTACTGGCAGTGGAAGTCTGCTTATAAAAATCAATTTAGGTTGCTAACAACTTTAAAAGGTATCTGAAATAGCAAAATTGGAGTTCTCATTAGTCAGGAGAAGATCCCATAAGGGACGTGTGTGTGTTTCTTATCTTGGGTCTTCTACCAGAGACCTAGGAATTTGAGGGTTCTGCGCAATGTCTTAGCTCACTGCACTCCTCTGGACCTCAGGTGTTGTGTCTCAAATCTGCTGGAGACCATCTTCCAGTTTACAGCTTACATACAGTTTACAGATCCCAGTTCTCCCATTACCACTGGGACCACTTTGGACTTTAGCTAGAGCGGATGTGCTCTAGTTGTACTTTTCTATTATCTTGTGCTCTTTCTTCCTGATGTTACTGACCACTGAGATTGTCGCATCTATCACAACTATGGTCTTCTGTTCTTTGTAAACCACCACCAAGTCTGATTGATTGGCCCGCAGCTGCTTGTCTGTCTAGAACTTGAAGTCCCACAAGACCTTAGCCATGATGTTTCCAACCACGTTTGGTGGTGTCTCTCATTAGGACTTGGGAACTTCTGTATGCTCTTGTACACTATTCCCTCCACTTAGTTGTGCCTCCCAGTGTACGGTGTCCTGGCTTGCCTCTTACATCCTGCTACTATGTGCTGGACTGTCTCTGGGGCATCAGTCTGGGTCCTGTCGCCTGCGGTAGACTCCTGCATACATCCATCTGGTGCTTCCTGTGCCGCCATGATCAGAGCCTTTGTGCTGTCCTTTTCTAGCTGCTGGAAGGATTTATTCATGTCAGGTGCCACTTGTAGCTGTCAGTGGTACATCCCATGCAATGGCTTAGTCAAGTCAATAAGTAAAGGTTGGGGTTAAATATAGAATGACATGCTATACATGTTCAAAATACAGAGGGCTTCAGAAAACTACCACTACTATAAAACTGTATTTGCAATTCTAACAATAACATGTTTATATGCAGTAAAGGCAAACTGATCAGGGGCAGCAGTGTATTTGTGGAGCGTTGCCAGGATATGTTAACCAGACTTCAGGCTGTTTGCCCACAGCTGGACACAGATGGATTAAACAACATCTGGATCATCAAACCAGGTGCCAAATCAAGAGGAAGAGGTTAGGCTTTTTTCTGATAATTTACCTTCGTAATAGTTAATATGATACTTACATAGCAAGCTTGCTTTTTTTTTTTTTTTACAGGTAAACAGCTGTGAAAAATATTGAAGAAAGCAAGCCTGGTTTTGTTTTCAGACATTCAACTGATGAATGGACATAATTAATATATATATATTTTTAGATTTTCCTTTTTATTTGGGAAGTTATATTACAGCAAAATAGAAAAAAACCCACAGCACATACATAAAAATTATGTAAAAATTATATGTGCATAATAATATAGTCTGCCAAGACTACAGTAGCACAACATAAATTCTAGCATCAAGTCTTCTGTGCAAACTTTCTCATAAAAACATTTGAAAAAAACCCTATATTTTATTAACATCCCGGTTTTTTCGGTTTTGTTTTACTAATTTTAATACATAGAGAAGAAAGATGTCATACTCTTTTTTTCCTCCTTTCACTGTTTTTATTTCAAGACTCACATAAGTTTTTTAACACCACTGTTTTCATCTCAACAAAGATATGATTTGTAGTCAAGTCTGGCCTAAGTGGAATTATATATGCAGGTATAGCTACTTTGCCTTCACTCTCATTTATCTTTAGTAGATGGCTGTTCATTTTGGAGGGCTCTTCTTATTTTTATTGCGCTTTGCAAGTCATTTTTTATTACTTTCTGACAAATTTCAGAGGACAACTTTGTCCAGGGATCATTTTTGTTTGTTGAGCTGTCAAATAGTTTTCTGTCTGCGATCATGCTCGAATTGTTGGTCTTGGTCGCATTTCCTTCCATCTGGCTGCACACAAGAGGCCTTTATTGCACTGCACAGCAGTGGTAAAGCCAAGCCTTCTTTTTATTTTTGAAGTACTTTGTATTTCATTATTGACTTTATGTGTGTTGTTAAGAAATTAACATGACCCATTCTTTGAATGTATGCTGGGAAATTTGACATGGTATTGACTGAAAGCTGGCATAGTGAAATTACTTTAAAAAGACCGGAAAGATATGAGATTCCATCATCAAATATCAGATTTGATTCACGAGGTCATCTTAAACACTGCTGAATCAAATAGTTGTCAAAATCGCAGTTCTGATTTTGTGTTTTAATCAACTCTGCTTTCACCTCTTTTTTCACTCCCACACCCTCATCATCATTAGGCATTATGTGTATGAATCACCTGGATGAGATTTTGGCACTTGTGGACACTGACAGAGCACTGACAAAGGAGAGTAAGTGGGTGGTTCAAAAATACTTGGAACGACCCCTGCTGGTCCACTGCACAAAGTTTGACCTCCGTCAGTGGTTCCTTGTAACTGACTGGAACCCTCTGACTATCTGGTTCTACAAAGAGTGCTACCTGCGGTTTTCCACTCAGCCTTACTCGACAAAAACTCTGGACAGGTCAGTAAGAGTTTTCAAACAAAAGACAAAAAATGAAGGTTACAGTTAAGTTTTACGGTGTCTTTTATCTAGAGTACTTTGTGGATGTTCCCATTTTCTACCATTTTCCTCAGCTCAGTCCACCTGTGCAACAACTCCATCCAGAAGCACTTCCAGCCATCTCGTAACCGCCATCCAGGACTGCCGGAGGATAATATGTGGTCCTGCTCACAGTTTCGCTCTTTTCTGCAGCGAGAGGGCCGTGAGACAGAGTGGGAGTCGGTGGTGATACCAGGCATGCAGCAAGCAGTTGTCCATGCTCTACAGACAGCCCAGGATTTGGTGGAGCCCCACAAGGCAAGCTTTGAGCTTTATGGAGCTGATTTTATGTTGGGCAGAGATCTGAGGCCTTGGCTTCTAGAGATCAATGCCAGCCCTACTATGGCCTGCTCCAGCACTGTGACTGCGCGGCTCTGTCCTGCTGTGCAAGTCGACACGCTGAGGGTTGTGCTAGATTGGAGGACTGATCCCAGCGCTTACACAGGAGGCTTCAAGCTTATTTACAAACAGGTTGGACTGGCTTCAAAGCCAATTGTTGTTTATTTCCAGGATATTTCTACTTAACGATGAATGCCATGGAGAATTTTGTGATTTGTTTTTACTTTATCACATTTTCAGGCTGCAGTTGAAGTTCCTCAGTATTTGGGAGTGAACCTGCTAGTGGAAGGAGCGACCATAAAGAGATCCAGACATTACAGACAGTCTTTTATCTCTAACTCACCTCTCCCTCATCAGGTCCATCCAGAGCAGTTATCTCAAGCTGTGGCTGAGCCAAGACACAAACAATTCAGTCAGAAGCCACATGCAGTTGCTGATTTTCCCCTTTTAGGCAAGGAGAGCCAAGTGAAAAAGAGCCAGATGACATCTACATGTCCAAAGAGGGAGCACGATAGAAAAGCAGAACGTCAAAACACCTGCCCTGTTCGCAAATCCTGCCGCAGCGTGGCATGTGAACAGCCTGCGAGTGTACACACTGAACCTCAGAAGAAAGCACAGCGTTTGGGATTACGTCGCCGTGACAGTGGGGCAACCCTGGTGCCAAGGAGTCTATCCTTTTCCTTAGACCCGGCATGTTGTACATCAGAGGGTAAACATCAGTCCATCCATCATCATGCATCACACACGTCCAAATCCTTCCTTTCCCAGCGAAGCTCTGAGCCACAACACAAGATTTCCTCCAGGGTCTTTCCGTCACTCCAGGGTCCCCTTCCAACCCTGGAGATCTTTCAATTGCAACCAAATATTGTGACTGGAACTAACGTTTGTCATAATTCTGCCTTTTTATCTCACCCGACTACCCACAAGCACCAGTTATGCCTAAACTCTCAAAGGCAAGTCAAAGCTAGACACAAAGGGGAGCTCACAGAAGAACATAAGTACAAGAGATGTTGAGTTGATGGAGATGGAGCACAGCCAGAAATGCTGAACATAATTTACATTTTAATGGGCTGAAGCCAAATTAGCAGAATATCTGTTAGTTTATCTATATGCATGTCTGTACAAAAGTTTGGCCTTTTTATAGGATGTGGGTATTTCAATTCCCCACCAGGTGGCAATAAAGTTTCAATGATTAAAAAAAAAAGTTTTAAGGTTTGGTGATGACAGGAAATAACCAGAGAAAATCATTCTGGGTCCACAGACACACTGATACATTTAGCAACACCTATTTAATTGAGTGTTTCGGTGCTTTTTTATAAAAATAAAATTTAAATGTAAAAACAACTTGGAAAGTTATTTTTTAAGTGATATGGGTCTTTATGCCCCAAGAAGAAGAATCTTTACTCTACTGATTACAATCATTTTCTCAAAACATTCAGACAGTAACACACTTGACTGCCACAGGTTTAATCAAATTCATGTAAACTATCGTTAACTAGATTTTGTTGAGCTGTGTGTTAAATAACATATGTGGATAAAATAATAAAGTTTTTTTCATATGCTTTGTCATAATTTTTTAACTACAGACAGGAAACAACGAGAGAGGGACAGTCAAATATGACTTGAGAAAACATGGTATTCATCTTATCCACTAATTTGCTATACTGCTGGAAGCAGCCATCATAAGATGGGTACACTGTGGTCTTAAAGGGATTGACATAGTCAGCAACAATACTCGACTGGTACCAGCAGCCATGTTCAGTGCTCCTACGTGCAAATATTCATGTATGCGGCAGCAGCTCGGTTCATTAGACATATAGACATGGTAAAAATGACCTGCTGAAGTTCAAAGCGTGCATCAGATTTAAGGATGATTTAAAGTGACTTTGAAGGTGGCATGATAGCTGGTGACTGACAGGCTGATCTGAGTATTTCGAAAACTGCTGATCTGCTGGGATTTTCCCACATAAAAGTCTCTAGGGTTTACAGAGAAAAAGAGAGAATTTCTAGAGAGCAGCAGCTCTCTGGATGAAAATGTCTTCTTAATTGCAGAGAAGAATGGCCAGACTGCTTTGAGCTGATCGGAAGGCAACAGTAATTCAAATAAGCACTTGTTACAACCAAGCTATGCTAAAGAGCATCTGGTTAGCCAGGCGGCTAATCCTATCTTTTTTTTTTTTTTTTTTTTACTTTATTTATCACATTTTAGACATACAGTCAAGTAAAACAGGGATCACATAAAAGATGACATTGTGGTAGTAGCGGCTAATGCTATCTACCGCCTGACTACCGAGGACAGTGGCGTCATCAGCGAGAGACCGGTGACCAGCATCGCGGAGCATGACGTCCGAGCGGCATTGAAGAGAGTTAACACAAGGAAAGCGTCGGGGCTGCGCTGCTGTGCTGACCAGCTAGCAGGTGTGTTCACTTACATCTCCAACGAGTCCCTGGCGAAGTCTGTGGTCCCCACATGCTTCAAAAGATCCACCATCATCCCTGTGCCCAAGTACAGCAAACCCTCATCCCTGAACGATTACCGGCCAGTTGCACTGACCTCGGTAGTAATGAAGGTGTTTGAGAGGCTGCTGAAGAACATCATCTCCTCCTCCATCCCAGACACCGCAGATCCACTGCAGTTCGCCTACAGATCCAACAGATCCACAGAGGATGCCATCGCCCACGTCCTACACACCACTCTCAGCCACGTGGACAAGAAACAGGGTAACTATGTGAGAATACTGTTTGTTGATTACAGTTCAGCGTTTAACACAATAGTGCCCTGCAGACTGTTCACGAAGCTCAGGGATCTGGGACTTAACAGCCGTCTGTGTGCATGGGTGTTGGACTTCCTCACTGGCAGAACTCAGGTGGTGAGGGTGGGCAGGTGCTTCTCCAACAGCATCACCATCAACACAGGAGCACCTCAGGGATGTGTCCTCTCGCCACTGCTCTACTCCCTCTACACTTCAGACTGTGTGGCCACCCATGGCTCCAACACCATTGTGAAGTTTGCTGACGACACAGTGGTGTTGGGTGCCATCTCCAACAACGATGAGGCGGCCTACATGGATGAAGTGAAGAATCTGGCATCGTGGTGCCAGGACAACCAACTCCAGCTGAACGTCGGCAAGACCAAGAAGCTAGTGGTGGACTTCAGAAGGGGTCAGCACAGAGACTACAAGCCCATTATCATCAATGGAGCTCCAGTGGAGAGGGTGCAGTCCTTCAAGTATCTTGGTGTTCACATCTCCTCAGACCTGACATGGGCTGCCCACATTCAGGCCCAGACCAAAAAGGCTAGGCAGCGCCTGTATCACCTACGACAACTGAGGAAGTTCAGGGTCTCTCCAAAGATCCTCAGGATTTTCTATACAGGCGCTGTGGAGAGCATTGGGAACAGCTGTGTGAAGGACCAAAAAGCTCTCCAGAGAGTGATCCGTACAGCAGAACGCTGCTGCAGGATTGCTCTCCCCCCGCTTCAGGACACCTACACCAGGAGATGCCGGATTAGAACAGCGCAGATACTGAAGGACCCGTCCCATCCTGGCAACAAACTGTTCCAACTTCTGCATTCTGGTAGAAGGTTCCGCATCTTCCGGGCAAGGACAGAGAGACTCAAGAGGAGCTATATGGCAGCCTCGCTTCTGTCAGTCTGCCCCAGGGCAGCTGTGGCTACAACTGTAGCTGCCTCCACCAGTGTATGAATGTGAGAGTGAATGAATAGTGGTATTGTAAAGCGCTTTGGGTGCCTAGAAAAGCGCTATATAAATCCAATCCATTATTATTATTATTATTCTATCCCCAAGCCATCTGTGCCCTAAACCACACACACCCGCCTGCTCACATCATCTCACATCATCTATAATTGACTGAGACAGGACTCTCTTCCAGACACTAAACCAAGGAACAATGTACATTTCAAATTCCTTTAATTTTAAATATGTTTATATTGTCTATCCTGTAAAATAGTCAGATGTCTATTCATATTAATGTACAGAATTCACCTGCTTGCTGCTACTACTGCACATTCACCCAATGTATATACTATATATATAATGTTCTTCCTCTACAGCCCCACCCCCCCTATTTTTGCACATGTCGAGGAGTGTGTCAGGCTACATTTCACTGTGTGTTATACTTGTATAACTATGCATGTGACAAATAAAGAACCTTGGACCTTGAACCTTGAAGAGCATCTATGCAAGCACAACACAAACCTTAAAGCAGATAGTCTTTCCAGCAGATGGCCACACTGGAATTAGTACTTGGTAATCAAAATTGGATAAGATGAGACTAGAAAAACATTCGCTGGTCAGACTTTGGTGTAAAAAACTTGAAAGTATGGATCTATCCTGCCTTATATCAATATATGTGTGTGGTGATGGTGTTGTAATGGTGTGGGGTTATTTACTTGGCACACTTTGGGCTCTTAGCACCAACTGAGCATCATTTAAACACCACGGCCAATGTACTATTGCTGACATTGTCCGTCCCTTTACGACAACAGTGCACTCATCTTCTGATGAGTCCATCAGGGGGATTACAGGTCATGTCACAGAGACAAGATCATCTCAAACTGATTGCTTGAACATGACAATGAGTTCACTGTACTCAACTGGCCTCCACAGTCTCCAGATCTCATTCCAATAGAGCACCTTTGGGATGTGCTGGAACAGGAGATTCACATCATGTGTGATGTTATCATATCAGCGTAGATGGGAATTGCTTAGGAATATTTCCAGCACCTTGTTGAATCCATGCCAAGAAGAATTAAGGCATCTCTGAAGGTAAAAAGGGCTCAACTTGGCACTAGCAAGGTGTAAATAACAAAGTGGGTGGTGAGTACATGTATAATGGTTTTGCTTGCAAACTCATGACATCAATACAACATGCAACTCCTCCTGAAACAAATAAATGGAAATCAGCTTCAAGGAAACTAGTTTGAAAGATATAAATGACATTTAGGTGGCTGGTCGTAATCTCAAACTGTAGATTATATAAACAAACCAGCAACAGAATGACTAAGCTCCGAAAAAAAGGGCACTGGAAAAAAATGTGTAGGTGGGAAGACAAAGATGTTGTGACTGGCACTGGGCTTATGTTGAACTGCACTGAGATAAACCTATAATTGGAGGTGCTATCGCATAGATGAAAAATGTGATTGCACAACACAGGAGGTAGTGGTAGCATTTTTTGTAAATTATACAGCTACATGTTTTGCATGTCTCCAGGAGGTAAAGCACTCTGCAGGGAAACTAAATGCAGAGGGGTGTGTCACAAATCTGGAATAATGGTATTTACTATCGTCTCATACAGCCATAGAGACAAGATGCAGATGTATTCTGACTGTTGCCTCAGATGATTTACTGTAGCTGTTTATACTCGTGTGTTTACTTGTGTTTTTGCATTTGAGGCCACAGACGGTTAACCAGCAGGAGAGCCATGCCACAGATCTGCCATTACATAAGTGTTCCCTGTGACGTGAATGCTGTGGTGCTGTAAAACCTCTAAAAAGTATTTATTTGTTTTCACACACATTCTCACTCTCTTTCGTACATATACGGTCAGAACAAGTTTCCACGGGAAAAAAAATACTTTATTAATACACTTATATCATGTATATCAACAATTATAGACAAAATATTTACATCAAACATCTTTCATGTAGGTCCCAAAATATAAAATCTCAAGTACCTCTTTCTATAGAAAACTAGTCTTCTGGTTAAAACGTTTACATTCACTTCCTTGCTCCTTTGTCTCCAAGATTCATACATAGTACAGAGAATTAACATCTGAGATTTATCAGCTTTTCACAAGTAAAAGGCAACAGCAAGCACAAACACCGGGTTTGACTTGAGCAGAAACAGATGTCGAGTATGCAGACCAGGTCCAGCACAGTGCTACAGTATGTACACAGTTTCTGAGTACACGACGTACATTGTCCACACTCTGCCCTCCTCGTATATCTCTCGGGGCAGACAGAGTGCGAGAAGGTATCAAAAATAGAAATGTACAATAAATCTATGAACAATAATTACAGAAAAATCCATCTTAGGCGTCTGTTTAAATCATAAACGACACTTCTCTCATTCAGCGTGGCCATGCGGCGGCCTTTTCCTTCATCTACCATGTGGTGTACCCTCGCTGTCTGTACACATTTGAGGGAATCCTTGTATTTTATGGTGCCGGTCATGGCTGAAAGGGCTTTTTTTTCCATCTCAGTAATCATAATGGTGAGCAAAGGACATAGGCGACAAACTTTGGGTGGCAAATTATCGCTAACATTTGGTGCAACACGTTCTAAATTACAAAATCGCGAGTGAGATGCGTCAATGTTAATCTGTGTTTACACTTTAACAGCAGCAGCTAAAACATTTCTTTCTTTACATTCAACCATATGTGTGTTTATGTGTGCACAGGGCAGATCCAGTTTATATGATACATATATACCACTGAACACCGCTGAGCATTTGACATTCAACCAGAGCTTTGCATTGCTCTCAGTGTGGAAGGATGCTGCTCTCACCTCTTTCTCTCTCTCTCCTTGATCATTTCTACAAGTCCTCTTATTTGATGCTTTACCCTCCAGGCTGAGGAAAAGAGGAGATGAGTGATTATGAATTATGGAACAGCTCAGTCGTGTTTTGAGAACAGGGCAATATATCAGGGCAGTCTTTTCGCCTTTATCTCTCAGTCTTTGGTTTCCAGGTTGAGGGGTGGTACTTGCTTGAGTGCCTGAAGGAGAGCAGGAGAGTCCATGGGAGTCTGAGATATGGCTGGGGCTGGAGAACCTCCCCGGGGAGACAGCACAAGCTGAGGTGGGCCGGGCCTTTCACTGGGTATGGTAGGTGATGAGCTGCTCATGCCAGGGTAGAGCATTGGCATGGCCCCAGGGTACCAGCACTTCTCAAGCATTGGTAGGTAAGCTGCAGCAGAAGGTGGAATGAGGTAGAAAGGCATGCAGAGGGGATGTGGAGGAGGGGGTGGATGGTTAGGGGATACACTCATGAAACTTCCATATCCGCTAGAGGATGAAGAAGTTGATGATTCTCCGCCTGAGAGCAGCTCATCCTCAGACGACTCCACACGGGCTCGTTTGTGGCGTGGCTCGTCATCCTCCTGCTTGATGCTGGAGTTCTGCCTGTCAGCCAGCAGTCGCTTCTGCTGGCTCCCGTGAACGTAATAATCTGGATGTCCCTGCGGTGCCCCAGATTCGTTTTTCTCCAGCTCTCCTCCGTAGCCACTGTCTGTGTCTGTATCACTGCCGCTCTGCTCGCTGCTTGGTGAAGCGTACACCCGCTGGATGACGGGCACACAGTTCCTCCCGTAGCCCTCGCTGGGCTTAGGGGCTAAGCTGGGAGACATTTCTTTATGAGGTTGGTAGGCAGGGATTTCCTCGGGTTGAGGGCTAAGAGGGGTGCGGGGTCGGGCTGGACTGTGCAGCACCTCTACAGCTAACTTGTGAATGTGGCTGATGACGTGGGATGGGGTGAAGTCTCCGTCAGTCTTGTGATTAGCGAGATACTGGAGAATTTCCTTGGCACACATGTGGAAGCCAGAGCAGAACATCTCCTCTGACTTCTCCTGGCTGATGGGAGGCTGCTCTATAAACACATAAGGAAACAACACACTCAGAAATCTAATATAGACTGTGACTTTTTGTAAACAGCTGTAAGTGAAGTTACTTTCAGTGGTGCAATTCTGCATTCATCTGCATTATTTGCATTCTGTCTAGAAAACCCATCCAGTTCCTCCTCATGTGTTTGTGCGTGTGCAAAAATGATCTGCAGCTCACCGATTTGCATGCCGTTCTGAAGAGCAAGGATCTTCTGCTGCTGCTGCTCAAGAAGAGAGGTGAGGGCTTTCACGTGCTTGAGCGTAAGCTCTAAAACCACAGCCTTCTCCAGATGGCCCAGAGTCTAATGGAGAGACACGCACACAGTCAGCATATCCTCTTATATAACAAGCAGAAACCAAGCTCTACTACACATGTACACATCACCACATGTGATTACTCTGAAATAATTTACACCAATTTATTGAAATTTCATTTGCATTAAGGAAATCAACACTGAATGTAACTTTTTAAAATATACACTCGAAACAACAAAAATCTAACAGCAGCACATTCTCTTTAACGTGAGCCGTCATCGGCATGAGCTGCTGACGCACTCAACAAAGATGTGATAGCACTAAACAGCCACTAGATGGTGCGTGCCGCTCAATACAGCCAATCCCATTAACCCTCCCACCTACACTATGAACTTACAGTTAGTTTCAGGTGCTCGGGTAATAGATCTTTTAACTGGGCGATGCATTCGTTTATCCGGTCACGTCTTTTCTTCTCAATAAGTCTGTGAGGCAGCTTGTAGGTTTCCTAAGAGAATAAACAGAAATGTTGCGTAAATTTAAGTGAAACGAGAGCACATAGTTCTCCATGACCAGAGGCAGATACACCGATAGGGAGGAATCCAGGAGTTATGTCATAGTAGAAACTAGGTCAACCATTTATGGGACTATAGACCAACTCCTAATCTAATTCCTGGATGTTTGAGCTCTATGGTTATTACTTAACTTTACCAATTGGCAATAAACAACCACAAACACGAACACACACACACACACACACACACACGTAGAACGGACCTTGCTCTCTTCTCCTCGCTTCATTCCCCGCCTGGGTTTATAGACATACATTGGGAAATCCATCCTAAAGAAACACAAAAAGAGCGCACGAGTAAGGAATCAGGTCATTTTGATGGTAAAGTGCACAAAATTATACATTAGGTGCATTTTAGTTGGAGGTTAAAAAGGGGGCGACGCAGTCTGGGAAAGCTACATCTCCAAAGTATAACTTACCCCTGCACGTCTGACAGTTCAGCCTGATGTTTGGACAGAGGGGGTGGTTGCGCGCTTGGAATTCGCTCCATTCTTTGTATTCCAATTTTGCTGTCAAAACCGAGGTACTCTTCCAAAAGCACTCAGAAATAAATACGCATTTATTTACGCGCTCTATCAGCACTTGCAAAGCAATTTGTAAATAAAAAAGGAAATGATAAAATGCAACGAAAAATGCGCAGAATGCGTCGAAAAAGGTTAAAACTGTTTAATAATCTGTCATTTTTTTTTAAAACAAAACGCTGTAAAGTTAGTTCCTGCGATCTCCACGCCGTGGTCCCGCAGCGGTGAGGAAGTCAAGCCTTGGTGGCGCACTGGGAAAGTGGGGGAGGACAGAACGACGAGTTAAATAAACCCTCTGACTCTCCGCTCAAACTGATCTACCTCTGTCACATGAGGCTCACGTGTTAAACGGCGCTGTATCCTCGGCGAAAGGACGGCCCACTCCCTACAGATGAGGCGCCTCAGTGGGCGGACGGCGAATGACGTCAGAGCGCAGGGCGGGGCATGACCGATCCCGTGTACCACCATGCTGAAGTGTATGGAAACAAGGCTGTGCGCCGAGGAACGTGCTGGCAGTGAACCATCGCAGGAGTTCAACAAACCCGAACCTCGCGAGGCGAGTAGGTGTGGTACCTACTACGGTTTTTTCTTGTTTTTTTTTTTTTTTAAAGGAACACAATAAAATTAAAAGAGTAAATCGAGCAGTTAAAGGCACACAATCTCACGTACGACTGCAAAATAGCAAAAAATATCGGAATATTTCTTCAAGGGCAATAAAAACAATTTAAGGGGCTTTTCAAACGTCACGAGCTCTGCACTAAAGGACAAAAGTTCACTTTATTAATCATTAATCTCATGGAGACAAACAACTTATTGAATCTGTAGAAGAGGAAAGATGAAATTGTCTCGTCTATTGGTCTGTTTGCAGAACGGCTCGGTCACGGTGGGAGAACCACGTGCGCCTGTGCGTGGACGGCTGTGTGGAGTCCGTGTTTACTGTCATGAGGCGGTGCCGTCTGTCACGTTGATCTCCTCATGGCCCCGGGATCCTGCTGAGCGCGCGCGGGGCACATCCAGCTCATCCAGGCACACGGCGGCTGCACCTGTCCGCTGCAGGCTGCAGGCACACTTTTAAAACGTGCTTCTTCATTGATTGCATTTCTCGCAGAAAAACGAAATGGTATACAAGGACTGGTGTGACGACGTTTACATTGCAGGATTTTGCTCATATTTTTGCATTCACTAAAAATATCCCCTAGAACTCTCATGTAATGTTGAAATAAGCAGTAAGGTACTTTTTTCCTCTCACGCAAGAATAGCTCATAAAATGAGGTTTGATGATGATCCTAACAAACTTAATACACAAGGGTATTTCCACATTTAATAGGAATAATAGGGGTCAGCTGCAGCTTAATGAACGGAAATATGAGAACACACCAACATTCAGTAGGTGTCACATGTCAGACGAAAACAGGAACGACAGCAGTGGCATTTAGGGGTCACTCAGCAACATACAAGACATGAAAATCATAAATTGTTCATCTCGTAGTTAAAGACACCTTAAATTCAAGGCACATTATGAAACCACCGTGAAAGAGGTTTAGGGTTTTCCCAGTTTTCACACCTTTTTAACACAGCAGCAGCACATTTAGTCAAATCTATGGAGAATCAGATGAAGTCGTGCACGTTTTTGTGGGGTTTTTTACATTATGAAGCTTCTTGCATTTTCATCAGTTGTTATACTCCTTCTGACAAAAAAACAAAACAAAACTAAAAATGATTACTGTGTTTAAGAGCTCATTTTGTCTCCCTGCTTTGCTGCTAAAAGCAATCTTTTCGATCTGTCTTATCTAGCAAAAGAAAAAGAAAGTTGCAGATATCAAACATGCATTCATAACATCAGAAGGCATTAGCTCTGAAAGTTTCACTTAAATGACACTAATTTTAAAAGAATCCGGAGTAAACAGACGTTTCATTGTTTCAGATAATCAGGATCCTTCACAGTAACTGGTAACAGTCTGTATTTCCACTAAAACCCTCCAGAATCTCTCGTCCTGTGATTTTATCAACTGTTCCTAGAAACTGTTCCTAGAGTTTGGTGAATAAAGTGGGGCTCAGTAATTGGAAAACAACCATAATCCCGGTCACATCCCAATCTTTTATAAATAACCATAACGATGGAAAGCACCCTGAAGGCAGTCTGGGGACACGTAACACAAGTACATCCTGTTTGTTTTTTTTATGTAATGAAGCCTTTTCTTTTTCTTACAAAATGTTTGAGCTTTGGTAACAAAAATATTGTTTTTTATGTGATACTGTGAAACCACAGAGAATGTCAAAGGCTATTTCAACAGCCTTTTAGGCGACAACATATAGACAACAAATAGAGACGAACACTCTCTTAATCTGAAGCATATATTTAGAAACCTTACTTATCACTGTGCAAAGGTCTTGACTCTCACCCCTCATTTCGTCTTATTTTAATCCAATAGCCTGTCTTTCTTGTAATTTATTAAAAGTGGTCATGAGCAATAGTTTTCCAGGCTTTCTGGAGGTCTTTGGAATTTTTTTGATTTGGACATTGGCTGCTTTTCCACTCCTTTTCAGTCCACTCCTTATACCTGACCATTTTAAGAGACATTTGTAGGACACTTAAGACTGACCTATTGATCATTCATGCGTAAAGGCACTAACGCGAGACATGAACCAGTGTTGCATCTTCACACAACAAACAGCATAGAAAGAAACGGATTTTAAATTGTATTTTTATGCACAGTGTTATGAGCAGTGCATCCAAAAAAAAAACAAAAAACCAAACAGTTAATTTGTTGCAATTTCTTCAAGTTTAAAGTTGAATTGATAAAAAATGCCACAGATAACAGTTTGTAAAGCACCAACAGGATGATCCCCAAGAGCTATTACACAGACATTTGAAGAAACTGGACAAGTGAAGGGCAAAAGAAGAAGTGCTAGGCCTAAAACAACAACAACAAAAAAGCACCATCAGAGTTTCAGCCAACATCCAAAGAAGAGCTTTGAATGTCCTTCAAGAAGCCTGGAGAACTATTCCTGAAGATTACTTCAATAAATTCCACTAAGGCTTGCCTAAGAGAGTTGAAAATAAAGGTGTTCATACCAGATATTGACTTGCAAACTTGTTAGGATTGTACAAACTATGTTTTTGCCTCAGAAACTGCATTTCTGTGTGCGTTTGCTGCTATAAATAGCTGTAACCATTCTCATTTTCCTAACAAAATATAAAGAAATTAAGGGTGGCGCAATGCTTTTGGGCAGTACTGTTCAGTTTCAATGTTCAATGCAAATACAGGAAGCTACACAAATGTTAAACTCTACAAATATTCTGCCTGCGGAAGGATGAAATACAAAAAGATCAAATGAAGCTTACAAATGTGCAACCCATGTACGCGCAGACATTTCCCCATGCCGTATGATAATCGAAGAAGTGCACTTCCTCATTTTTAGAGGATTTCGGATAAGAGATAATCTGCCGGCAATTCCCGATTATGACTTCTGCATGCTGCATTTTTTTTCATGCTCACTGCAGTATCAAAGTGCATGGCTGTGACTTAGGGAATTACCAGATCTTCACTTCCTTTTGTGTCACATTTGTAGATGCAGACATTGGTTTCAGCAACCATATTTGACACACTTATTTATTTAAATAGACTCCAAGAATGCAATGTACAGTTCAGACAGAATCCATCAGTAAGTATAAAAGTTGAGTTTGGTTTAACAGCACTCCAAATTCAATCTAGTAGTTTTTTCTTTCTTCACATTAACATGAACACAGTCTTTGTATTCTTTACAAAGTGACCAAACAAATAGCAACGATTGCTTCTGTGCTACAGAAAATATCAGTGCTTCAATCTAAACAGGTTAAACGAAGGTTAAGTAAGTCAGTGCAGACATCAAGGATAATGAAGATAATGTTGTTCCCAAAAATCTTTTATGTTTGGATCTGTGGTTTTAATGAGATCCCACATAAATCACATTGTTAAATACATCATGGACCCAGTGTCAGGGTGAAACAATCGCTTCAGCTCTCTAGGAAGTCCATAATGTTCATTATACAAAAAATATTTCTCCAAAGTTGTAACGGGTCAGAATTATTTTTTATCTTCAAAAAAAGTTACCACGTATTCCCAACGATTGTTTTTCTTATATAAACTGCCCTGGAACAAGGAGGCCCTTAGTTTGAGATTACAAAGAATTCTGAAAGTAGTATCAAATGCTTTCTCTCGACTTAAAAAACAAAGAAACAAACGATTACAGATTTAATAACATCTTTATATGCTTTGGAAAAGCTTGGTGACCTCTTCAGTGTTGTTTACAGCTTTGTCTTATATTTTAAATACATGATAAATCACTTTAAATTAAAAAAAAAGCAAACAAAATTCTCAAAACTAGTTAGTTCTTAATTAGTCATTGCATATTAAATAGCATTCTTATTGCCATCTGATGAAAGCAAAATATTAAATATCATGTTGTAGGGGTCAAACAAAACTTCAAATCCACATGTGACCTGAGTTTGCTGGTGCAACACAGAGGATGAAATCCTCATTACAAGGACACTTGAGAGGAATATTCCCTCAGGAACAATGGCTAAACTTTGGCATGCTGTCTGACAGGTCCGATGCAGAAGGCATTCAGGGTAGTAAAGCTGAAGACAGAAACTTACAGGACTGGCTTCTCAGGTCCTGAGGCACGTCGTGCACACTCCACCCACACTGACACATCTATACTACATACCAAGATAACTTTTACTCACGTCTAAGGGAGTGTTTTGGAAAATACAGCCATACATTGACCTAAATAGATACTGGAGATGGACATGTTTTGGCATTCTCCTGGCTAACATGTTGTACACTGTTACGGGTGCTCAGGCACTGGTGAAAATGGCCCCAAGGCCCCTCAGGCAGGCTGCTGGGGATTGATGTTCATGTGAGGAGGGTGACCAAGAAGTCCAATTCGTTGTTTCTGCTTCCTCTGTTCTGTCATCTGCATAGGGGGAAAAAACAAGACAGTTTAAAGGCATCATCTCAGTATAGAATCCCTGATGTTAATTCTCATGTCTTTATAGACTTTGGAGTTTTTGACAGTTAGCTGTGCAAATTTTTTCATTAGGGAACTTCGTGACTCCTATCAAAGCATTCTAAAGGTTGGCTGAGCAAATCTACAACAGAATGGCTGAAAAAGAAAAGAATCAAGGTGTTGCAGTGGCCGAATGCCCACAAAACTCAATAAACTCTATTTTAAAAAAAGGGTGGGCCAAAATACTTAAAGAACAATGTGAGACACTGACACAGTCTTAAAGAAAACTATTATTTCAGGATATTGTTGTTATAGGTGGTTCTACATGCTATTGAATCACAGGGTTTATTTGGATTTTCACAGGACTGCTTAGAGTCCTGTGAAAGCTTTCTGTTTTCACATGACTGTAAGCACGCAAGCATATGAGAAATAACATTTTCCCCCTGATTTCTCAATAGTGTGCAAACAAAGGCAAGTCAGAAATGAAGATGTAAACAATACAAAGTGTAAAAACTGGAGTTTAATATTGGTTGCAGAAAGCTTTGAATCAAAAAAAAAAAACGCAAACAGAAAAACTCGATGGTGTATTACAAAATGAGGGAGTTAGTTGACTGTCACATGATATACCTGTTCTTTGAGCTCAGTCAGCTGTGCAGACAGGTTTGTCACCAGCTTCATGGTTGACTCCAGCTTCTCTTGCAGGTTCCTGATTTCATTCTGCTCCCCCTCCGAATCACTGCTCACCAGTGACATGGCACGCATCCGAGGGAACCAGTCCAGGTTGTGCTCCTGGCATTGACAGAGAACATCAGCCGAGCGTTGAACTACTTTTATTAACAGTTAATGAAAAGGCAAATTCAAAATATTGTTACCAATGGAAAAATTGGGAAAACTTTCTACTACTGCGATGAAAATCACAGTGTGCACGTGACTGATTCCTTTTTAAGCTTTAAGAGTTTTGGCTAATCTGCCTTTCTGGTGCACATACTTCCCATTGGTCTGTTTGTGTCTTTAAATGGACATGACAGGTATGTCTGTCAGTTTAGATTAAAAAAGCGGAACACAATCTACTAGGGTGTGTGGTGTGTGTGTGTGACAAGCTGGTACGTGTTTATGTGTGACTCAGTAGGATAAACTGATGAGCACTGCTTACCATAAAAATGTGACACAAAGGGAAATGCTGCCCAAAGCGCTCTTGAATTCAGGACTGAGTATTGCAAGGAGCACTCTGATTTCTAGTAAATGGCTTGGGAATGATGTCAAAGATACTTACGTCATCAAGCTGTGAGGTTAAGCAATTTTTATGCAGAAAGTTCTGCAGATTACACAGTCTTTACAGACATTCCCTCTGATTTTACACACTGTTAGTTCTAAAACAGTGCGGTCTCACAGTGAAGTCAATCAGTTTTTAACATATAGGCTTGCAAAACAACCAGATCAGTTAGCTCTTTGTTTTAAGGGTGTGTGCATGCTTTGCGTTTACCTTGATCATCTCAGCCACGTAGCTTTCCGGGCCGGTGTATTCAGTGGAATCTTTAACTTTTACCAGGACGATAAAGAACAGATAGTGCCACATGTTGTGCTCCTCTTTAATGTGCTCCTCAAAGGTCACCGTCTTGTTGTCAAACTTGTCACGCTCCAGACCTGCCATGAGGAAAATAGCACGAATAGAGGTCACAGTGTGTTTTGGAAAAATAAAGCATCAATGTTTCTTGCTGTTTTGTAAGTAATGCAATGCACATTATTTTAACAAGTTAAATTCATAAATATTTGCTAAAATGATGTGAATGTTGAATGTCAGTGAATGTTAAATCTAATCAAACTTTGGTGTTACAGGGGTCTCCTTGCATTGGGTCCTGAAGAACAACAATTGTTCTCTGTATTCACTCTTTCGCAGTGTCTTCTGTAACCCCAGACTGGCTCAGTGTGTTGAGGTCAGGACTCTATGGGTGCCAAACCATCTGCTGCAAGACTCTTTGTTCTTCTATTGGCTTAAAATGGCTCTTGAGGACATGGGCCGTCTGTCTTGTCAGACATGAAATTTCCCACTCGTGGGATTAATAAAGGTATCTTATTATTATTATTGTCATGTAACTGTCATTTGACACTGATCAGAGAGCACTAAGTGATCTAAAATGTCTAAAAAATTTGCTCAGAACCAAGACAAACAACATGCAAAGTATACAATTAAAATTGATTAAAAACTGTCAAAAGATAAGATAACATTGGTAACAAATTGCTTCCAGGAATTGTTGTTTCCAGGAATAAAGCAACATTCATACAGAAATTAAGAAGTCCTAAAGAAAAAATAAGAAGTTTTGTCAGTTTGTTAGCCTGGAGCATTTAGCTGTGTGGAAGCCCCAGCAAATTCACCCCAAGGTCAGGCTGTGCATTTCTCAGAGAAATTCTGACTCTACAGGCATCGGTTAGCATGTTACATGTTAAAGTTCATGAGAGCAAGGTTAGAGAAAGACAGAAGAGGTTTGGCTTGTTTGGAAGCACTGACAGGAAAAAGCTTTTTCTCTCTAAAAGGAACATTTTTGCTAAATTGCGTCTGAACAAACCACAGGACCCTTGAAACTCCTTTGGACAGACGAGGCCATAGTGGAGATATTTGCCCCTAATGCACAGCGGCACAGGACCTGGACACTTAAAGACAATGATTTGACCACAAACTCAGTTGTATACTAAAGTATTCTAGAGTCAAATGTGAGACCATCTATCTGAAAACTAAAACTCATATATATATATGAACTTAAAAGTTTTTTAAACGTTACCCAGTGTGACACTGACAGCCAGCAGGTTGCACCCATCCTGTTAGCTAATGTGGGCAGGGACGGGCTCCAGCTCCCCCTGTGACCCTGGTTGTATAAGCGGGTTGGAAAATGGATGAATTGTTCTTAAAGTTAATTTTCTCAAGATGGTATTTTTGGATTTATAACTGAAACCACTTCTGTAAAGTAGACAGTCGAGTTTCACATTTATTGATTAACTTGTCACATGGACTGAAAAAAATCTTACTTTCCCAAATATGGCAATTCAAATTTCAGTCTATATTATTTGCTAGCCTGTCATTACAAAAGTGATGCATGGTTTACTTTACCCATTAAGAATAATTATCCACATAATGAAACCAATTAGTCCTCACTAAAAGCCCATAAACCCTAATCTTTCTACTCAATAAAGGGGGCTGCACAATAGTGTTACTGATGTACAAATGCAGAACAAAAAAGGCCCAAGGATAAAAACCTTCTACAGTTTGATAAAAAAAAAAAGAAGCAAGCAGAGGCTCACTCAAGGACACCGGCAGCATGAAAACCAAACCAATAAGATGGTGGAGGTCATTTTATCGTGCCAGTGAGCCTGATTTGTTGCACAACAATAAATTAAGCTACAGGTAAAAATCCCTGTGCAGGAAGTTCATGACGTAAATCAATCATTGGCAACAGCCCCCAAAGACCTGAAGACTAATACGAGACTGAGCGAAAGATCAATGGCTTATAAAACCAAGCTAGAGGATGTTGAGCCACTTAACATCCTCCTGCGGAGCCCCTAATCTCTGCATCTCCTGTTCTCTCGTGGTCCTTCTGGAAACCATAGAGACAGCAGCTCCCCCTGTGGCCTGGCCTTATTTAACATGAATGAGTCAGAGCTGATGGCTGACTGGGTGACATAATACTGTTCTCATTCCATATGCTTACCACTTGTCCTGACTGCCTGACCCAACATACGCATGCACACACATGCTCACATACAGCATGTACTTCTGGGCTTACACTCAGTAATGAGCAGAGACATGCACACGCTGCACGGCATGTTCTTATTTAGCTACTTACTTACATATAATGTACATATAAGGACATGCGGCTGATGGCGCACGGAGGGACAAAGTTCGGGCAATCGGCGAAGCCTCACGAGACATATGGTAAGGAAGTTAAGTGTGTGCGAGTTAGTGAGCGAGCGAGTGGGAGAAAATGTCTGTGCGTGTGAGACAGACATGAATTATGGAGGCGAGCAGAGCAGTGGCAGGAAGCCCTCATGACTCAGCCTTCTTTGGAACGGCAGAGTGAGAAGGGGGAGGGAGGGCGGGAGAGACGAGGGGGAAAGCAACAAACTAATAGACTAACTAATATGGGCGTACCACAAACCACAAATACACCAAAATCAAATCAAATCTAATATTCCAAGAGGAGAATTTGGGAATAAAGTAATATTAGATAGACTGTGGAGGAGTTCTAATAACAAGCAGTCTTTAAAACCACACAGAGCCCTTCCAGCAACAGAGCACAGCCTTACCGGGCTGGCACACTGCCCTTATGTTAAGACAAGTCATCCCATCACTGGAAAGTTAAGAGGTTTATTTCCCATGACTAACATCACAGGACTTCTTGAGACAGAAAGCTGTGCCCAACACCCGGTAGGTTACACACAACATTAAAGTATGTATGCATTTGAGCTGCAATTATACATTATCAGCTTTTATCTCTATTGTTATTTATTTTATTTTATTTTGGAGCAGTCACCTGGCCTATAATGTCTCACTAGTGGAATTTGCAAAGGGCACAAAACATGTCAGGAGGGAGAGTCTTTTACTATTTTCCTACAGAGTTATGCAGCTTCCTCATATTTTTATTCCTGGACTCTGCCAAAGTAACTTTGCATAATTCAAAGGTTATACTGGGTCTCGCTCTTTATAGCCTCTCATTTACGGGTCTGGTTGAAACACATATACATACATATAGGATATATGTGTAATAACGTATATGGAAAAAAACAACACATCCCCTTTAACACATTAGATTGAGCGGTCTTACCGCAGATAAAACACGAGGTCTTCAGGATTTCCTCTTTCTTCTGTTTTTCACTCCTCAAGTCAGCAAAGGTGTCAATGATTACACCAAAAATAAGGTTCAGGACAATGATGATGACCATGAAGAAGAACAGCAGGTCATATATCACTCTTGCTGCAAACAGTGGCTCCTGGGTAAGATACAAAAAACAGGGTTGTATGAACATTAGGGTCATGATCCCACATTAAAATAATTATAAACTTTAATTTAAGTGAGGTTAATATAGGGAGGGGAAACAATGAGGACCCCCTGTCCCATTTAATGGCATGACCTAAAAGGCAGGCCTTTATGTAAGCAGGTGTTGTGGATGATGTTATGAGTATAAAACGAGGTTAACCTTGGTCCTCACAGTTGTTCATGGAAACATAAAGCCGTGGGTATAACCTGCCAGATGCTACAGTAACAGAGAGGACAGGAAAGCCGGTCAACGCGGTGCAGCCCGTCTCGGATACACCGGTTAGATTCACCGACTCGTTTTGCTTATTTACTCATTGCTCTAGAAAGTCATGGGATGAGCCTGTCTCTGGATTCTTTCGACCACCCTGCAGTTGCCACCCACACAATGCATACTACCCCCACTTGTTTGTGACAAACCAAATAAAGTTGGAGCCACCATGCCACCCGTGTCCTACGACTGCTGTAATTTGCTTTAACAACTAGTAAGGGTCTCAGAGTCGAGTTGCGAATGCGTGATTGAGACATTCACATCCTCTTTTGACATCATAAGTGGTTAAGCCTTCATTCAGTGGAATTCTATTTTGAGGCGTAATTCTCACACAAGGCGGAGGCAGCGCAGCTGTAAGGAAACATTGCGAAACCTCCATACTTTTGAAACAAAAACAAGTTTAGTGGCTCATAGCGAGCTCACATGATCCATGGCGCAGCTGCGGGTGCTACACCTTCTCAGCCAAAAACACAGGCATATACACATGCACACACATGCAACATAGCGCCTGAGGCCTAATCGCAGTTGCACGTACCTCTTTGGAAGGCTTGCGAAGAACATCCCCCACTCCCCCTCCACTCCTCAACCCGTGACTCAGCACAGTAACAATGCACATAAGTAAAGAGTCGCACGTCCGTTCCATGTTGTCCTCCTCAATGTCATCCCCTAAATCTGAGGAAACAGAAAAGACAGCATGTTTAATAATTACAATAATTAAATGAGAGACTATTAAACAAATCATTGTTGCATATTCGCATCACTGCAGCACTAGAGAAAGCCTATAACAAGTCTTTATGCTATAATGCTTGACCGGACTGATCCAACCAGGAAATCAGCACATATAGAACCCGCAATCATCTGTTTATCTAGCATCAAAACAACAAGGTGTGACTCGAAGTGATTGTAACAGATAATAACATGATGAAACACTGACCTCTGGAAATAACAGCAGCCTGACATAGTTTTAAAATAACTCTCTGCCTGCTCAAATATAATAAAGTCATAAACTGCAAATGCATATTTATTTTCGAGTCGTTACACAAAAAAAAAAAAAATCCTGACCCAAATTTGTTAGGTTTTAATCGCCCCTTTTTTTTGCTGTTATATATATTTGTATATATGTATGTGTATATATGTATATATATCTCAACCACATGCACTGAGTGGCTGTGAGGCGCAGACGCAATGCAGTTAGCTGATCGATGGCTGCTCCCACAGTCTTATAATACATTTAGCAATCTTTGATTTTGAAAAATGCACCCTATACCCTATGAATATTTATTATCTACCAGTATAGGTGTTGAGTTTGTTCCACATTTATTCAGCTATCATATAGAGTTAATGGACTTCATATCAAATCGTGTGACATCATACTCAAGATGCATTGACTGCATTAGAAACTTTTCGATGCTGTATAACTGAGATGCTGTGACATAGTGGTTGCAATGTTCATATTCAGCATTTATGAATTGGTTTATGATAAATAATACATGTAGAATAATTCTCTATAGTAGGAAGTGGAATTATCCATGTAGTCATTCATTAAATATAAGACGTCGACTGCCATTCTATTATAAAATATCCTTGACTTTGATGCAGCCATGCTGGTATGTTTTGGTTCATGCTGTGAAGCCTCTAAGTCAAAGCAAAAGTGTTTGTTTGGCTGGAATGTAAGATAGATGCTGAATTTAAGGACTTCTTCCAAAGTCAAATCAAAAACAGAGTAGAACACGTGATCTCTTTGCTGTTTTGGGCCAAAGTATTTTTATTGCTATGTCAGTGATGATGGCAGAGGGAAGGAAACTCAGATGGTGAACCCCAGGAGAGTTTATAGTTTCTCTGTGGAGCAAATGTAAACATGGAGAACGGTCCAGTTTATGAGTCACATCACTGAAAATATTTTCAACCATCATTCTGGTTCCAGCTCCAGACATAAACAGTTTTTCAAACGGGTAGCATTGATGGCAACAAAGCTGGCGGGAAGTTCCCCAGAAATTTTATTCCTTTTTTGTGACTGTCATTAATCTGTGTCACATGAAGGTTGATAAGGTCGCATGCGAGTTGCTTAGGTCAAATGGCAGGCACATGAAAGACAATCGAGTCACATGGATTGAAGTGCGGATAAAAAAGGGAAACAGTGCAACAGTTTTCCTTTCCGCTTATTGTTGTTTCACAATTATATCCAACAACAGATCAAACCTAGACTAGACATGACTTCCAGTAATTTGCCATCTTCCTCAAGATATTCTCCTATCTCAGGGTAGTCAGGGGAAGAGGAATGTAAAATATATCTCAACCTTAAGTTAAACACACATGCATACAACTAATGTCTTTAAACCATCTCAGAGGAGGGTGTCAGTCCTTCTTCCAACATCGAAACACTATTTATAGATTAATGGAAGACTCTGATGTTGCCTGATAGGGTTACCTTCCTGGAGGGCATCTGTAGTGCAGTTTTCATCAGTACCTCCATGACACACTGTTGCAGACAGGAACTCGCCGGCCAAACTACCTCCACTTTCTAGAAAAGAAGGGAGGCAATGTTTTCTAGTCCTTTTTTAATGTGGAGCTAACAATCTATAATTAGTCTACTTGGAAAACTGATAAATAATTGCAGTCTCTCCTCACTCATAGTTGTGTTGGGGATATGGTCCACCTCCAGGATGAAGTCATCCTTGAAAAATATGTAACCCACGATGGAGAACAAGTAGACCAAAATGAGGGCGAGCACAGCGGTCAGCACGATGGAGCGTCCATTACGAGTCACACTCTTGATCACATTCAGCAAGGTCTCCTCTCTGTATACCAGGTCAAACAGCTACGGAAACAAAGCACACATTACAGAAGAACAAACGACTAAATCAGAATACACCATGAGGTTTCTTGGCTTCCTTGCATGATTTGGCATTTTCTGTCTGCCGCAAAATATTAGATATTCGTGTAAGATTGTGCTATTTTTTGAGCTGCTTGGACCCACGTGAAAGGAGAACATCGAGAAACACTTGGATACTCAGACCGATGCGCTAAAAAGCAGACCTGAGGCACTGGGGAATAGCAGTCAACAGTCCAACGACAACATTGTTAAAACACCAAAAAAGGAAATTTCTAGGAGGATATGGCCCTGAAGGCATCACGGCTGCAGTTTAATGAGAAAAACAAAAATAGGTGGGGTTTGTGGGTTGCTATAGTGATTAACTCCCTTTTAGTCATAGTTAAGTTTCAATCAGACTGTATTAATCTCTTCTCAGGACGGATGTGTATTTAAAAAGCGAATTCATTTGTGTGATTGTCTTACCAAAAGACTGTAGAAAAAAACATGGCCAAACACCCCCAAACAGCAGATGATGAGGTAGATGAGGTGGTAGAGGAACTCAAAGTCCATCACCATGGCTTTGTAGCCTCGTGTGAAGGTTCCTCGATTGCCAACAAAACTTATCAGGAAGATTATCTTATTACAAACCTGAAAGATAAAGACAAGCTGCCTTTAATAGCAACAATAGTGAGTAATGGATCAGCATTTTAATATTCAATTTAAGAAACAAAACAAAACAACAACAGCCTTCACTGAAGACAAGCTCTGAAAGCCCTGACAACAGTATGACTCTGGTGCCTTTTAAGCTAAACAAAGTCACAAAGTGTTTACCCCGGTGTGTGACCTGTAACTTAATTCTTTTGAACATCATCCAAACAAGAAACTCTGTTTCTTGAATCGGGTTAAAGGATTAACAGAAACCCGGTTAATGCAGCCCGAGTGGATACCTGCTTGAGAAAGTTGGCGACTCGAGCAGACACATCTGTTTAACCAAATTTCTCCACGGGGTTTTTAAAAGAGCACATTTGGCTGATAAAGAGTTCAGATAGGCGTAGTATCAATGCAACGATAGTGGAGAGTGATGAAAAGAAAGGTCATACACTCCGCAGCCTTTTGACCCAGATAATGAAAATCTATAGCCTGACTAAGAACGAAACTAACACTAAATACCAATTAATTAAGTTTCACAGTAAAAATATGATATTTATTTGAATATTTCCACCTTTCCATTTCCAATCTTTAAAAAAAAAAAAAAAAAAAAGGTTAAAATATGTCAAATACATAGCCAGAAGACATTTGACCTGCTGTGCATAAACTAGATTTCAGTGTACCGGAGCTACTGCAGTCCATGGTAACTTGTTCTCTGATTTCTTGCCCTAACCTGGTTTCTCCCAATAACCTGCTTTTGTGTGTACATGTAAACACAGCCTGCACAGGGAGAGATGACCGCGCACTTGAGTCTTTATTTTGCATTGTGTGTGTGTGTGTGTGTAAAAGTATATAAGAGCACATCTAGAAAATCTCTGGCGGGTGAAGGGGCGGTGTAACCCTCTTTGAGATCCAGTGACGCACTTAACACCACAAAGTACAGCCAAACACAGCCAGCCTACAAGGCTGGGGGCAACACTACAGGCAGACGCGGCACTGGCATGCCAAGTGGGCTCAAGTGTGAGTGAGAGATGAAAGGAGAAGTGGAACTGGTGTGGCAAAGGTTTCTGAGTATGTGAAAGTAGTGGTATGGGTGAAATAGTAAACCCAAAATTAAAAAAAAAAAACGTCTGTCATGTAGGTAGTTTAGACTTAAAATGCCCTGTCAGTCTAAATTTGAAAAGCATCAAGTTTCTAACGCTTATCCAGGCTCACTGTGGGGCTGGAGCCCATCCCAGCTGGCACAGGGCAAGAGGTGGGGTACACTCTGGACAGTTTGCCCACTTGTCACATCATTTATTATTATTATTATTATTATTATTATTATGGATCAGTTAGCTTATGAAACTATTTCTGAGAGCCCAGTTTGACATCTACTTCAAACTGCTTGGAGGTTCAAATGACCAATCCAAAAGCCCTAAAATATTTAGTTTATTGAGTTATTCTTTATATTACTTTATATTTTTTAGATTAGAGAATTGCTGAAAATAAGAAAATGTTTATCTTGTTAGCTTGAAAGATTGAACCAAGGATTCAGTTATAATCTGCCTATTATAGCGATTTCTAATTCTTTTGCATTAGCTAATACTCACTTTTACAAAACTTTCTTTCATTGTATTCAGCTGGATACACAAATGCACAAATGGATGTTTGGCACTGGTGGTGGTGATTTGGGTTAAATGACCCTCCCTGTGAGCTCACTTACATTGAAAGCACCCAGAAGGAAGAGCGTGGGCTCCAGGCCCACAGAGAAGATGAGACGAAGGATTGTGACAGTGACCAAGGCACCGATGCCCAGTGGTTGTGGCATGATGATAACAATGATCAGCGCTGCCAAGACTCCCATCCACAAAAGGGCAGATAAATGGGGATCCAGGGTACCTGCAGGTAATAAATAACACATGAAGACAATTAAATGTGCAAAGCACAAACAAGCTATAGGTAAATGCACAAAC